>NC_142892.1:17914166-18222500 GCF_054131105.1 Drosophila navojoa
CTAAAGTTTGGCCTCGACTTTTGGCCATTTCGGTCATTCAATGGCGTGCAACAGTGTTGCAAGTGTGGCAAACTTTTGTGGCAACACACACACACACGCACACATATGTGTGCTGTGGCCGGATAGGATATCTGCACCAGCTACATTGTTGAGTAGGCAAAAGTTTTGAATTTAACTTTTGCTTGTTTCATTCAAGTGGCGGCAGCAGCAACAACAACTGAAATGTTAAACAAAAACTTTATGCCAAAAGCCACAACAAACGCAACGGGAAACTGACTGACTGGGCGTGGCAGTTGCAGTTGCAATTGTTTGCTTTCTGCTCAGTTGTGTTATTATTATTTTGTGGTTTTGGCATTGAGTAGCTGCTGAGCTGACAACTTCGATTCCCAGTTGCAATGCGCAATGCATTCAGATAAAATACAATTTTTGTTTGTTTTAATTAATTCTGTATTATTTATTCTTTTTTGTTTGTGTTTTCATTTTCAGCCAGAAACGTGTTTGGCATTTCGTGTCTGTTTAACGTCTTAACTGCAAGTCCTGCGCCCTCTCTCTCTCTCTCTCTTTCTCTCCCTCTCCATGGCATTTACAGCTTCTGTTTGCTTTGGGGAATATCTTTACTTGCATTTGTTTATATTAATTTTGTTTTTTTCTCTATCTTGGTTTTCCTTTTCTCTCTTTTCTATTATTTGCTGTGCACTGTAATTAGCCACGCCCCAGACTAGTCTATGGACAAGACAGCTGGCGTCTGCTCTGCGTCAGCCGTCTCCTGCCCCTGTTTGTTGGCCAAAATTGCTGTGCATAAAGAGTTTAAGTTGACATTTTTAGCAACAGTTTGTAATTTGGTCGTCGCGTAACCCTTTTGCCCCGATATTTGCTAATTTTTTCCTTACTTTTCTTTGCTTACATTTTACTTGCAGACTCCAGACTGCGGACTTAATTGCATTCGCCAAAAGGCTCGCCCGCCGCTGCTGTTTTGCATTTAGATTTCATTGTTGAACTGCAGCTGAAAGGTAAGTGAGAATTTAAGAATTTAAGTTTTGAATTCATTTGGTAAACTTGGCTTCGCTTAATTCACTTGTCAATTAAAAAATCATAAAAAATACATTTATTTATTTATACAAATTATGCATAAATGTTTATGGCCCAGCTGCATTTTTATGGCCGGCTTTCAAATTAAGTCGCTCCAGCTAAAAGCCTGCTTCATATTTTACGATCTTTGGACATTTTATGCCCAAGGCCTAACCCTTCGCCCTTAGGGCGGGGCGTTTTTTGGCACCCGCCATAACTTAATTATCCATATGAATCCTTCAGTTTTATTGCGCCTTAGCCAGCAGCGGGTCAGCCCTTTTAATTATGATGAGTACTCTGCCTCCCTCACTTTCCCCCTCACCCTGCCCTTCTCTTTATCTTTGCATCTGTCATATTTTTATTTATCTAAAGTGGCAAATCTTCACGGAGCCTGCTCATTAAAGTGACATCAAATCGAGCCTGCCAAATGTTTTATTATTGTTGCTGTCGTTTTCCCACATTTCAAACATTTTCCACATTTTCTACATTTTCCACTCTCCCAGTTTTATGTCCAGCAGCTGTACGTCAACATAAATTTATGGTTTGGGCCGTTAATTTCACAAGCCCGTGGGCTCTACAAAATTTTAAACACTTTTGATTAAGACGTACATGCAGCCAAAAAAGGCTTTTGTCTTTGCGGTTTGCTGCTTGGCTCGGAAACGTCATTGTCATTGTTGTGTGGTGGCGCCTCGGCGGGCTGCCACACATGCAACGCATTGCTGCGGTTGCATTCGTAGGCGGGGCGTGGGCGGCGGCTCTTTGAAGTAAGCAGCGGAGATATTGCCTTGAGGCTAAGCCTCATTTGTGGTCAAATTGTGTGCTGTGCGTCAGCCTAAAGTCGATTGTGTCAATATTGTGCCATGGCTAATGGGTAATGGCTAATGGGCAATGGGTAATGTTTGCGATAAGGATTTACGTAAGTTGCGGCCGGCCGCCAGCGTTCGATTACCTCGGCTCATATGCTAATTAGCGCCTGCCGATTAAACTTAAAGTGCTTCGGGGCCTTGCAATGCGATGGCATTTAATAGCGAGCCACAAAGCCCATATGGCAAACTTTTGCCAATAACAATGCGAGGCCGTAAACTAGCTGTAAAAACACATAAAAATCATAGCATACATTTAGGAGTCGAATTACAAGTGCCCCAGCGAAAAGGGGTTGCTGCCGAGTGGCATGAAAAGGAGTGGCTGCGTTTGCACATTAAAAACCCATAAAAATCGAGAATTGAATTGCCAAACAACAATACATAAAGTGGCCCTGAAGATAATACAATAAAAAATAAAAAAGAAAACAAGGGCAAATCTAAAAGTAAAATTGAAGAAAAACCAATTGAAACAATCGATTAAAATCGATCAATGAAATTGAATCACGTGTTACAATTTCCTTGAACCAATTCACATCCAGTTACAATCTGTGGAGCATCTAGAGCCCCCTTAGGATTGTAGACACATAAAATATGGCATTTACTTGAAATTCCTTCAAAGCAGCTGTAGGATTTACTTTCCTATCTATAGTTAGTTTAAAATATAAATTAATTTAAATGATTATAAATTATATATGAATAGTATAATAATAAAATTATTCTAAATTCAAATCAAATGGTTTTATAATGCAATTATATTTTCAAATGGCAACAGCCTTGGAAGAGTATTAAGAATAAATCGAAGTGGTATCTGTTAATGATTAACTGGCATTTTCTGGGAGATTAATCAGTAGAATAACACTTTTTTAATACTCATTCCCGAAAGTGAAATGAGTATATTTGTTTTGTAACTGTCAATCTTGTTCTTAACGTGTTAGCAATCCATTGAATTCAAAAAAATATAATCTATAGCGATAGATTAACACTTCCTAGCGAGAAAGTTATTTTTTCCACCTGACTGGCTATTGACTTGGGTAAAAGATCAGCTCTGGGACTTTTATTGATGTCTTGATGCATTTGTAGTCTTCAATGTAGTTGGGGAACCTTTGCTCAGCCAGAGCATGTTAGTCTGCTCAATTTTTGTGTATTAGTGTTATTCTTTTGTTGTTTAGAGATAACATTAAGTTTATGCATTTAGAGAACACACTCGATTGCCTTGCCCTAACTTGCCTTATCAATTTTTACTATGCATCGACTCTTAATCAATTTTTATGCAAGCGAATTCATATTTCGTTTAGAGTTTTGAACTCTTTCGGCAACGCATCAATTGTCGCACGTCTTGCTGGCAAGTTCAGTGCTCTCTGTTAACCCCCTCTGTTAATACGCAGGACACACTCGCCCCCCCGCCGCCGTCAGTTACACGCTTACCCCTTGACATACCGGACTATCAGTTGGCAGAAGCGAAAACTTTTATGCGCTTGTTAACAAAAGCGTGAAATTCAATGCGGACGAACGCAAATTTACGACACTGCAAATTAAACTTGATTTTTATTTAAATAAATTGCATTTTATGCGCTCGGCTAGGATATGCGATGCCGTCGCCTCGTCCTCGTCCTCGTCGTCGTCGTCGAGTCGTCGAGTCGTAATAATAAGCAGGCAACGGCCATAATTTGCACCGGAATATGACGGCAGGATATGTGGCAGTGGGTTTTGTTGGCTCGTGTTTGGGCGACGGGCTGGCTGCTTTATGTATTTTTATTTATTACACGCAGCATTGCCAGGAAATGTTTGTTGATTTTCCGCAGTGCGCGCACAATAAAAATCGGGGCACAGAAAAAAAAAACGAATTATTTTCTAGACGAACGCGCGTCGCTCGAATATAAAAAAAATACCCAGAAATTCTACAAATTGTACAGAGTTTTATTATAGAGTGCATTGTGGGTATTGTGAGTGTGTGATGGAATTTGCAAGGTATTTATACATGGGATATAATATATACATATATTTGAAAATTTGTAATATATCTGTTTCATATGGTTTATATAGTTGGCAATGGCAAATGAAATAGGGAAGCTAAACAAGAAAAATACTATTTTTTCAATGATTATTGATTGATGATTATTTTAAAGTGCAATATTAATGTAAAATGTTATGTAGTATATAAAAATATAATTTTTTTAATTTATATTATTATGTATTATATAAAGTGTAATATTATTTATATAATATTGGGTTTTATAAACTTAAAAAATAGAAAATACTTCTTCGCCCACCTTATTTTATTTAATTATTTGGTATTATATATTTTATTTTACTTATTATATTTTTTATAGAATACTTTATATTTTACATTTTATACTTTTAATGTTATTCATTTATTAGTATTTATTTTATTTTATTTATTTTATTATTATTTATTTATATTTATTTCTTTTAAGTAACTGTTAATTTCGTACAATTTAGATGTTTCATAAACGTGAATGAATTACATGAAAACTTACGAGTAAAAGCCTGTCCCCTTTGATTTCATAATATAAATAAAATGAGTCAGTATGTACGAGAAACCTAATACACACAAATGATCTAAGAGAGTTTTTTGTTATCTAAAACTACCTCTAAATATTAAACATATACAAGATAATTATTCTCAGCAAGAGCATACAATTTTCGTTCTGCAATTCACCATTCTTACAATTATTGCCTGTTTCTTTTATTTATTTTTATTTTTTTTATACGACCTCGTCGCCGCCGTCATTAAAAACGGAAATGTGATGCGTAATTTGTGCGCCGCGAAGTATGCAATACAGAAATTTTGAATGGAGCCAGGCGAAACGAATTGATAAGGGCTTAACAAAAGGTTCAATGGCTAACGCAGATGTATTCCGGTCTGAGCCTCAAGAGCTGTTGAGCATACCAGCCCTGGTAGCTGGGCAATCGCAATCTCAATGGCAATTGCAATTGCAATCTCTTGAAAATGTAGCATAAAGAATGCTTTCACGTTTCACTTAACAGCTCGTATCTTGCAATAGTAGGGATCTTTGGTATGCAGCGTCATGACGAAGATGAGGCGCGCCTTCTCCTGCCGCTCGCCCAGGGGCTCGAAGTAGAAGCTCCTCAGGAGGTGAGCCAGCACCAGCTTCAGCATGACCATGGCATAGCGCTGGCCCAGGCAGCTGCGCGGACCCGTCATGAAGGGTATGTAGGTGGAGGGTTCGATCTTGGGCTGGGCATCGCGGGCCCAGCGCTGCGGCCTGAAGACCAGCGGCTCGGGAAAGAATTCCTTGCAGCGGCCCATATACATGGGCGAGATGATTACGTCGCTGCCCTTGGGTATGAAGAAGTTATCTGAAAGGAGTCGAGATATAGCCCAGCTGATCTGGATATTGCAGTGGATTTCGCTCACTGATTGTGCAATTGGCTGTGGCACGGCGCGCTGTGATGGGCGCCGAGGGATACATGCGCAGCGTCTCCTTGATGCACATTTCCAGGTAGACCAGCTCTCGCATTTGCTCAATCGTTATGGCTGTGGCTGCATCTCGCCCGCAAACCCGCCAGATCTCCTCGCGGCACTGCTGCTGATACTCCACATGCAGCGTCATGTTGTACATGAAGAACTTGAGCATGGCCGCGGTCAAGTCGAAGCCGCCAAAGATAATTGTGTCCACCTCCTCGCGTATTTCCCTCTCCTTTAGCGGCTGGCCGTCGGCGCCCCTGGCCAGCAGCAAGTTATCCAGTAGGCTGCGGGTTTGCTGCTGACGGGACTCGGCGTCAGACGTGGCCTCGTTATTGCCATTGGCCAGATCCGAGGCGAGCTGAGCCAAACGCTTGGTGACAATGCCCTTGGTAAAGCCGTGAAGGATCTTCAGGAGCTGCCTTTCGCGTGCTGCGAGCGGCGTGAAGTAATAGATGAGTGGATAGCGATAGAGTAGATTCTTCAGCCTGGTGTCAAATACGTGAAAAATTCTGAAAAGCAGTGCGGCTAAAGTGACCTGAAGTGTCTATATGAGTTCTTCCATATGGCCTACTCACTCTCTGACTGCATCCAGGTACTCCGACTTCTCACCCGACTGCGAGTTGACTGTGGTGCCCAGCGCCGTTTCGCAGATGGTGTCTAGCGTGCAGCAGCTGATGAACTGAAAGAAATCCACGGGCTGATCCGTGTCGGCCAGTGTGGCCAGCCTGTCTAGGAGGATGCGCGCCTGCCGCTCGAATATATGCACAAACTGCTTAACCATGCTGTAGTTAAAGGTCGGCGCAATCATCTTCCGGCTATGCATCCATTTATCCACACGGCTGGTGAACACGCCCGCGCCCAGCCAGTTCTCGAATACGCGATAGTCCGAGGTCTTCTGCAGCAGCTGCTTGGCGCTGCAGAGTGCCTGGATATCCTTGGGATTGCAGTCGAGTATGTAAAGCTTGGTGCCCAGCCAGAGCTTGCCCCGGTGATCCTGCAGATGGCAGTTGATCAGCTCCGCGGCGCGCTTAAAGGGACGCGGCCCAATGATTTTCGCAAAGATGTGCAAGTGCCCGAGGATGGGCAGTGAGGGCGGGCCCGGCCAGTTGCTGGTCAGTCGATTGATGCGCGCCTGGTAGCGAATCGAGTGTATGAGATAGGCCAGCACTACGCCCAAGAGTAGCAGCCACATCGAAACCGGGACCAACATAACGCTCCGAGCTCTCAGATGTAACTGTTCAAAATTAGCTTTGCATTTCGGATTTTAAATAAGTCACAGTCACAGCTTCTTGACAAAAACCATATATAGTATATATCGTAAATATAGTTGTAAATTTGTTGGCCACAAAAAAAATGCACTAATGAACAGATCACAGATCACAGATCATAGAGTTGCGAGCAAGGTCTCAGGTGTACATATATCTACGAATCGATCGATTAGTCAACGTCTGGATCCGCAGCAGAAGTGACTCTTTTTACTCGGTTGTCAGTGCTTAAGTACCCCGTCTTGATTGCTCGCTGATCATTTGTTTGGTATTCTGACAAATGTAAACAAATGCTTAAAGCGCATTCCGAAGGGAGGTATTGGCTGTGGCGATACCCTAGAATATAAATAAACTGAAAAAGACAAGAGTTGCCAGCTGCAAATGATTAGTGAGCTGAAATCAGTTTGCTTCTCAAAATCAGCTGAAGAACTTCATGTACTTCTGCTTCATTTAATATACATCTCTTATTATCTCGATTATACAGGGTATATTTCCATAAATTTGCATTGAGGATAGACAACAAAGTACTTAGATTGAGCTCCACTCACTTGGCAAATAAATAAGTTCAATATTGTTATTGCGAAATTATAAATTTGATGAGCGAACACGTCCCACGCATACAAATTCTAGCCCATGCGAGCAAAATTGACAAACGGTCCACTAGATGCGCAAACATCGATCGCTGATCGGAAACACCCAGAGAGCTATGGAGCACACCAGTTGGGTGATTTACAGCACTCAATAAGTTTGCTAATTATTTTCAAATATTGAATTTAATATGCAGTTCTATACTTTGCGAATGTGTCTAAAATTGTTATTTTTGGAATGTGATAATCTGTATAAGCAAATGACAATATGATGAGCTTATAATTATGAAGTATATCATTAATGATAATCATACATACATACATATTAATTAATATATTCCAATATCCGAGTAAGGGTAATTTCTAGTCGCATTGCAAAGCTTTATCTCATTTTTATCAACAAATTTGACAGACAAGTTTTGTTTTTGCGCATTCCTTTCTCTCAGGTATTTGCTCAGGTCAATCGTCTTTTTATATCAGGCTCTTAATTGTCAATCTGCTAGAAACTGGAATCTGGAGATATATATTTGATGTATTTTCGGCAGAACTCTAATAAATATAAACAATAATAATGGAGCTCATGGGTGGCTTGCCAAGTTTGCTTGCTCACATCATGAAAAGAAAAGAGTATATAGGTTTTATCTGGCAGATCATATGCTTGTTAGCCTCGTCTTATAAAACATTCAGGCTTTGTCGATTTACATACATACTAGGTCAGTTATAGCAAATATTCTATTCTTTAAGGCTTAGTAGGATAAGTTAAGATAGGATAGATACATCAAATAAAAATATAGAAATTAAATAAATTTATATAAATATAAATCACTTATGCAGAATTGTCTATTATTTCTAGAGCTCAAATAAGGGAACTTGGCAGTAAAAATATTACAGAACACAAGGATTCATTTATTTTTTATACCGTGAACGAGTATTAAGCGGTCGATGGCGCCCGACTGCAACAGTCTGATATTAAAATTTTACTTTTAACAATTTTTTATTTTTTTATTTTAACATTCGGCTCACACAATCACCAGACTAAACTTAATTAAATATTTGTTTTGTTTATTGTTTGGTATTGTAATTATTATAAATAATTGGAGTTTAAACAAAGTTAGTTGCTTAGTCAGTTATAGCCAACTGTAAAAGTTGCTAACTGTTGCTAATAAGATGGTTACACTTTGTAAACTTTGACACTTGAATTCGTAATTATATTAATTAATATGCATATTTAAGCCAAAGTTCAGGCTGAAAAAATTAGTGAAATATAATATGCGAGTTTATTTTATTTTTATAAATAAAGTTGTATCACGAAATAGTTGTGTCTCATTAAAGGATTTGCACCTTTTCACATTTTCAATGCATCTTTTTTTATATCTGTCAAATTAATTAATAAATGAAGTATATGCCATTTATATTTGCACATTTTTTTAATAAACATGCGAAAAAAATGGAAATGCTCTTGATTTACAATGGAAAACGTAGCAGACGGCTTGCCTTTTTATTTGATATTGAATTGAAACAAGTGGACGTTGAATGTTGACTGAGAGGAAATATGAAAATATTTATATACATATATATATATAGTAATACGAATTTATGAATACACACACACACACACTCTGGTATCTATGATATGATATCGTGCAGTGCACACAAAAGCACATTAATTACAATTATTCATGTTTTTTTGTGCGCAGCAACTTTTCTGTGTTAATTAGTGTAAATACACAGTCCTGTTCACCTTTTATTTATTTTTTTGTTGCTCCCAGCTCTTAGACTGCATTGATATGCAAAATGAATTGAATGACAGTTGCACAGCCATATCGGACTCGCTATTAAATGTATGTATATATAAAATATTAAATATGGTTAGTCTTAGGCATAAACCAGATAATTTGCTTGCGTTCGTGACGGAGACAGGATGACTTTGTCAGCGAGTGGGAAGTCCAGCAAATGTTTGACATAAATTCCATTATCTAATGGATGCCAATAAACAGCGCAGACAAATAAACACCCAAACACAGACACATACAAGCACACACACACACACATGCACAATCAGGGAAAATCAGATGTAGATACAGTTGTGCACCTGACAGGACCAAAAGGCACATTGTCTCACATTTAAAATTAAAAGTGATGCGACACTGGCAGGGGAAATACTCAGGGACGGACCCTGAGAAGGGCGAAGCGATGTCGCAAACTAATTTGAATTTATGCAAAGATGTCGAGCTGCCTATTATAAGGCCTAATAGGCTTGATCGAAGTAGTCAATTGGCTATGAGATAGGGTTTGTCATGAGCAAAATTTAGTTAATATAGGAAAGAAAGCCAGAGAAAGACTGATATATTTATTATATATTAAATTATATATTATATTATATATACACTATATTATATATACATTATATTATATATATATTATATTATATATATATATTATATTTAATAATATTTTACTTATTTTTAATATATGTATATAGTATTTTTTGCTTATATTATATATTAATTAAAAAAAAAAAAAAACCTTTGCGCTGCTAGACTTAAGATAAGATAAATAAATTTACAATATGCATTAAAATTATAAAAATGTAGTTTAATAAATAAACTTTAATTAACTAATACATATAAAAAATTTAACTTTTTTTTTATTAATAGATATAATAGATATATTAAAATAAATTAAATCAATAATTAAATAATAAATAATTAGTACAATATAATATAAAATATAAAAATAAATAAAATATATAATTCATAATATATAAATATAATATATAAATATAAATAATATAAAATATAATATAACATAATAAATCAATGTAGGTAAAAATTACATGTAAATCAGAATATTTAAAACAAAATATTCAATATAAATCTTTAAATTTTAGTTTTATATATACTATACTTTATTATTTATAATCTATATTTTAAATTTTTATATTAAATAAAAATTTGTAATTTAGACTTAATTTGAAATACTAATATTATTATTGTTATTAGTATTTTTATTATTTTTATATTTATTATTATTATTTTGATTATTATTATTTTTAATATTATTATTTTTATTATTAATATTATTTCACTAGGGCATTTCCAGTTCGTCATTTAGCAATTGGCCTTCCCAGCTTGTTATTATTGTTGTCTGTGTGCATGTAGAGCTCTGTAATTAAACTGCACATTATCAGGAACGCCACACACACACACACAGATACACGCACACACACACTTGGATATAGATATGTATAACAAGCACTTACACAGGCAGAGGGACCGCATAATTATGCAGGCATTTGCATGTGTATATGTTGTTGTATTTGTAGCCCCGCCCAAACTGTCACATTGCATTTCGGCCATGTGGCTGAAATTAAATTTGGTCACATTTAATTATTGTTTATGCAAAGGCATCTTGAAAATTGCCATATTGCCATAGAAATGGGCTGCCTAATAAACGGCCCAGACGAAATCTGATAGGCGATAAGAGATAGAGATGGATGCGAGAGTTGAGATTGATGGATGGGTATTACTTGTCTAAGGTTGTCAGATAATATGAAAGACATTATCACAATTAGATTTATAACAATTGATTCCTAGGTGACTTAAAGATATTTTTCTAAAATTTGAACTTTATTTTTATTTTTTCTGGATGTAGCCAAGTTTCTCAAAATCAAATTGACATCAATTGATTCCATTTCTAATGCTAATCCTGGTCCAAATCTCTTAAGTTATATCCAAAAAGGGTTATTTAAGGATTTTACCATAATGCCTCTGCCTCCGCCCCTGCCCTTGCATCGTCTCGAATCGTTTCCACATCAATCGCAACCAATTTAATTTCACAATTAAATGCAAAGACGCGATGCGTTTAGCATAAATTAACAGCATGTAAGTAGGCGCCGCAGGGTGCTAAACATTGGGCAAGGGAGGGGGCAGGCTCTTGGGTGTGGTTCACTGGTTTCAGGTGTTGCCACCAAATAAGCCGCCAGGCAGTGCTTCCGTTCCGTGATGCCCACCCACAGCCACGGCCACAGCTCTGCTACTCGGTGTGGGCCTCAATTTTCCATTAGTGTATTTATTGCAGAATCTAATTTAATTGACGTCATCGTCTAATGCATTTAAGTAAAAGGAATTAAAAGCCTTTAATTGTACGCTTTAATTAAATTAGCCAAGATATTTGCCAAACTGCAGTCTTAAAAGATCTCCATGCTGACGTGCGAAAATCCATTTAACATCTATCAAGAAGCAGCTGTAACAACAGTTGAAATAAATTTCGGTTTCGGTTCTGTCTGCGAACAGACAGATAAAAACATATGTTCTGCGTGCTCACATTATTTTTATATCAGTAATCAATTTGAGATGTTGCTACAATAGCTGAAAACGAGTTGAGCATTTAAATTCTTTAAAAACACATATGTAAACAAAACATAAATATTCACAAAAAAACAGAAAACAAAAATATTTAATTAAAAACATTTTCTTTAAATAAATTGTTTACAAATTTAGTTTTTATAACTTCAAAAATACTATGAAACTGGTTCATGAGCGGGTGACGCAATTGTTGCTAAACTGCCAAATACAGTTTGACAAGCAGTGCAGCTGAAACTGCGCGTTTTGTTAGCGTTTTTCACTGAACTGCTGCGAGCTACAAATTAATATGTTAAAATTCAAATTATAGAAATTAATTTGATGAGTATTATATTAATAACAATTATAAATAATACTAATAAAATATTAATAGTGTGTACATTTAACATAGTGTAACATTTACATAACGAAAAAACTGCGCGTTTTGAAAGCATGTACAGACAGAAGAAATGCTAAATGAGAGAATAAGTTAAATATTATAAAAGCAATAAAAAAATATTTATTCAACAATAATCAAATTAATTATATTATTAGAAAAGCAATAAAAAAAATATATTGAAGAAATATATATATAAAGTCAATTAAGAAATAAATAGTAAAAAAAATTATTTTATGAAAAATACTATAGTAATAATATAAGCAAACTAAATATAATAATATTAGTTCTATTAACTTAATAAATTTGTTAGCATATAAAAAATAACATGCCAGGCTATGGCCAACACCAAAATATTTGTTCTTATTTAATTTTTCCCTCATAAATTTTTATTTAAGTTGCGCGTTTTGCTAAAAATTAGTTTTTTTTGCGTCTTGACCTAGAGTTTACCCATAAACAAATTTCAACTACAAATTATGAACAAAATAGTCAAAAATATATTACTAGATATAAAATATAAAAGAAGTACATAAAAACCATAGACATATGTATATGAATATATATACATATATGCTCAAGTGCGCGCACTTCTTAAAGACCTTAGTTTACCTGTCTGACATAACATGATTATAATTAAAAAAAAAAAAAAAAAACATTATGTAACGAATTCTTGCTGTTGTTAAACTAGGAGTTTTAATAGCTAAGATTGCTAAACATAAAAAAAAATATGAAGAATTATAAAAATATTATAAAAATGATGTAAAATCTAGTTATTTAATATATAAATTTAATATACATATGGAGCTTTGCTGCAGTAAATTGGATATTTATCAGACACAAATTTGCGTCAATCAAAATGACGTGTTAACTGGTTGCTTTTGGCCAAATTTGCTTCAAGAGAGAAAAGACTACCGGTTAGCTAACCGCAAGACTTAATCAGCTTTATCTGCGGGCATTAAACAGAAGTAAAAATAATAATTATAAATATTACTTTTTAGCCTCTTGCCTCGCTGCACAGACAGCAATGAAGTTGGCTTTTTTTGTTTTTTGTATCTTTCTTTATTTTGGCGTCGACTTTGCCGCTAACCTTCGACGCGAAAATTGTTTTGTACTTATTTTTTCAGTTAACATTCGGTTTAGCTGGCAGCTCGCAGTGTTTAAAGGTGTTTTTCAGTTTTGTTTCAGTTGTTGTTGCTTTGTGCTCAGGGCATAGCTGTGTTATGGGAGTACGAGTTTTGAATTGAAGGACGTCGGCGGCATTGGCCATTCGAAGGCGAGTCGAGTGAGCTGGCAAACTGGAGTTTGTTCTGTGGCAACCTCTCACAGTTTCCAGCTAACAGTTAACAGTTGCATTAGAGCCCAGTTAGCTGCAGTTTGCTGCTGCTGCCGTTCTACCGTTGTTACCTTTAATATACCTTTTTCGGTGATTGTTGGCCAGGCCGGGGCCAGCGCAGCAACAAGTCACGTTCCGCTTTAGCCGCCGTCCGGTTATTTCACTTGGATTCTTGGCAATTGCAGCACTTGCCGCTTGTCAGTCACTCACTCACTCACTTACTTTGCCAGGGTCAAACGGGTTTTTACTCGCATATTTTTTCCACGATATCAGCTGGGCAGGGAATGGCCCAGGGTAAGGCATAGGTAATGGCAGCTTAGTGACCTTTTACCTGCTGCTCGGCCTAGGCCCAGGCCCAGCTCTAGTTGCAGCTGCCGCATATTATAGAATATTAACCAAATATTGATATGGCCTGTGCGTACGTGACGAAAGACACGAAAGTGTCTTATCCTCTGTGCAAACAATGCCACGGAATGCGCATAATTATCATGGCTATACAAATGTCTGTCTAATTTATGCTAGGTTTGTTTCTTTACATTGAAATTATAATTAAGACACTTAAATGATGGTTATTAAACAAAGAATAGTACGGGTTTCCTTGAGCAAAGTGTCTAACTTCATTTAATTATAAATTTAGTTAGAGTTCTTCCCAGCAACTTTGAAGTAATTATAATTATTTAATTAATACAAATTGCAATTTTAATTATTATTTATTGTTATATTTAAATTAAAATTTAGAAAAATTTATTAAATTTAATTAAAAATGTATAAAAAAATCTATAATATTAAAAAAAAAAAAATAATTACATATTTTTAATATAAAATATATATAATATAAAATATATGTATTTACATATAATATATTGAAAAATAACTATTAAATATTTACATAATTGATAACAATGGATTTTTAAATATCTTTTATTATTTTTATAATCGTATTAAAATTAAATATTCATAACTTTATATTATTGTTGTATTTTTATATTATTGATAATCTTTTATTATTTATAAAATGTATTAGTATTTATGATTTTGTTTTTATTTTTATTTTCTAATAAGTTATTTTATATGAATTTTATATATCTCTTATTGTTATTATTTGTTTTATTAAAATCAAATATCTATGCTTTTCTATTAATTGCATTGCCAAATATATTCATATCATATTATGCATATGTTTTCTTATTTATCAAATATATTATTATATTTACAATATTTGTATTTTAAATAAGTTTTGGCTTAGATGGCCTTTTTTCGCCATATAATTCCAATTATTATTCAAGGCTTTTAAAACTGAATTTACTTGTCTATGTAAATGTGCGTACATTATTTTGCTGACACTTGAACCACTGTGCACTTAAGATGCACTTAAATAATATCAGCCGCGGACATTAGCCCGTGACAGGTAATCGAACTCAAGACACTGCCAAAAATAATTTGTTGTCGCTCCAAATACATGGTTATGCGATCGAGCCTATATGCATATATATGTATATACATATATATTTGGTATATAGTATATATACAGCTATGTGTACTGGGTTTGTTCCACAATGAAATCGCTTTGTATATATCTTTTTTGTTTTGATGCACAGCTGCTGGCAGCTAATTAACACAACAGTGAGTGCCAAAAGTCAGCAACAGGTGAGCAGCAGGTAAGTTAACTCTCTCTCGCTATATGGCGTGATCACACGCTCACTCTCCCGCTCTCTCTCTCTCTCTCTCTCTCTCTCTCTCGATAAGCCGTCAGCTGTTTGGCTAGCTGGCTTGAGTCGAGCTGAGCTCAGCGCTTCGGACGCTGCTTCAGTTCTGCTGTAAGCCGCCTTCAGGTTGCACGCGTCGCTTTGCGTTTTGTCGCGTGTCTTTCGCCGTGTATTTACAGTTACGGTTACAGCTAACCAGCTCGTGCCGTGTGCGCTTGAATGCCAAATTTAATAGCCACTGCGCCACAACAACAACCGTTAACGGCAACTAGCGTTTAATTTAAAAACGTTTTCAAACTGAGCAAAAAAAATAACGCAAAAGTAATAGAAATAGAAACATATAAAAAAAAAAAAACGCAAAACGTTTACTTTCGTTTTTCCAACTTTCATTTTTGTTTTGTCGCACTCGCACTCGAGTTTTCATTGAAAAAAGTGTCACTGTCAGAGGCTGCGCTGAATTACACAAAAGCTTCCATCGGAAGGTGATAACAAATCGGGAGTTCATACGACAAGTTATTATTACAACTAATACAAAAAAGAAAAAAAAAAAAAAAACAAAAGACAAAACTATAAAAAAACCTACAAACGAAGACTACAACAACAACAACAGCAGACACAAACATTCGATATGGCGCTCATGGACACCGCTTGGCGCTGCCGCCTGATGATATTTGGAGTCGCATCGCTGCTGCTGGTCGGCGATCTCTTTGGCTATGGCGGTTACAGTGTGCGCGGCGTTAAATCGGATCATCCGGATGAGGTGGGCGTGCAGGGTGGGGGTCCCCCAACCGGACCCGCTCCGGCTGCCAAGTTTCAGCAGAAGAATGCCGAAATTGACATAGGCGAAGGTGAGTGACTTTATTCCACCCCACGTATTCCAATCCGTATGCATTTCAGTTTTGTAATCGAATTTAGGTTTCGTTTTTTACGCAAATTTAAGCTTGACTTTAGTTGAACCGTTTTTTTTTCTCTTCATATTTTTTTTTTTGGCATTAACAACGCAAATTTTTACACACTTGGCACATTGCAACACTGCATCTGTCTGTCTCGCTCGCTCTTTTATTTTTATGGATTGCTTCATGAATCGAGCTCTCTGTGTGTTGTCTGTATATATTTTTGTATTTTTTCATATGTTTTAAGTCGCGCTTTATTTGCTTGTATCAAGGTCAGTTTCGATTCATAAATGGAAGTTTCATGCTGTTTGATTTGCAATGTAAAAAGCTGGCAACACGTGTAAGCAAATAATTGAATTAAAGCTTTGTCAGTTAACCGGAATGGGCTGCCCTCCTATATACAATGTTAAATGTTAATTCATTTTCGAAAATTGCCAATTAATAATCTTTAAAGTTCACTACAATTGGCTTGCATGAAAATGTAAATGCTTAAATATATGAGTTTCTATAAATACGTATATATAATAATTATATAATTTTTAACAATTTCCTATTATGAAATAGTTTTTAAAATCAACTATAATTGAGGAGTCTGTAATATCAGGGCATAATAGTTAGGGAAGGAGGCGGTGCAGACCCCATTAAGTATATATATTTAAATTCTAGCGCAGTTTGAGCTGAGTAAGTCTTAACCTTGTCTGTTTGTCTGTCGAGTAAAAGGCTATCTTGTCTTACATAAGACTAAGAAACTCTTTCTCACATTATACACAATTAACTTTAGAATTCTAGGCAGTCTTGGGTTTTATAACTTGGCTTTGTACTCATGTTGCGTCGCTTTTTAGCTTGAACTGTCTAGACTATTTCATAGACACTTAAATGTTGACATTTAACAGGCCATTTAAGTGTTGGCCAGCCAAAAAAAAAAACTGAAAATCATTGCTCCGCATTTTAAGCAGCTAATTAAAAAGTTTCCATACGAGTTTTTGGTTTTTTTCTATAAGTCTAGCATGACATGCTATTTGTTAGCTCATTTTTGTGTGTAGGCATTGTCTAAGGAACCTTTTTTCGAATGAGACTTTAATATCAATAAATAAGTCTAGTTTTATATGCAGTTCTAGACAGAATTCAGGGGAGACTAGTTTAATAAAAAATATATGAAATTGATTTCTATTCTTAGCTGATATCACGTCACAATCTGAAATCTAGTTTTAAATATCATTGATATTTTTATTTATAATTTAACACCGATCTCAGCTCCAGCTTGATCTGCATCCAATTTGCTTATTTAAACTGATTTATTTTTGTTTCTTATTTCATGGCTTCCCATACAGCCCACTCAATAGATATTGAAGGGAGCTCGCGGTAGACGGCGTTCCATATTATTTCCATATTATTTAACGCTTTGCCGGACATGGTCTACCCATGCCCATGCCCATGCCGCACAAATGTTTGAAGCTTTCGAAGCATGTTTGTAACCACTTTCCAATGCCCAGCGATTTGCATAATTTTATAGCGTCATGGTAGGCAAGTGACATAAGACTCGTAAATGATTTCGGTTTTGTTTTTTTCCTCAACATGCGGGTACGATTATGCAACGCTTCGACTCTCGATAGAGATGTGAGTAGAGCTCAATAAATAAAAATTTAATTAAATTAAACGAAAGTCAAAGTGCAGCTTGAGGCAGGTTTTTGTTTATGGGTGAACGATGGAGCTGAAGAATCTATTGAAATTTGAGGTCAAAAAGCATTAGAGATAATATTTCGAGAGCAGCTCATGTCAATGGGAATGTTATCTGCAGAGCAAGTGCACTGGTGGAAAGAGAGTGGTATGGCAGTGGGTTAAGCGCTTGTCAAACTATTGTTAGTATTGAACAAATAACAGCTGGCAAATGATGAAATGAAATATATCAATATGACAGTCGATTTTTATTAATATTTAATACGCTGTCTGTTAAGTTAATGTTAACTGGGGTGAATTATAGTATTGGTAATTATCATAAGTTCATTATTGACTGTTGCTTATGTTACTGTCAAATCTAATGTTAATACATAGCATTTACAATCTTAGCATGTTAATATGTTAATGGAATGTTAACATGCGACTTTGACTTTTCAACGAGGTCTTTTCCGGCCATTAATAATGTTATCTGCAATCAGATCTTAATTTGTTGCCTGATTGACTTTTTTATGTTCCTGCCAAAATCAAAGTAAATATTTAATGGCAATCGTGTTAAGATCATGTTAACTGGATAACAGCTGAGCTCAGCCATAACCTCTAGTTTCAGTGCACCGGTCCAGTGTGAATTTTTAACAGTTAAATGTTAACTTGACACCTAAGAGCTACAGCTGTAATATCTAACCGGAATAGCATAGTTCATTAACATGATATCATCTGCGATCGGCTTTGAGGCCCCTCTCTCTCTCTCTCTCTCTCGTCTCGGCTGATTTCATGTTTGGTTTTTGCTTGCTTCGAGGTGAAAGTGGAAAAATGCCAAGCAAATAAACTTCACGTAATAAAATCAACGAACAGCGACAAGTTTTTATTTGTTCCCAGTCCCCCTTTGCATGTGCTGGAAATCTGTGTGGGAAACTGCACTGCAACTTTCCTAACCACCATGGGGAATCTCTCACAATACACTTGAATTGTTCCTCATCTAGCTGCGTTTGAGATTCCAATGCCGTGCACATGGCTAGCGTCTAGACACAAGTGCAGAGCAGCGCTGCTCCGATTATGCCAAGCTAACAGGAAGTTAGCGGAACAGAACAATGACGAATGCTCGAGCACAAAAACCTAAGAGAACTGGACTGGATCTGTGCTATTTTCATGCAGATTGAACTGATTTAAGCGTGAAGCATTTGAGCATATTGGAAATGCCGGCCGAAAACCAGTTTCTATAAGTAATACCCGCTCTATGCTGGCAAACTAGTTCTACGGAAATCGAGAGTGCCCTGAAATGAATTCTCGGCTATTGCATAAAATCGGTGCTAATAGCTTGCAAAATGGAATTATAGCTAACTGGGGTCATTACGTTACAGGTTTCGTTCACCAAGGCGTACGACAGCCAATCTGAACTTATTTTCTTTGGCATGCATTGCACGTTGTCTGATAAGTGCAGTGCGTGATGAACATGCAGAACTTGCAGTTATTTATCGAGGCCCAATCAAAGCAGCCACACTGAGTACGTGCAGTTAGACACAAAGTGAGCTCATTTCGGATATGATTTGGATAACAGTCTCTGTAGACTATCACTCGCCGAAAGAAAGGTTCAGCATCGCTGCGAGTGCATTGCGATAGTCGTCGTCGTTGGCAATCAGGTTTGAGTCGAGCCGCGCCCCACAAGCAGACTTGGCTAAAATATTCATTGGGCCATAAATTAAAAGCCACAAATTAGTAGACGCCACCCTGCGTGGTTTGCGTCACTTTTCACTGGCTTCGAGCCCAAAAACTCTTTTCCGCGTACAAAGTTCAGCTGGCTGGGGGTAGAGCAGCAGCAGCAGGAGGAGGGACAACAGCAGTTGGGTTCGCTGATTTGTGGTTAATTGCCAATAAGTGCCAGTTGGTTTCAGCTTAAATATTTTAATATTTATACAACACCATAATTAATTAATCTAAACACCGACCAAATGACTAAGCAAATACTTGTCTCAGCCATTGAAATTCGTTTAGGAAAAAATCAAAGTTCAACGCACGTTTTGGCCTTGCAGGGGGCGAGTTCTCAATCGCCTGACCGCCTGTCACTGTCTATAAGAAAAAACTAAAAACAAAAAAATCAAAATAAAAATAAATTTAAGCAATTCGCAACATTGAAACTCGATTCAAATATTTAAAAGTGAAAAAGGTTTATTTATAAGTCAATTTAAGATAGTTGCTTCTAGATGCTGCCAGCACTTGCCATTTGTCTTGCTGGCTATTTAAAAGCTAAATATTTGCGTTGATGTTTAATTAAAGCCAAAGTTGCCACAAACAGCAAGTTCAGCAATATAAATGCGCATTTATTGTTAAACATATTTCGTTTATTTGCCAGTTTGAGTATACTCTCCCATATATATATTATATATACACTGCGGGTCATTCGCATAGCGCCAGCCAGACGTTCTCTGTTAATATTCCAACATTTTTCCATGGAATTTTGTTGTATTATTGTTAACGTTAAAGAACAGTGCTTAATTATTTAAAAATAATATCCCAATCATTTCATTTTGACAATATATATTTTTTATATATATCTGAAGTCTGTTTTAAATATTGTATTTATTTTTTCTAGGCTTATTTTTGTCGTTTAAACAAAGATTAAAAAAGTTTAGTAATGCCAAGAAAATGTGTATCAGTGCAATTTAATATTTTAGATACTTTTTATAATATCAGTTGGTTCCAATAATTTGTCATATTTATTTTACATATTGTATATAAAGTGGCCCCAGAAATTATGTAAATATGTTTGTATATATATAAACATTACAACACATATTAAATAACAATTTTTATAACAGCAAAGTCTGTGTGGCTTCAGGTAAAATTATTTTTAAATTATTTTTTTTTTATTATTAAATCATTTTTATAGCTAGTTGATTCCAGTAATTTTTATTTATTTTTTATATTAGAGCAGGCTTTATAATTCAGAGAATATAATAATAAAATATACAACAAAACAAAATTTTAAATTGCTTGGCTAATAGAAATATAATTGACTCGGTCGTGAATCAACTTTTACTCTGGCTTAATGATATAGAAATGTTGATATATGTACATGCGCATATAGCTTTCCCTCTCTCTCACATTCTTTTTCTCCCTTTCTGGTATATGATATGATAGATTAAATATATATGATATATATTATTGAATTGTATTTTTATATATATTATAGTTAATATATGGCTTCTCTGCAATACCTTTAGAGTAAATTCATATTCGACTCGACGCTTTTAAGAAGTTTCTTTTGTTTTGATTCCCAAAATATTTATGAATTTCGCTGCTGTGGCCTTGAACGTGTTTATTTTTGCGCAGTTGAAAGTTTTCTCTCTGTCAGAATATATAGCTAAAAAAAAAACCCCAAATTTGAGAAAGAAAACTTCAAAGTGCAAATGCAAAAAACGGATAAAAATCTTAAAACATTTTTAATTAAACAATTTAAATAATTTGTAGAGCACGACTTTGATGAATTTTCGGCTGCAGCTGCACTCAAGCCCGTGGCAGCTGCAGCTATCACTGGAGCTAGCCTGAAGAGCAAGACACAGCTGTCGGATACCATCAAGGAGTCGTGTCTGCCCAAGATGCTCTGCGAGCTGGCTGCCAAGCCGGAGTACCAGCTGAGCGAAAAGGAGCGCGAGCTGCTCAGACTGATAAGGTGAGTGTGAGACGTAATAAACTATGTATGGTAAATATGTAGAGTTCAGCTGTGGCTTGTAGTTTGACCCTTTTAAGTGAGAGCAACTGAGAGTAGAAATATATAAACACTTTAACTGCCATTGATCTCTGCTCTGTGGGGTCGTTCAACGAACTAAAAGCTCAGCTTACAAAACACAAGCTGAAGATGTTGACAGTCGTTTCGAGCACTTGGCCTTGTTTAGACAACAGCATGGGCATGATTCCACTATCGATCGGGCCTAACCTACCTCACATAGGCAATGCGACGCGCTGTAACCTCGCACTTGAGTCGAAGGTGAACTGTTACCGCGACTACACACAGAATCGTTTGTGTTCTACTGAGCAGCTGTCTCCACACACACACACACACACACACACACACGCATTCGCACACAAAGCTGTAACACAAATACGACCCCGTGTGAAACCCTGAGCTGTATAGAAATATATACATATATGTATATAAGACAAATTTAGTAAACGATTCTTCCGCATTTTGCTGTCGTCTCTTGCAGATCGCCGACTATGCCCTGGATGATGAATATGCCGCCGAGCAAATGGTATTTTGCTGCCCACATGGGTGAACTGATGCGTCATTCTAGCGATAATCTGAGCGGTCCCATGGGCTGTGCCAATCTCTGGCCCAACTGCCCCATCAGCTCCAAGAAGCTGATGAAACTGAGCTATAAGGTGCGCGTTTAGTTGATGCCAGCCAATGTGATCATAGATTATTAAATTAAGCACTAGAATGTAGTAGGCGTACGCACACACGCACACACACACATACAGACGAATATTGCATACACACACGCACACACACACATGATGTTGATTGTATACTGACGCTGAAGAGACTTACCTATTGTACCATAAATTTTCGCTCTCCAAGGCCCTCGGCTGGCTGCCTGTGACGGCATGACTGATGTGACAATTTGTAATTCGTATCGATTAGCTAGCTCTAAGTGCGCTAATTAGTCATTAAGCGTGCCTAGTCTATCTCAATTATTTTTTAGTTAACTTAGCCTTAGTTCGATGCGCGTGTAAATGTAAATAAATGCATATTGTTATTTAATATGAATTCCCCCCAAAGTGCCTTTTGCTTCTGCTATAACTAATGATGCGACTATTATTCGAAAAATATATATAAATAAATGCATATATGTATATGTATGTATGTAGAACTGTGTATTATAGAGCTACATTATCTTAAAGCCCAAACGCCCTTCGGCATGCAAAATGTATTTATAATTGTTATTTCTTAAGTGCTAGGAAATGTTGTATTAGACTTAATGGCAATTCTAATCTGTCAGTTTGGCGTGCCGCACTCCAATCAAGTTTCGCAGTGTGACCAAAGCACAATCACGATATGCCAACAGAGTGAGTCAACACTTTCGTTGCTCATTATGAGAGCTGTAACTGAACTGAAAGTGCTTGCAACTGTTGATTTCCTCATCTCGGTAATTGTAGCGTGTAGACTATAATATCTCAACATGATCAAGCTAGATTTTCCAATCGAATTAAGTACTGTTCAATGCCTGAGAGTGGAAAATGAGTAGCGGTGTTTGGAGGCTATCGCAGTCAGCTGATGAAATGTTGTCATGTTAGCTTTAAAGAATACAGTAGATTCCGGCTATAAAAAAGCTTAAGGGATCATTCTTTGTCTAGGGATCCGAATTTTCGTCGCAATAACTGTACGAACGCTTAAGTGGAGTCGCTATAAGCGGATTCTACTGCATTTCTTTCATATATTAATCTGTGGTTATGATATTTAGTGCCGTTTAGGCCTCAGAAACCATTCTCATCCAATCCATATTCTGCGAATTTTGGGTTTGCGTCTTCAACTTTAGCTCTGATAGCTCCAGGTTGAAACACTTCCGACAGTCCCTCCGCTCAGATAAGCGAATCATATTGGTTGTTAATTTCTCAACTCATATGTAAATTGCAATACTTTTCATTGCATACTTTTGGGCAGAGCGCAATAATTGAGTCACCTCGAAGAGGAATTCGCTTAAAATGCAAATCGTTTGTTGACATTGCACAGTTTCAACGAAACGGCACTAAAAAGTGGCAACAATATTCGGGCTCGTTGACTGCCTCATTGAGCATGCTCGGGGCGTAAAACTGACCACACACACGCACAAATGCGCCGTAAAATAATTGAAGAATCTGAGCGAAATGGCCGCATTTATGGCGCACATATTAAATGGCTAATTAAGTGTTAAACAATAATTTGAGCTGAGAAAGTAAACAAGTCAATTCGCTGGGCAATTCTAGCGGAATGCTCTTCATTATTCATTCTTTCAGCTCTGCAATCGAGTTGTGGGACTTGTGTGGCATAATCGATATTATCATGGCGCTGCGAACACGTTGCGTTTGGCAAGAGCCACGATTTAGGCCACGTCAGCTTGCCAAAGACCAAAACTAAAAGCATGTTAAAAACAATCGCGCGAAATTACGTTTCAGTTTATTTGGTGCCTTCATTGGATGGCTTAACACAAAACAATAAACAATAAAAGTAAACAATTTGTAATATCAATGGAATTGGGTCACTCAGCCGGTTGTTACGCTCGTTGCGTGCCAAAAGTGGACCTCGCCGGACTTTCATTGTTTCGATTTGGGGATGGCGAGCGATGCAGCTCTTGCTATATTTGGTCTGGCGTTTGACAAGTTGTTTGCCGTTGTAGTTGCTGTTGTTGTTGTTGTTGTTGTGCAATGTGTGACGAGTGCAGCTTATGAGACAGTCTCCGCAGACAGTCGAACTTCTATCAGACTGTTGCATTGCCTAATATTTCCGCATTGCATTGCCCAAACGCAAAGGAAAGGCAGACACTCTCCCTCTCACTCTCGCCACTCTCTCGCCCTCTCACTCTCTCACTCTCGCCAGCCCAGTTCCCACTTAAGATCCGGACCTGCGAGCGCGCAACCAAAACGGCAACAAGTGTCAGGCAACTGGAAAAACATGAAAATTACGCGGCCTAACAAAGGAAACAGCAACAACAACAACAACATGCAAATGCAACAACGTGGCGTGGTTGCACCACCAATACCCTGCGAATAATTTTATGTACATGTTATGAATATAAAAGTTGTGTTGATTCAAGTATAACTACATCGCACTGCATTGAAAGCATAAAGTTATTGAAGCATGACTGGATAAATTGATTTGCTAGTTAATATTAATTTCTACTTTTTTTTTTTATAGCTATATTGATTGCTGTAGGAATATTTTTGATATATATGTATATATGTATATGTTATTTATACTAATTATATATTTATTTTTATTTATTTTTATACTGATTGCATACCTGGTTTACATATTGTCTTATACTATACGTATATGTAGATCGAGTTGTATAGAGAGCTAGGTTGATGAGCACAAACTACCTTAATATCCCAATATTTACCCCTGTCTTTGTCTCACTATCTCCTTATGCTTCCTACCTTCTCTTTCTGTCCATCTATGCTTCACTCTCTCTCTCTCTCTCTCTCTCTCTCTCTCTCTGTCTCTTTTCTTAGTTGGTTTCTGACTCTGTCTTTTTCATTTTTTCTCTGCTGCTCTCCCTTTCTTACTCTCAGACTCATACACTCTATCTCTCTCTCTCTCTTTCTGGACCTCACAAACTCACTCTCTTCCTCTTAGACTCACTTTCTGTCTCTGCCTCTCTCTCTTTCGCTCTACTATCATTCTGATTTCTGACCCTGCTCATAGAACAATTTCTGAGAATATAAGGAAGCGGTCTCAATAAAGTTCTCTCTCCGCTCTTTTAGCTGATCTTATTAGAATATCGCATTGGATATTACATTGCCCACATTTATCCATATTGATTACAATCTCTGATCATTCATTCATTTCACTCTCAAAAATTTTGCTTTCTCTATAATGGTCAACCATGCCCTCTTCAGATTTTTGCTAGGGTATCACAATACACAAAAATTGCTGCGCATGTAAGCCAGGCTAGCAGTGGGAGCTGCCAAGTTGCAGCACTCCGTCGTTGCAGCTTAATCCGCAAGTGTTAACAGGCGCCGTCTTGCGTAACCAAGCAGTCGACTGATTGACTGACTGGCCAAGAGCCACACTGGCAGCATTGTCGGTCAAGTTTCAGCCTGAGACTGGCTGAACGAGCGATCGACTGATTGTGTCAGTTCTTGTCAGCAATTAGCCGTTATTGGACTCGATTGTGTGGCTATCGGCAGGCACAGCTAGAGCAGCTGGCCAACTGACTCGATCTCGATATAGATAAGTAGCCATGATCAGTTCTCCTGGACATTTACTCAATGCACATGGAATTGAAAGTCAAGCTGCACATCTATATCAATCTGAGCTGAATTGGCCTGGCCATAAAGCGCGGACAGCGCAACGTGCTCCATGGAGCGCAGCTCCACGCATTTGACAAATGATTGGCCAAACGATTGCCCAAAGCTGAGTTATTAAACTGAGCCGCAAATTGTGTTAATTGGACAAATCAACAACAGCAAAATTCGAGTGTGGAAATGCGAGCTGATGATGCTCATAATCGCAGCACTAACTACGGCTAAGGCGTGGCCGCGCCTGAGTTTGCCGTAAGCCAAGTTGGGAAGATGCGTCTTAACGAACTGTTGATAATTTGTTAAAGAGGGAATGTAAAAGAGAATGAAATGCTATTTACAGTTTTTATATGATACCAATTGCATGATTATGATGATGATGATTATGATATGATTAATTATGCTGTTTTGCTTCTTAGGTTTAGCTCAAGTCTAAGGCTGAGTTGTATATACAGATATTATTAATTAGAATGTAATGATATACATACAATATATGTATATAGCTAGATATATAGTATGGCTATATTTAGTTTATGTCGGCTTGTTTGCTCTAGTTTAAATACTCAGGTGTGAATCAGAGGAATATAGTAAATCGTAATTTATATCTCATTTTAGCAATTATTTTTCTTAATTATTAAAGAAGAGCGTAAAGGTTATCTAAAAATATAATGCATATGCATATATGATTTCCTTGTGATAAATTAATAGCTCAAGTCCAAATACTCATCCGTCAGTTAGGGTGTACATACATACTAATATATACTAAAAACTACTTCATATATCAGTTAAAGTATTATTTTGCTTAACACTTAGCCCCGTGCAAATTGCTTAACTGTTCAACAGCTGCTGTCGGGTCTCGGGTGCGAGCCTTAACCTAAGACACACGGCGGGTAGCTCGAGCGCGAGCGGAATGTGGCTAAACCGACGCAGATTAAGTAATTGATATGCAAAAGCCAACTGTAACGCATACCAGACGCGAGGCACGCCAGCCAGCCCAGGCAGACACGCCAAGGCACGGCGCCTAAGACAAGAGGAAATTACAGGTGCGAAAGTAATGGCCACTAAAATGGAAAATTTCATAACTTTTCATAATTGCAAACAGAGAGGAAAAACAAGAGAGGAAGAGTAAAGTGAAAGAGCGAGAGAGTGAGAGAAAGAGAGAGAGGGAGAGAGAGAGGCAACAGCTGAGCTGCAACTAGTTTGGTTGCTTTTTAAACTATTGCACACACACACACATAAATACCACACACACATACTCACTCACACTCACACTCTCACAACTGGGTAGGCTCGGCTGCGCCCTCTACTTGACCATATTGCCTCACTTTCACTTGTCTTTGGCTTCTTTTGCTTCCGCACGAAACTTGGTCAAAATGCAAAGCAAACTTGGCCACCAACTTGGCTCGAAGAGCGTCGCTTGCTGCCGTTGTTGTTGCTGTGGTTGTTGCTTTTTAGCTTTACACTTTAATTTTGTCATCCTCTCTCTCTTCGAGTTGTAGTTTTGTGTTTTGTTTGCTGCGCTTTGGCGGCCCGCAGCCGCATTGACTTGGCTCAGTCATTCGAAGACCTTAAACGCACCAAGTTGCCTTGTCGTCTGGCCTCCTCCATCCAGCATGAATCTGCGCTACATTTGCACCTTGTCGCTGCTGCCCACGCTCTACGTGCTGCTGGTGCTGCTGCTGGACTATGTGGAGCAGGGCTTGGCCCAGAATCCGGATCCGCTGTTCGAGCTGCCCGTGCAGCTGGTCGGCTTCCCCGTGATCGTCCTGTCCGTGCGCCTCTCGCAGTTCGCCAAGAAGCTGGCCTACTCCCTCAATCCGAGTAAGTTGAACACGTCTGGGCGTGAAAGTGCAACGGCCGCCCTGTGGCATGAATCACCTTTTAATTTCTTTTCATTAAGTGAAAGTCAAAATATGTGCATAAATTAATAATTGGCCGGTATTCAAAGCAGCTTAAGTAGTTGACTCTGTGTTGTGCCGAAAACCAATTAATTACGATGACAAATTGAACTGTGGACATGAAAAGAAATATTTTGTATTTATCGTATATTGTATGGGTGGAGCGAGCTTTAAGCCTGCCTTGGAAAGGGCAGAACAGCCTTGGAATGATATAATACAGATAGATGATTAAATAATTCAATCTGTATATCATAATTGTACGCATTTACTATGCCATAATTATTATGGCATTTCTATACTAATATTTGAAGTGAAAAGATTTGATTGCTTGTTTGTGTATGAATAGGCTTTAAAACTACGGGATCGACTTGAAGATCTTTAATTTCTATATAATCTCTGATGAGATATAGGATACAGAACATTTTTAAAATCCTAAGCGATTCGTGTGAAAGAATGGATCAAGTAGAAAAATGTGTAAAAAGTAACAAGAAAAATTTATAATATTTTTATTTATAATTTATATTTATATCTATAATATTTGTTTTAATGCAAAATAACAGAAATTCGTTTGAAAAAGTTTATTTTAAATTTAATTTATATATTTTCTACTTCTTTCTCTTTCAAAATTTTTTATATACTTGCAAATTTTTAAATAATACATTCTTTTGAGCAACTCTATATACTTTTATATTAAATCATTCATTTCCTAAATAAAATTAAAAGTCAGTCTCATCTTTGAAGAAACCTCTTAAAAATATATAAAAATTCAACAATATCTACAATTTTCATGAAAAACAGAATATCTGCTTACAAGTTTACAGAGAATACACGAGTTTTAGTAACAGATCTTGACTTTACATACGTTCCTCAAGTCGCTTAATCTCCATCGTATTCCCTCCCAATAAGGTCTGAACCATGGGCTCTGCCAAATACTGAGCTGATGCAAAAGATGGTCTCCCTAATTCTCAGGAGCCGCTAGACCTATATCAAATCATAAACTACCAAAACCTGCAGAGAGTCTCTTACAACATTTGTTGACAAATACCAAACTCTCATGAGCTAGTGCGTTTACCTCGCCTAAAAACCAGACTCGAATGTGTGACAAAACTGGCGGTCGAGTGGCTCAAATGGCGGCATTGCTTGAGGCTGGTGCTGGTGCTGCGGAGATATCGTGCACGTCCACTTAGCTGTAGCCAAATGGGGTCAAGGCTGTGGCTGATGGAGAGATAGAGGGAGAGAGAGAGAGAGGGAGACGGAGCCAAGTTGTGGGCCGGAATGTTTGACAATCAGCCGTGCGCGCTTATTCGTTAGTTGAATTGCTGGCAATGTTTTATTTATTATTTCGTTGTCGGGTAAAACCAGAGTCAAGTGGTTGATGACAAGCCATCATGAATGCTAACAAGGGAAATACCAAAGACAAGCTGAGCTCTGTCTGCTGCACTCGCAGCTTGTGCAATCAACCGCAGCAGCAGCCAAGTTTTTGGCATTCTCATCTGCTGTCACTTTGACTAATTTCGCATTTTATAAGCAAGCAGCCAGCGACAGCCAACTGCCAACTGCCAACTGCCAACTGCTACTCACATAAAACTTCTCCCTTTTGCCACTCTTGCAGATACGTACCGTTCGCGCAGCAGACGAGACGCCGGCCAGCCGCACGCCCTCGACGCCGAGTTGGCCAAGAAGGAAATTCTGCGCGAGTTCGGGCCACAGGCTTGCATACTCGAGGAGCCGTGCCGCATGCATGCCGCACGTTCAGCCAGCCAACGACGTTCTGGCTTTGCGGGCAACGCAGCGCCACATGCACCCTGGTCTGAGGTCTTGAGGTAGGTCAAAGTTTCAGCTATCGGATATAAACAACTAACTGAGTGCTCTAGGGTATGCTAAGTGTTGGGCAAATGGTGTTTGTAAATGATTTTAAGATATCATAAGACTCTAGTGGCGTCTCTGCTCTATAGTCAATAGTTGTGGGTCAAATTGAATCTTGTCAAGGGAATATTTTAGTCTTGACTTCTGAGCATGAGAAGGCTAATAGAAATCAAGCCAGAAAAAAATTCCAACAGGATAAAAATAATACTACTTAGATCAAAAATTACTAAATGGATGTTTACCAGATAAATGTTTATTTATATAGCTAATATGCAATACCATCCAATATAAAAGGGTTTCTCTTTTCTAAAGATTGAAAACTAGGATGTGACTAGAAAAAATTGGGTTACATAAAAAATGAATTAAATGTTTCAAGAATTTTAATATGCTTGTCTCATCTGAACAGCTATCGATTTTAATAAATGGAGAAATAGAGAATTATAAAATTTCATGAGGATTGATAATTCAAGCAGTAAAGAACTGTATTTTTTAGTATTTTATTTCTAGTAAGTCCTTCCAAATTCACCTTTTATTGTTTTATATGATTTTTCTAAGAACATCAAATGAAACGGCACACTCTTTAATATTTGAAAGTATATCCTCTCTCATTATTATCCTCCTCACTGTCTACATTTACTTTCTCATTCACATTTCTGTTTGCAAATCTTATATTCTAGATCTTCTGTATAGAGCATCATATTTTCGTTCTGCTCATAGTTTAGATAATTTTCTCTTCTTAGTAATTTCTTGTTCAAGTGCAACGCTGACTTTATGGCTGCCCAGCTGACAGACAGACGGTAACAACTTGAACTGTTGCACCCCTCTCGCTCTCATTCAGCCCCCTCTCTCTCTTTCTGTCCCTCTATCTCTTGTTCACTCGATTGCTCATTTGGCATTCCCGTCGCTCTGCGCTGCTCTGCTCCTCCAAATGAACATCTCGGATTGCATTCGTTATTGCTAGGTTGCAATTTGGCGCTGCTGTTGTTGTCATTTGGCAAATGAATGGCTTGTTTTTAGCTGCGAATATTTTCCAATCAATTTTTATTATTTCTTTGCTGTTTTGTATCCGTTCCGATTGCCCTTCCCCTGCCCCCCGCTCGCCATTGACAATGCTAACTCATCTGCGCATAATTTAATGTCTTCCCTCGCTCTCCCCTCGCCTCTGCAGTTAGAGATTCACGTACTGCTTGCTCCCAAAGTTTAAATGTGCATGTCATTGCATTGCCATGGCCGTTGCCATTGCCGTTGCCATTGCCATTGGCATTGTCATTGTCATTGGTATTCCCATTGCCTTTGGATTTCAATTTGTAAGTTTACATAAATTCTTTTCGCCCGATGAGTTAGTTGCCCCGTCGCTCTCGCTATTGTCATGGTAATGCCATGCACGACTCTTCCGAGTTGAGGAAATTATTCTTTTCCGCACTGTTGGCCATTTCTGCATTTCCTTGCGCAGCAGTGATTCATACTTAATTTCGCTCTTGCTATCTCTTTCCTTCTGCGTAATAAAAGCACTCCTTAAGTCTTGGCTGCCCACAGATATTTCGATATGCTTTCTGTTTTCTTCTGTTCTGATGGCCAACTCGTTTAAATATTTAATTCTTGTTTATTTTTTGGCCAAACAAAAGCCAGTCTCAGACTTAAACAAAAGCTCTTTGCATGGAAATCTATGGCATACGTGTCGTATGCGCAACATTTGGCATTCATAGTTTTGGCCATTGTTGTAAATTTCATTTAATATTGTGTCATATCGCACTTGCCTCTGCCCCAACAAAACACATGCATCTGACACTTTCACACTCAACATGCAAAATTTTCAACACTCGAAAGTTTCTTTTACACTCGCCCCCCGTCCCCTTCTCTCAGGTCTCTGGCCATGGCCAAGTGCCTGGCCCCCAACGTGTCAAGAGCAAATATTCCAAATTATTTTTGAAATGTGCCCTACGTCGTCTCTCCAGCCGTCTCTTTGTCGATTCGTCCGTCTGCTGACTGCCTCGCCCCCTGGTCGCCCCCTCGTCGCCCCGTTTTGTGCGTTGTTTGCGCTGCAAATGTAATTGGCATTAGAAGTTTTGTACGTTTGCCCACGACGTGTTTTGTAATAATAAAATATGATTAAAGTTTTTGATTAAATTTATGCAAGCGCACACTGCGCAGCCCTGCCACAGCCAGCCAGAGCTCTGCTGCTGGTCAGTTGTGCTTGTCGATGCACCTTTTCGTATGGCTTCGACTCTGGGCTCAACCAGCGCGCACTGCAGATGTGTTTGTTAGCGAGTTGATTAAATTATCCCACTGCAGACGTGTGAAATGCGAGGCGAGTGTGTGTAAACAGGGGCCTGATGCTGTGCCAGCCAGGTAATCGACGACAAAAGAGAGAGACGGGAGATGAAAGAGTGTGTTAAATGCAAGAAATAAATCACAAGTTGAGGGATCTTAGATTATATTAACTACCATTTTTCATAAAATATATGTATAAAATATAAATGAAATGTATAAATATGTATAAAATATATGAAGTATATAAATCAGATTTTCATTTCGATAAACATATATATTAATTCATCCTTGACTTACTAAAAATGCATCAAGTTCATCTGATGATATATCAGAGGGCTCTTTTAACAGCCAGAAATAAAGACCAACATTGGCAATTAATATCTTTCAGGCTAATCTTTAATTTATCATATTTTAAAAATATTAATAACATATTTTTAAAGTATATAATATAAATATAAACAATATAAATAAATATAATATATATATACAAAAAATATATAAATAAATGTAGAATGTATAACAAATATTTTATTTATATAATTAATAATATATATATTTTAAATTAATTATTTGCTTAATTTTCAAATAGTTTCAGTTTTATATTAACTCTAATTTAAAATATTAAAAAAAGTATTTTAATTTTAATACACATTTATATATTAAATTATATTATATTGACTCTAATTTCCAATATTAAAATAAGTTTTTTAATTTTAATATACATATATTAGCTCATTCTTAACTAGCTAACCAATGCAATATTATTTAGATATTTTTTATGCGTTTAACCATCCATTTAATATTTAAATATGAAAATTATATTGTGTTATATGTAAAATATATTTTCATTTTCATATACATACATACACATACATATATTAACTTCTGCTTGACTCACTAACAAATGCATCGCGCTCATCTTTAACATGTCACTGAGTCCATGCCCAGTCTGCTTTAAGGCACCCTAATACCTTGTGCCTGCCCAGCCCAGCCCAGTGGCAGCTCGCAAATTACTTTTGTTTTTAATAAGGCCCCAGTCCAGAAGAGGCAGATGCCGAAGAAGAAGAAGAAGAAGTAAAAGGGCTGGCAGAGTTGTGTATATTACCCGCTACTTATAAGTAATTATTTTTGTAATCCGCTTTCGTTGCCGACTATTGTGCCTGCTCCTGCTCCTCCTCCTGCTGCTGCTGCTGCTGATGATGATGATGACTGGCTGGCTGACTGAACAACATCTCTTTGGATGCGCCGTACTCAAACGCTCAACCACTCAGGAACTACAAAGTGCAATCAACCGGCGGCTTGAAACAATGGTATCTGCTCTCGGTCTTTATCGGCGATGCTGTGCGAGATGTGCCGCTATGCAAGCACCTGGCCAAGCGGATGCCCTGTCCAGGGGCCGGTCCACTGCCGCCGCCCCAGCCGCGCTAAGGACCAGCTGCAGTACGGGCGGGCAATTATTTTATTCTTTTTTTATATAGAGTATATTGTATATTGTATATAGTATATGGTAGACAACGCAGTTGCCGGGGCTCTGCAGCATCTGCATCATTTGCATCGTGTAGTCAGTCAATCGCATGGACATCTTTGTTACATTCTTTCCAAACTCCAACTCCAACTCCGACTCCAACTCCGACTTTAACTTTCATTTCTCTCTTTAGTCATTCTTCATGAATTCGTACTGCTAGTTGTTTTTAGGGGGTTCTCATTTAAGCGACAGACCCAGCATAGGCTTAGACTTGCATAAGTATGAAGAATAAGCAAATAAATCAACAAGAACAAAATCTAAAAAATTATTAAAACTCTCTGTGTTTGCCTATGCCGGGGCATGCCTGCACTTTTAAGAGCACACATCCAGCTGGACGGACTGCCCCCACTCGGCTCACTCGTCACACTCGACTCACTCAGCCCTCTCTGGCCAGTTCGAAGTTTCATTTGTTCGGACAATGCATTTTACACTCGAACCATCCGCCCCTTCCCCCCTCCACCCCGCCAGCCATTTGTCTGGTTGCAAACAAAAATTGATACGCCGAAAAGCGTGCAACGGAAAAAAACAGTTGCATGCTTTGCAGCGCCGCGCACAAATTGTTGACGCAAGGCATTAAGCTGCAGACTCGTTGCACATACCCTAGGCATGTGGTAAGTGGCATGTGAGAGGCTATGATGATACATATATAAAATGTGTTACAAAAAATATGAATACTGAATGAAAATTGAACTAAAAATTATGAATAATGAATAATGAATTATGAATTATGAATTACGAATTATAAATTATGAATTATTGAATAGTGAAAAAATTATAATTCATAACCTTTAATAAATAATGAAAAATAAATATTGAATAATGAATAATACAGTAAATAATCGATAATAATAGTAAATAATGAATATTGAATTAAAAAATTTCAAATTATAATAATAAATACTATAATATAATATAATATTTCATTATGAATTATGACTGAACGAATGTTGAATGATAAATAATGAATTATTGCACTTAAAGAACAGAATTGAAAACAAGCTGATGAATCGAAATTCATACATATGCAAAATATATTATTAAATTAAAATTCCAATAAGTGAAGCTTTATTGTTTATTTTAGAAACTCTTTATTTATTTATTATCAAATCATAATTACTCACACATATCTCACAATCTTCAATAGTATTTACAGAGTATCATGCAATCGGCATCTTACTTTGCTGTAAATCTACGATTTTTTGTGCATCTCTTGTTTGTTTCGCTTCAAGTACTACAACTACGGCTTTTGGTAAAATACACAGCCCCAACCCTAGGCCAGGCTCTGGTCCGCCCTCGGCGCTTTGCTATTTATTAACTCGTTGCATATGCTTGCAGGCACTGTGCTGGTGGGGCAGCCCGGCCCTCACAGTGGGCGCTGCTTTGAGCTTTGGTGACAACCCTGGCTGCTGGCTTGTGTCTGCTGGCTGCTGTGTGCCACCGCACAAAAGTACGCTGCACTTTTTGCACTTTGCATTTTTGTGTGATTTGGCTCTGTGAAGTCGTGAGGCGAGGCGGCGTCCCATTGGGAAAATGTGGAAATTGTGTGCGGATTTCTTGTTTTTTTTTTTTTTTTCTTCTTCTGGCGTTCTCCCTCCGCTTTATCACATTTAATTTTTCAAACGTATTCCCTGCGATGACGCGCGCCGTTTGTCTCTAGATTTATGTGCCATTTCTTTTGCATATTTCATTTGCCTGAAATACTTGTTGATTTGTTGTTGTGTTTTTTTCGCCCTGAACAATGGCGGCGCATTAAAGAACCCGTCTCTACGTGTGGCTTAAAAAGTGTTTAATAAATATTCAAGTTGGTTTAAGCGTTAACAATTATTTACAGACTTAGAAACTAAAGGAGCTCTGCCTCTGCTGCTCTGCTGCTCTGCTGCTATTTACACTCTACAAGGCTAACGGCTGCCCAGATAGACCTTACGGCCGTCGGGCCTTATGTAGTACTCGGTCACCCCCTGCGAATTGGTCACGTAGATATTCTTATTGTCCTCGTGCTGGGGCCTTCTCGTCGAGGCAGGCTGGTAGCTGCTGCTGTACCGATTGTCGCCGATGTAGTTCGCATTCGGATAGTCGTAGTGCGCACTGTAGCTGGGTCTATCGCTCGCCTGATCGAATCGGACAGTATTGCCGGGCAGATACTCGCCGTAGTTCATGAAGCTCTGCCTGTGACTGTGACTCTGGTCACTCGTCTGGTAATTGGAAGTGCTTTCTAGGCGATAGTGGGAGCCGGGCCGATGCTCATCGCTGACGACCAAGCGCTGCTCCTTCTCCTCCAGCTTGTTATTGTACTCGTAGCTGGGCGCGTAGGTGGGTCGATTCAGTATCTTGCCGCGGCGTATGTGCTGCTCGTAATGGTCGGGAAAGAGGACTCGGGCTCCACGCTGAGGTGGTGCTGCGCTCTCGTAGACAGCATTTAGTGGTGCATGTGGCACATGTGGTGCAATCTGTCGGTCCTCCCTCACCTGCTGCTCCCTGAATTGTTCTTCTCTGAGCTGCTGTTCCCTCAATCGTTCCTCCGCCTCCTGCTGCTCCTCTCGAAATCGCTCGTCCAGGTCGTCGAGCTGCTCGTTGTTGTCCCTAAAAACAATTCGCTTGCCACGCCTCTTCGGCTTGCCGTAATCCTCCTCGGTAAGGCCATTGGGCAGCACCGCCTCCCAGCCCTCGGCCAGTTGCAAAGTTTTGGCCTGGCGCTCACCTTCGCTCGGCTCTTGGGGAAATCTCAGCTTTCGCTGAGCTGCATTCCGATTGAATTCGTAGATAACTTTACGCTGGCTGTCGCTCTGTGCTTCCGGCGTTGCATCCGGAAATCTCACAGCTCCGCTGTCGTGATGCTCATCGCTTTCAATGTTCTTGAAGTGCAGTCTTCGACTCTCGCCCCAATCCTCGTCCTGGTCGTCGGGAAATTGCAGCACACCTATCAGCTCGGTGTGCGCCTTGGCCGCCTCCGCCTCGTCATCGTCTTGAAACCGGACTGGTGTCTGGGTATCTAAGTCGTCTTCCTCATCATGAAAATCAACGGGCATCAAGCGGCCATTATCCGTCTGAATGCTGCGTTTAATTTCCGTTGGCAACAGACTCCTCCTCCTGCGACGGCGTCGCCTCTGATACTCCACGCCGCTCATGTACTCGGACAGCACGCGGGTGAAGAAGCTGCCGATGCCATCAGCAATGTCCGTGTTCGGTCTTTGTGTGGGTCGCGCCACTGGCCGCGGCGTGGTGTGCGTCACCTGACCGCCGTTGGTAAGCGCCGAGAGGATGCTGAACAATGAGCCGCCGCCTCCGCCGCCGCCGCCGCTAGATTCGCTTTGTTGGGGCACAGCTGGTTGCTCTTCCGGCTCGCTGAAGAACTTAAAAAAGCCGCCGCGATGATTGTTCAGATAGTGAATGATTTCCATCTATTCGGGGGTAGCCGCGGACGAAGTTCAAGTTGAAGTTTTTAATAATCATTAAACACCCCCAGACAAACAGCTTACCTCATTCTTAGGGCATCTCTCGTAGGTCTGCACACAGCTCCGCGCACCGCCGCTAATGCCCAGCAGCGCAGCGCGTCCGTAAATGAGCGCGGGTGAGGCCACTGGGAAGCCGGCGAGAAAGCTGTTTAGATGGAAAGCAATCGAAATAATTATCAAAACCTGAGAATTTCCTTGCAAGCAGACATCATGCATATAATTATTTATATATCTATTTCCTAGCTTCACTGCAAGCTCAATCACTATTATATTGCTCATTATGCAGACCAGCTGCCTATAAGACTTAATTGAGTAAATGCCAATTTGCAACGTATAGGCAAGACCGTATCAATTTACGGACAAGCTGCCCCCTCACTGCTGGCCAAGGCTCAATCAGAGCGTGGCTCATTTCGCAGAACAATCAATATGGCTACGGCTCGGATCGACTTGCATAATGAATGAAGTCTAATCCCAGTTAACGCTTGCTTGAAATTAGGCAAGCAACAGGGCTGGGGGTAGCGGGTAGAGGCTTGGGGGTAGCGGGTAGAGTCTGGGGGTAGCGGGTTTTGGTTCAGTTTGGGGAATGTAAATTTAATAATATTTACTTACAAGTAAAGCCCTGGCCACATTATTTAGACTGGCAATTGTGGGTGCTACGGCTACTCGGTACTCACTTGGTTATGGCCGGGGACGTAATGAAGCCCGGCAGCTGGCCACGCTGCGTCTGGCCGGCAATCATCTGGCAGAGCACCTTGGGCACACACTGCAAATCGTCGTTGCGTGCGATGTTCTCCAGGGCTCTAATGAGTTGTGTGTTGGGCGGTCGACTGCTCTGCTGGCCCGCACTCTGTGTGCCTGCGAAGGCGCCAAAGAGACTGCCTAATGGGCTGCTACCAGAGAAGGAGGACGTGGAGGAGCCACCTCCACCGCCCAATAGCAGATTTGTAAATTGTGGCGCATATTGTTGTGTGGTGCTCAGCAATGTTGCCAAAGTGGAGAAGCCGCCTGCCTGTGGCTGTGGCTGTGGCTGGTAGGGTGGTCGATAGCCAGGCGCCGGACCTGGACGATAGTTGTACTGGGGCGGTCGCTGCTGAGGCGGTATCTCGCCAATTTGATACTCGTAGTAATTGTGGCCCGGTCGCTGAGGTTGCTGCTGATGCTGGTGCTGAGGCAGCGGCTCGTACTGGTAGTGCGTGGGGGTGTTGTATTCCGAGTGCTGGGGCCGGTAGCTGGAGCTGGGTGGTCGCTGCAAATAATTACCAAAGTTGTTTGCATAATTAGACGACGATGGACCGCTGAGGTCTTGGCGGTTGTAAGACGGTCGCGGGTCCTCGCGGGGTCGCTGCGTTGGGGTGGGCACGAAATTGGATGTCTGCTGGGCGGCATAGCTGGGCGGCGGATAGTCGTGCGAATCGTATGAAATTTTATTCGATGAGGCTGCAGTGGGCGTGGTCACGGGTCGGCGATACAGCGTCGAGGGGCTCTCGTCGAAGACGTAGCCGGGTCGCTTCAAATAGACCTCATCCGCGACAGCAGGACGCGGCGAATGGTTGCCAACGAGCAGAGACGATTGCACCGTATACGCCTGATCCCCCTGCTCCCCGGGCCGTTCGCGCTGGTACTGTATGTAGCTGGGCGTCGGAGCTGTCGCAATGAGCGTGTGCGAGTGCGAGGGCGTGGCCGTGGGCGTGGGCGTATATCGATAGTTTTGCTGCGTAAAGGGATCCAGATAGCTGACCACCGGCGTGGTGGGTATCTGCGAGCTCAGCTGCTGCGGCCGCGAGTCCTCTGGGAAGGCAAACACTTTGTCCATGGCCGAGTGCTGTGAGCTGAGGCTGTTTAAGGAGCTGGGCAGCTGATGCTTGTAGTTGGGCTCCAGGTAGCTGGGCGGATAGCGTGGCTTGGTGGTGTCCATCACATCCGACGGCGTGAATTCCAGCATCTGTGACGGCCGGAATCCGCCGTTTGTGACCCGCGCGGACGTCTGGGCGGACAGCTGCTCAGCTTGGGGAGCGCCCAGCTCAGGCACCGGTTCCGAGGGGAAAAAGTTTTTCAGCTTTGCGGAAATGTGTTTCTGCCTGTCAGGAAATGCATGGGCGGGAAATGGGGGGCGTTAGTTGAGGTGAAATTTGCATAAATTAAGCTTGACATCAATGGCAACTCACTCGTCATTTCCGGCGCCATTTCTTATGCACGACACGTCCCCGGCTAATGCGATAATTAGAAATGCAATTTTCCATAGCATACTTCGCGGCTGTTGCCGAAACTCAAACTGCATGCTGCTCGTGGGTGGGCGTCTAGGTGTGGGGAGGGGGGCGTGACTGTGTGTGAGTGTCTCTTGCAATTGGAAATCCCCAGCTATAACGTCAGCGATTCATAAGCGTAAGCCACTTTTCGCACGTCGCCTGCAATAATAACATAAAAACTTGCTGTCAGACTTGACTTCTCTCTCTCTCTTACTCCCACTCCCGCCCTCTCTTTCTCTCTCTGACGACAAACTGGAAAAGATTGCGAATTTCTCTAGAGTCCTCGCGGCAAATTTCTCGCAACATTTGCACATAAATTTATAGATTTACCCCATTGAAAATAAAAAGGGCGAAGAGATGGCGGGCGGCTGCATTTGCATTCATATTAATGCAATTCTCACGTGCTCGTCGAGAGCTCAAGAACGACGACGACGACGACGTAGTCGTCGAGGACGACTTGACATTTGTTTAATTCCGTTTTTTATGATTGCGCCGTGTTTATGCAGCCGCACGCCGCAAACGCGACTCAACGCGACTCGACTCGCCGTAATCATCAGGTTTATTTCGACGCTGACTACGCCGTATAATCATATCCATAATCTTTAGCTCTTTTGGGTGCTCGACGCTGTCTCTGAGCTCGCCTCCGGCTCTGAGCCTTGTGCTAAATTATTCATATTATTGTGACTTTTTATTTGCCTCCATTTGTTGCCACCAAGCGTTGACAGGCCTTCAAAGTTTAATAGGCACTGTCTAGCACGTCTGTCTGTCTGTCTGCTCTGGACTTTTATTTGCCCAGCTCTGTGCAGCGAAGACAGTGGAGGCAGAATTGTGATTATAGAAGCACAGAACAATGTCAAGATAGCGAATGCTTTTTTAAATGCTTTGCAGGCCACTTTTTTTTTGCTTGAAGTTTTGTTTAGGTTTATATATTTTTAGTTTTTCTGTTATAAATATTTTATGATTTTTTTTTTTAATTTATATATTCGTAGTTATTTATTTTATCAGCTTTTAATATGTTGTTTTTCCTCTCTTATATGTTTTATATTTATTTAGTAACTAGTTTTCATTTGTTATATATTTTATATTTAAATTAGCTATTATATATTTTTTTATTTTCTATATTATTTTTTTTTTTATTATATATAAATTATTATTAAATTTAAATTTTCCTTTTTTTATTTAGAGATAATTATCAATAAATATATTGATAATTTGTTATACATTGATGTTTATTTATTTTATTTTTCATTTTATTATAAGTTTTTATTAATATGTTATATTTTCTTACATTTGCAGTTTTTGATATTTTTGTAAAATTATTATTATTATTATTTTTTAATTTACATTTCACTTCTATGAATGCTGAACTCTTTTATATTGCTATACTTTTATTTTATATTTTATATTTAATTTTCTTCCTTATATATTTAATTTTTGTTATTCATATTGTCATATTAATAATTCATCATATATATGTATATATCTTTATAAAATATACAATTTAAGTCAAAGATAATCAAATTAAGGCACACAAACTAAGGCATAATTAAAGCACTCTTCCGACCTTATAATTGCGTCATCAAAATTTCACTAAATTTTTGTCATTTGTAGTGAATAATCTAAAATTCAGTGAAAGCCATTTTTGAATTGCCAGAATATCAATGCATTTAAATTCTGTTATTGATCAATTTTGGTAGCTTTAACTTTTCAACGCTCGGTTCATTCATTGAGTTTTTTAACACATTTTTGTTTTGTCTTTCTGCGATAAATTTCACCATAAACGTAGCTCATTTAGCGTCGTTCGATTTGCATTTGAATTGGAGTCAAGGTTGGCTTGCTTGGAGTAGTTCAAGCCCGTTTTTCTCACCGAGATGACGCACGAAAAATTTCCCAAAAGATTTGTAACTGATTTTAAAGCGTTTGTGGTGGAACAAACAGATGAAACAGCTGGCAGACCGAAAAAAAAACATTTATTATTTACGCTAGTCGTAATATATATAAAAACGACTATGCCAAAATGTGTTGCTCGCACATAAAATTTAAATTTCATGCAATTACACACACACAGACATGCACATTCACTGACTGCCTGACTGACAGTCTGAGTCAGTTGAAACATCAGCTTGCTGCAGCTCCAGCTGTAACTGTAATTGCCCAAAATTTTATGGTCCAAGCAACGGCGGAGACGCCGCAACGAGCAAGTACTAGAAAATTGCATTTGCTGCCAACAGGCAACAGAGGGCGCTGCACTAAAACGAAGACGAGCTGCTGCAGCAGCAGCAGCAGGAGCAGCAGGAGTAGCAGGAGCAGCAGCAAAACAGACTGCAATGGCATTTACAACAAGAAATGTCAACTAATTTCATATGGAACGGGCGTAGAGCAGCAGCTGCACCAGGTGCTAGGATCACAAAATGCTTTGAGCACAAAATGCTTCGATTGTGTATGTGTGTGTGTGTGTGAGTGTGTTGAGGCACGCACATGATAGGGTTGTCACCTAACACGAAAGGACACTTTACGCTTGAGATGAGCTTGGAATTTCGGACCAAAGACGAACACGGATATGGACACGGAAACCAAAAAGCAGCGTACGTGTTCTGCATGCCACAGAGCCTGTGTGGCCCGTGTGTGGGCGTGGCCTGTTCAATTTACTAGTACTGCAAACGCACCGTTGTCTTTTATGCTCGGCGGGTGCTGAGGTTCGATTTCGGTTGAGGCTCTCCCAGAGGAGCATGAGTCACTTATTTGTTTACGTAGATTTTTGCTGTAGTTGTTGTTGTTGTTGCTTTTTGGCTCTTCACTAATTTTTACGCAATATTTAATGTTTCATTCACTTGCACAACTCAACGACCCAGACAACTTTCTTTTCTTGGCTGGTTGAACTTAAAAATAGTCGAAGAGGCAGCTGTTGTTGTCACAATCGCTACGCTTTGTTTAACTCGCAATTGCAGCACAAACACAAGCACACACACACATATATATATGTATATATATATGTAAACAGAGACAATTGCTTAGCCGGCTTTGATTTTGCACACTTTCGGCTTTTGATTCCACTTACTTCACATCAAATAGAAACTACAAGCAACTACGATAACAAATTCGAAACGAAACGAAATGTTGCTTTGTTTTTGAACTGCCTCTAGGTAAGAAGACAGCGCCAGCGACGTCTTTCCGGCTTTGAGCTTGGCGTTCGTTTGACACGCGACGCCGGCGCTGAGCATGCGCCAAGCCCCAAGTGAAGTCGACTCGCTGCAGAGAAGCGCAAGAGCAGGAGAGAGCTTTGCCAGCTCGCAAAAGATGCTCGGGCGAAGAGTGAAAACGTTGCCGAAATTATGTTCAACCAGCTGCTAGCTAGAGAGCGGATCATCAGAGAGCAACTGAATGAGAGTGAGAGAGAGAGGGCATGAGAGAGATTGCAGCAATTGGGTAATAATAAAATTGGATAGATGTGCGAAAGTTAAGATGAGCACAGAGATCAACTAGAAAGACAGACGGAATAAAATTTGAGTTGACTTTGTTTTTATTATGCACAATATATAAGGCAAATACCAACAACTTAAGGTTAACTAGTTAGGATTGAAGAAGTAGCACGTGGTCTAATGAATAAAATTAGAAAATAATCTGAGTAGGCATGTATTTATAGGCAGAGAAGAAAAAGTAACAGATCGTTAAAGCTAAAAATAAATATTAAGTATAATCTATGGAGGCAATTATATATAAATTATTGATTGCTGCTTGTTATATTTAGTTAATTTTATTATGAGTAAAGTATGTTTGTAAAGTAACTTGAAATTCGAGTCAAATAAGAGATTTCTTTCAGCTCTTAAACTCTGTGAATAAATAGAGCACAGGGATACATATGTAGGTATATATATCATATCGCTTGCTTAATGTTAATCATATTGAGTAAAGCATATTAAAAATTATAGCAATTAAGTCAAAGTCAAATCAACTCAACTTACCAAAGTAGACCTGATTTTTAGAAAATACTACGACTTTTGATGGACACATATAGAGAAATTATATCATATAATTATATAAGATATATTTGATATTCTATTCGGCACAAATTATTAAAATAATAAAAGATTATTAAAGATCTTACACTCTGTAAAAACAGAAAGCAATATTTTATAATATTTTCCACAAAATACCCTGACTTCGTATATATCCATATTTCGGGCCATTAGTCATCGCTGATGAAAGTTCAAAGTACAAACAATGTATATCAAATGATTTGTGCAACAATTGAGCATGTTTTCTAAAGGCGATCAAATCGATAAACTTGTTTGCCATGAAGACATTCGTTGGGTAATCTGACAGTTGAGAGTTCGTTGAACGCGCCTTGGCGGTATAACGGCGCTAATTAAATCAGATAGTTGCATTACATTTGTAACACTCTTCTACAGAGCATCATAAATAGCCAAGCGAATTATTGTACAATGGTCGCAGCAAATCTGGGTGCCAGCGCCTCAGATGGCTTAATTATAATGAGCCAAGAGCTCGCGGCAACGGCAACAAGCTAAGCAAATTAGCTGTTCAGAGAGTGAAAGTTAAAACCGGGCGATGAAGCTGAAAAGAGTCAGCTGAGTCAGGCAACTCAGCGGACAACAACAACAACACAACAGAAGAAGACAACAAGAGGTTGGCATTCAGCTGCAGTCGGGTTAAGCGACATTGAGTAATTTTCTGGTCTAGTCAGAGACCTCAGCCAGAGAGCGTGGGCAGCCCCCCACGCTGCTTTCTTTTGCCCCAACGTAATAATAATTTACACGTCTCACTTATCGACTGGCAGCTGGGTGAGGTAACCAGCTCGAGGTACGCTTTTGACGGTCATACTGAAAGCGAAACCAAAATCTCCAGATTGTGGGCTGTGCCAGTAACGACTTTTATGAGCTAAGCCGAACCGAACTGAGGTGTTGCCAATTTGAGATCTATGCCAATGCCTGGCATTCAACCTGACGTTGCTGCGATTTTTTGTTGTTTACTTTTCGCATTTATTTTCGTCTCGGGGGAAATTACGCAAAGTCAAAGTCGTGGCTTTTGGGTTCATGTTGATCAATTATAGGCCATCCATAATGCATCCGCTTTGGACTAAGCTATCAGAAAAGGTCAACAGCAGGGCGAGGCTGTCAACTGAGATATTATGACATTGTTTATTTATTTATGAACATACTCATTAATATACATCTATATTTTATTTTACTTATTTTTACGTAATTATTTATTACAATAAGTAAATTTATTTATTTATTTATGTTTTATTATTTATTTATTAATTTTTTTCTATTATTTTTCATATTTGTTTATTGATTGATTTATGAAAATACATTTATATATATTTTTTATTTATTTATGTTTTATTCATATTTTCAATTTATTTATTTCTTTTATTTTATTATTATTAATTATTTATTTTATACTTTTTTGTATATGTGTGCATCTTTTTATTAATTTTTTATTTTTATACATTTACTGATTTGATTATTATTATTTTTTCATTAATGTTTAAGAGAATACATTTATTGATTTTTAATTATTGCATTTTTAATTTAATTATACTTTTAAATATTTTGTTAGTATATTCATAAATATATATAATGTTTATTAATATATTAAATTATTATTGTTATAAATATTTTTAAATATATTTATTATTTTTAATTCATTTACTTTATTTTCCGATTTATTTGTCTTAAAAATTAGTTAATTCATGCATTTATTAATTTATTTATTATTTTATGTACCTTATAACTTGAAATGAAATATAGATTTGTGATGAAGCTATGAATTTACTACTTTAATCACTTTAATAGTTAATTCCCTACTTTCAGTAAAAATGCGCTTTAAGGAGTATCCCGAAATAGTTGTGGATGTCATACCAAAGCTGTACGAGAGCCACATCAAGGTCTTCATCACGCATCTCTATGACATGCAGGGGAAGCTGGATCGGCTGCCCAAGCAGTTCTGCAAGATGTACACCACCCAGCCGCTGGCCAACCAGCTGCTCAGCTACCTGAGCAGTCGTGGTGCCAAGGTGTCCCAGCAGGACTTCCACATAGTCAAGGAGGCGCAGCCCTTGCAGCTGCGCCTCAGCGATGGCAAGCGACTGGAGCTGATGCTCTGTGCCGGCAACGAGCAGGGCAACAGCCTGATGCTGCTCATCCGCAAGCCGCAGGGCGGCCGACTGCTCTTCTACTACTCAGCACTGCAGCAGGACGATCTCTGTCGGCTGATGGGCAATGTCACCTATCAGGAGTGGATTGCCCAGGGCACCGATGAGCTCTATCTGAATCTGCAGGCAGCCGATCAGCCGTTCCAGCATGTGGACTTCGACGAGGTGGCCAGGAAGATCGCCGAGTATGCGGCATCCGTGGGCGGGACGTGTGTGCTCAAGCTGCCTCTGTTTGGCTACGAGTATCTGGTCACGCGTCTAGCTCAAACCTTGACACTCTTCGGCCACATCAAGCTGATGAACTCCTATTTGCACAGCTACAGCTGCTTGGGCACAGACCGCAGGTGCTTCGAGCAGCCCGGCCATGCGGTAACTGTGAAAATTGAGGCTGCCAATAGCCATGTGTGGGAGATCCCATATCCACTGCGAGATCTTCAATGGTCTCCCACACCGAATCGTATAAATCTCATACAGCTCTGCAGCCTACTGCGTCCTGTCTATATCAATGGAATTGTGGACTTTCATGCCACGGGAAATGTGCCGGCTGTGCCGCAGTACCTAAAGCGCTTTCGCTTGAGATACTCGCCCAAGCCAAGAGCAGCGACAGCCGAAGACCACTCGAATGTGCCCGAGACTCAGCTCATCCAGTGGCCCAGCACAGAGAACATCTGTGGGACTCAGCAGACTCAGCACGCAAACGCAACAACACGAAAGGACACCGGGCCAATCCTAAAGCAAAGAAAGCTGCAATTTGTTGATTACGATGATGATGATTAGAATGAGAACTTGATTAACATAGGAATACTTTGTCGTGTTTAGTAAAATGCTAATATAATTAAGAATTTATGTGAACAAGAATTAAATATGTGTTTGACACTTAATTTTAGTGTCATGTCAATACATTTGATAACTATAATTTATATGCTTTTCAAATTAAATCTGAATTATTTGATTTTCTCACATGGAAAGGCTTTTGTCAAAACTCTAACTTATTTATAAAATTCATTACATTTTAAAATTTATATTTCCTTAATTTGTTATTTAATTATTTATTTCATCATAACTTATTATTATCTTACTCACCTTTGCACTACTCTGTTTATCTATTAACAATTGTAAAAAAGTAGTTTCTAGGTTTTTTGTGAAATGAGCCCCAATAAAGATTTTTGCCATTTTAAAAAACTATAAATTTTTAAATAATTTTTTGCTATTTGTATTAAATAAAGGTCTTTCATATTAATATTTATATTTCCAATTTTAATGATCTATTAAAATGCTAATCAATATGTTAAAATATAGATGATTCTCAATTGAAGAAGGAAAAATGTATAACTACTTGCAGTTCAGTATATATTCCATTTCGGGCTCAACGACGACGAGGCATTCAGAAGAGACTCACAGAGTAAAACCCTTCATATATTCCAACTTAACTCTCAATATGAAATGCAAACTTATAATTTGCCTCGTCAAGTCACAGAAATCGCCCCACTCATGCCGATAGCATCTGCATTTCATTTGAATATGAATATGAAAATGAATGCAAATATGAATACGAATACGTAGCATAAACGAGTTAATGCTTACGGTCCGACTAACGCATTTAATATGAGTATCAGGCTCGGTCTGTGACCGTTGCATGTTTGCGTAAAAAAGGTTGTTAAAATTATTATGAAATGCCTGTTGGCATTTGTGCGCTGTCAACCCCCGCAACCCAAGGAATCGGGTGGACAAATGTCCACTTATCAACGTGTAATGAAATATGGCACATGTGTCATGGGCCCAGCTCTATGGATGGCATCCGCTGTAGTCAGTCCTTGGCGCCTTTGTCCGCTCTTATGGAAGTCTTTTGTCTTGCTCTGGCATGTTCTATGAATTATGTTGATGGCCAGGACGATGATACAGGAGCCTCAACTATCCGAGTGTGTGTGTGTTCTCGGTCTCATTTATTACATTTTGGCTTTTTGACAGATTGCTAAGCGTAGTAACCGTTTCCGCACTAATTTCCGTGTCCTGCAACTATTCCGACATCGTTGTCGTTATCCCGTTGCCTTTGCCGTTATCCATGTCCTCTCCATGCTCATGGTCTGCAGCATTAAAAGCCAAAAGCAAATTACTCATCATATCAACGGTCAGTGGCGCTGCTTTTTATGTATGCCATGCACAGGGATTTTAATAAATCGTTTTGTCCGAGTCCTGCCGGTCTCTGATGTCAGTCCTTCAGCTCACTTCAGCTCTCCCATCTTGCCATGTTTTTATTAGTTTGTCAATAAAGTGGCAAAAGACGTTGATTATGATCGCTGCTTCCCTTAGCCATTGGCCATGGCCTTATGAGTTTCGCTCATGACCTGCAGGCTGAGACCATTTTAGGCTTCAGCAGACATGCAGCAGAGATAATATATCCCTTTGCTATCAAGCTTGGCAATCATTTGCCTTCACAGAGACAAACTTCAGCTTCGCACCCGACTAAAGTCGGAATAATTTTACACTCTTAAAGCAGCTCGAGCTACTTGTGGCATGAGTTGCACACGGAGACTAGACACGTTTCTTACATTTGCCAAAGAGAGGAAGGAACTCTGTGTGCACTTTGTAATGAATTTTTAATGCATTTTTGCTCCCGCTGCATTTTGGGTTGTCTTTGAGGAGCGTTCTGGGGGGTTTTATCCAGCGTGTAATGAAATTTATTTAGTTTTTCTTGCAACTTTTATGCTGAAAGGCAATTAGTTGGCATTACACTGCTACTCTCTTACAACCGAAACACATGCGACTATAATTATGCTTAAATTATAATTGAATTAACTTTAAGTGGCTTTCAAGTTGTGCCAAGCCACTTTTAATTGAAACATAATTTTGATTATTTGAATCTGCAGAGAGAGAGAGAGAGAGAGAGAGAGAGAGAGATGGAAAGAGATTAAAGCAAATTAATTAATTCTCATCAAATATTTATAATGGTTTTCCTAAATGGCACGATGTGTCCTGAAATACTGTATGTGTTTCTATACCCAGTTAGTAACATTAATATTATTTTTTAATTATTTATTTTTCAATTTAAACTTCAAAGGCCTATAAAGCATATAACACAAATTAATATTAATAAAGCTTAAATGCTAAATTGTAGATTGAAAAATAACCTTCTTGATGAGGTACATATACATATATCAATATATTTAATATAACTAACAAAAGTTATACATAAATCGGTAAAAAAAAGTTCGAAAATAAAAATTCGGAATATTAGCATTACTCACTATATTTTAAAGCTCCGAAAATAGTTAATTTGTTTTATAGAATTTTTGAAAATTATATTATAAATATTTTGAATGCAAATATTACATCCTGAGCTCATTAAATATAGGGAATCATGGTATATAAAAATGATTCTTACAGAATATTAACATAATTAAGTTAACTAACAGTGAGTCAACAGCGTACTGCTAACTAACATTCTATGTACTCTACTACTCATTGCTGCTCGCCCATTGCAATAGATGTACAAAAATTAAACGGCCACCTCAACAGCTTAAAAAAAAATTCTAAATTCTTCGTAATTTTCCAGATTTAAAAAAAAGTCATCTATATAATGTGTACACTTTTCGAAAACTTTTTTATGAAATACATATCCACATAAAATGTATTTAAATTGTCTCTTCTTTTATTTCAAAGCAGCTAGTTTATGATCTTAAATTTAGCATTATTCTCTGGCTGCGCTAACCGCAGGCAGTTAATTAACTTTAATTTACGGAAATGGCTGCGCACAAATGTTGCCCGTTTCTATAATTTTAATAATTAGAATCGGGCGCGATGGGGGCGGGCGCTGCCTTTGTGGTCGTGAGGCCGTGGTTTGGGCGAACAATAAAATTGCCAATGTTTGACAGTGTCAGGCCCCCCAATCGAAGGGCCCATATCTCGCCTGTTGCTGCTGGCAGGTGTTGGACCAAAAAGTAATTATCATAAACTAGACGCTACGTGGCGGCAGGGGGAGGGGGGCACATCAGTGTGGGGGCGGCGTATTGATTAGTTTAGCTTAAAATTTAATTGAAAACTAGTGGGTATTCATCGAGGGCCATTTGACGGACTGCGAACGACACGCGCTGACGCTCAAATGTCAAATTAGGCCGTTTGCTGTGAAGGCGTGTGCCCAGATTTGTGATTCGTATGAAAACGCAATTCAAATTAAATATGCCGGCTCGCTTTGATTGACAGCTGCCTGCACGACGGAAGCGGATGTGTTTATACTCGTATATATTGGGCAGAAAATAATAGCCGAGCTCTCGGCCAGAGCTGGCGTCGCGTCGTCGGTCATTATCATCGCCTGCTTAAGCCGTTAATAACACATCATATTCATGTGGCACGCTGCCGCGTATCCTGTTACGGCGAGTCGCGTGCTGCACTGCCACAATTATGAGCACTTAATCCGCGACCACAAAAACTACAAATTGGCTTAGCCTGCGGCCCGGTGCGACGCTCAAGTGGGCAGCCAACCACCCGAAAATACGAATATGCGAGGGTTGAAATAATCAAAGAAAACGAAATTATGAATCAATTTCTGAGTTCGTGAATCCAGATTCCGTTATGTGAATAATAATAATTTGCAAGTGCAGCTTGGCTAAAACTGAAACTCGAGCCGCAAATGGAGCATACTTTGGGGCTTTATTGTTGGCCTAAACGCGTAGATAAATGCTCACTTTTAGCTGCTTAACTGAAAAAATTTAAGAAATTGACATGTAGATGGCGCCACCTGCTGGGTCTCTTCTACTGAGTGGTCTGCTCTTCTAGTGGATTCTCATAGTTCATTACAATCATAGTGGGGGGCTGGAAGTCAAAGCGTTGTGCTATGTTCGCTGGATGATCTACCGATTCGTCCATTTCTGAGTCACTTATTTTGATCTGTTGCATTTTGACCATATCGAAAGCGTTCTTTTTGATTTCATTGAATACCTTGACGAACGGCATCACAGACGAACGACAGCAATCGCACACTACAGGCACAATGGGCGCCGGCTTACATTTCCTTTGATATTTACCCATTGTTTGTCGCTTGGGTCTCGCAGCAATCGGTTTCTTAGGTCTAATGTAGGGCTTTCGGCCGCCCGCTTTGTACCTTCGTCCCTGTATTCAGAGCAGTACCATATTTAGAAAATCCGCATTAGAAACATTAATTACTGTCGTCTTACTTTAACCGAATTTAGACATCCATAGGTTAGCTCGGGGAATTTATAGAAATTGTAATGGAAGCTGCTATTGCGAATCAATATGCCCAAATCAAACATACTGTTCAACGACTTCAGCACATGCTCCTTGACGTTATCCATGTCCCTTTTGCGACGCATCTGCTGGGCTACCATACCAACGATATCATCGACAGGCACGTAACTATGTTTCCCATTCTGCAGCTTGGCAAGGGCTCTTACCACATTTCGTGCATATATCTTGGGGGAAAGCTGATCGACCAACTCATCCATGATTAACAATCCTTTCTCTTGACAAAAAAATAAAAAAAAATAAAAATATTTTTAGTGAAAAATATGTGTACAAAATAAAGTATTTTTATAAATGTTGCTAAACTAAATGTGTTCGTTTTTCGATTTGCTCGATATGGCGAGTGTTTGTAGAATGCCTGAATAGAGAATTTGTTATGAACATGAACAAAATTGCTTTTGAATCGATATGAATGGCACACTGTTCTGTCGATTTCACCCAGCAACATCGGGACGACGTTCAGTAATTGCTATAGTTGTCTTAGTGATAATAAATTCTCACTCCTAACCCACTCGGATAACACAAGTGATACGACATATATATACTACTATATTCATATACTTTTTTCAGAATATATAAACAAATATGCTTAAGAAGCTCTGCCACCTCTCTTACAATTACATCCAGAATTCCATCATCTGCATAGAAAATAGAAGACAAAAAATGATTTTATTTTTTGTTTTTAAAAATTTTTATTTGTTGTTTTATGTATTTTCTTTTGTGCATTCGCATTTATAATTCTTCTTACATATAGATTTATATATATTTATGCGTATTTATTTAATTTACATATATACTTTCGTCTTATGAACATATTCATGAGATCATAGTGATAATTTATATATTTATATATTTTCTTTTTTTTTTTTTATTTATATTAAATTACAGCATAAGATAAAATGTACAAGTTGTATAAATGTTGTGTTCCCACACACAGAAAAATACATATTGAAAATATTGTAAGGGGGAGCTTAACTCTATTTATAATTGGGAGTTTTGAATCGAATGCGTGAGTGCTAGGACGGCAGCTCTCAATGCGAACTCCCGGTGCTGGCAGCTCCATCCTACACTGCTTAACACACAATTCAACTGTTTTGGCACCAACGATCTATACAAAAAAATGGCATTTCGATTTTTGCGCTATATACAAATTACGAATTACGAGTTACGAATTTACGAATTACTTAATTTTAGGTCGGAAGTACGTCGCATGGAATAGAAAATAAACAAAAAATTTGTCGCTATGTGATTCATTTGATATATATTTTGTTTCTTGCTTGTTCTTTCTGCCTTGCTTCAGTTTATGGCAACCAAAAATCTTGATGACTTCTGGGCGCGCGGCCACAAAACTTTACCGAGATCAATGTGAAAACTAATTAGAATGAATCGGCGCCAACTTCTGCCACTGCCAAGCCAAAGAGCAATGCGAATTGCTCCTTCGCTGCGGCCGGTGACAGAATATTTGCGTTGAGTTCATTTTAGAAAAATTTACAAAAATTTTCATTGAGTTTTTTGTTGTTTTGTTTTGTTTTTGGGGTTGGGGGCTTGGAATAGTTGTATACAAATTAAATGTAAGTATGTATAATTAAAAAAAAAAAAAAATACGTAAGAAAAAAAAAACATTATTAAACAAAATTTTCTCTACTTTTGCTGCTTGCTGCTTTTACATTAACTAGTGTATCTTCTCTCTCTCGCTCTCTCTAACTCTTTACGTCTCTTTCTTTCCGTTTGCTGTTTGCGAAATGATTTGATCTTAAAGCTAACAAAAAATATTGCGCTACTTACAAGCATTTAACATATGATAAACAAATACATTTACTTAGATTCGATGTAAATTTTTTTCCCATATTTTTGTAGTTTTTGATTTTTTTTTTTTTTTTTGTGTTTTTGTTTTTGCATTTAACTTTAGACATAAAAACTTAGTATTAAGAAATATGTAAACTAAAACGCTTGGCGATCTTAACCCTAGACTTTTACAATAATATTTTCTCAATGCAAGTAAAAAATTGCTGATGTAAATGATAAAAAAAAATCCATGAGATCAATGCGATTTTTGGGAATAGTTTTTTTTCTTTTTCTTTTTTCATATGTTCATTTTCTAATATATTTTTATTTTGTTTTCATTTCGGTATTTTTGTTTTCCACTGTTCGATTAGCATTGAAACGTTCAGAAATTTGGGCAAAACTGAAATTAAAATTTGCCAAAATATACAGAAAGGGGACAAAAATATAAATTTGATTTACTGCGCGCGTGTGTGTGTGTATGTGTGTTTGACTTTTGACTTTGGCTAGCTGTGGAGATCAATTGAGTGTTCTATAAATTTCCAGTTTTTAGAGATCATTCAACGCTTGGCTTTGAGTGTGTTAACCAAAGATAAACCTGAAAATGTGTCGTCCAACCTTTCCCTGTGCTCTTGGTAAATTTCAATTGTTGCGCAAATTTCTTGAACAATGTGTGCTTAAAACTAGATTGTGAGACCAATTTGAAGAATGAACAAAATGTAATCCACTTGAAAAATCAAAGCTTACTGACTAACAAATTTAACTAAAAACATCTGCATATGCATGTATGTATGTATGTATGTATGTATAATAAACCATAGACAAAAATCATCACAAAAATGGCATTATATCAACTATATACAAAAAACATTTTTTTTTCTCTTTTTTTTTTTTGTTTTTCTGTGGGATTTTTTTCTCTCGGATTTTTGATAACAATTAAAGCTAAATACGTTGTTTTATTTTATGTTCAATTAAAATTTTAACTACTTTAAAGCAATTGCTACAAATATTAAAGATATTTTCATATTGTTAAATATATTTATAAATTTTTCTTGTAATTGAAATTACAAAGCGAAGACATTGAAAACTTTGTTGTTTGACAAACAATTGAAAATAAACAAAAATATACAATTAAAATATTGAAAATATAAATGGAAGCAGGATTTTGTTTTCATTTTCATTAACTGTTGTTTTTTGTTTCCATTAAATATTTGTAAGATATTACGAAATGCAAAGCTAAATGCAAGATATTCGATTGCTGGAAGACCGGCCTATAAAATGTATCTCAAAAAGTATCTCAAAAATGGCAGTTTCTAGTTGATTTGTTGTATAGTAAAAAGTTTACAAAAATATGCTCGAGCTTCAATTTCAATTTGTGATTCTCTATATCGAAAAATATGCATTTAATATTTTAGCAAAAATATTTGTGAATATCATTTGATTTGTTTTACTCTTTTAGTCTTTTTTTTTTTTTTTTTGCCAGTCTACAATTTGCAATTGAGCAGTTTGAATTAGTGTTAGTATCTGAGAGAGAAATGTGAATATGAATATGTTTATACAAATACATTTATATATTGTTCTTGCGTCCCGTCAACCGCCTTAACTTTATACACATTCTATATATGTATATATGCATGTGTGTGTGTGTCTGTGTGTGTATGTATATATATTTATGTATGCGGGCTTGCTATGCGTTCGCTGATTTCACTATAGATTAAACTGTTGTTGCTTTAAGTATATATATATAGATATATAGATTATTAGAGATGCTTGTTGTTGTTGTTGCTTCATCGCGCTGCATACAGGCCCCAGCCCACGGCGAGCACAAAGACGGTGAAAACTGTGGGCCAAGTGAAGCTCTGTTGCTCCTAAAATGGAGAGAAGCAATAGAAAGAGCATAATTAAATAATTGCTAAGAAATATACAATATAATATTTATAATCAAATAATAGTTAGGTAATATATATATCTATATACCCTAAAAGTCAGTTAAACAATTGCCCTCTGGGGTCATATAAATATGCTTTGCTCCACAAAACAAAGTCACGTGCCCTCTGCTAGTTTGACCGCACACACACACACACACAAACAGACCAAGCTGCGGCCCATTCGTAAATCAAACCAAAAACCAAGAGACCGGAACCCATGTCAGTGACCCACATATACATACATATATATATGTGTGTGTGTGTGTCTTTATGGACATGGTCAATGGCTGGTCAATAGCTAACATAATTATTTAGTCCATTCAATTGCACTCGGCGCTGCGGCTATCATTTCACAATTTCGTTTATCGCATTCAATGGATATACAATAATAATAATAATAATTTATGCCACTTATTTGTGGTACATTCACGCTTCAATGGGCATTGTGGCATGTGCAAGTGTGCATGTGTGTGTGTGTGTGGCACGTGTAAATGATGACTGCACAATATTTATTATGCAAATTAGAGAGATTCTACTTTTTGGGCGCATTTTAATAGAATTTGTGCATTTGTTAAATGAGTTGAAAAGGCGCTCTTTGGCGCATCTGTTTGCATTCTTTTGACAACTCGTCTGTCTATCTAAATATGTGGCATTTAGGCCTAATTGGTTGGCTTTTGCTGCACTTGTAACTCTCATTTGAAAATATTAACAATACTATTAGAGAAATATTAAAGCCCGTGCTGCTCATATGCATAGCTAATGCACTTTGTAATGCAATTACCATAATGAGCAATGACAGCTCATGGTGGAGTATTTCTATTTGCATTAATTTATTTATTTTCCAATATGAATTTATTATATTATTGTAGAATATTTCAATTTGTATTAATTATTTATTTAATATGATTATATCATATTTTTTAAATATTATTATGTTGTAATATTTTTGATATCTTTATTATTAATAATTTTTTTATATTATATTATTATATTTATTATTAATTGTTTTTTAAGATGATTTCTTTTTTTTTTGCTAAAATATTATCAATATACATTAATTATATTTTTATTTAATTTCTAATATAAATATTTTTTATTGGTAGAATATTTTTATAATAGATTATTTATATTTTTATTTATTTTTTTTATGAATGTATTTTATTTTTTATATATTTTTATATTATTATTAGGAAGGAATTTTATTTTTAAGACAACTTTGAATAATATGCAAAATAATATTAATTTTATATAATAAAATATTATATAATATAATATTGTATAATATATAATATATAAGACTATATTTCTAATAAGCCTATTACTAACTTATTTAGACTATTTCTATGCAGCTTAAGATATTTTCCATATAAGAGAACACACACTCCGATTATATATACTATATATATTTCAACCCTCTACTCAACTCGGACACTGACTGACTGCACAAAACGAATATACTCTTCTGACTTCGCGAATGAGTATGGAAAGCTTTGCACAAATATTGACATACATATGCTCAATGCAAGCCAAGCAAACGCCGATAGATACTAACTGCTGTATTGTGCTCAATTCAGATTATAAATATTCTCACGATCTCATTACAGCTCATTTCCGATAAGGCGAATCGCCGCAGTTCGCACAGCTTCCCCACCAAGTGTGTTCGCAAAAGTGTTACGATAAGCGCAATGCAAATAAATTACACGCAACAACAACAAACGAGAGAGCCAGAGAGCAAGTGAGAGAGAGGGAGAGCAGGAGGGGGAATGGTATCAAGTGGGCAGCTATAGCTCTAGCTATGACTGTGTCTCTGCCTCGAGTCTCTGTGTCATGCGTTTCAATTTCTTGAAGGTTGCATTTCTTTTAATTGCGCAGGCAAAAAATAATTAAAAAAAAAATATATAAAAGTGCGCCAACTTGAACACAATGAAGTACTCGTAGAGAGACATGTGTCTATAAATATATATATATAAAATATAATGTATATGTGTATGTATATTATGTATGCAGCCTGACAGCTGACAAAGGCTGATTCTTTGACTGACTAAACTAGTCGCTGGAGCGCGAGGGGGGGTGGGGGCAACAACACTTGCTTCGATTAACATAAAGTCGCCGTGTTGGGCGTGAGGGGAGCTCACTTAGCTGGGCGGGGCCGGAGGGGCGCAGCTGTCTCCAGAGCAGAAGCAACCGCAACGCCGGCAGCGCTGCGCAATTAATTTTTATCACACTCTTAGCATGTGCAAAGTTTTCCTATGCCACATTTGAAATATGCACTCGACTCGAGCCGCAACTCCAATTGGAACTGGCTCTGCTCGCCTCCTTCTGGCAATTTGTCATTGGCTCTGCCTATTTTTAGGCCACTTGGGCTTTTGAATAATGCCAGCACGTGTCATCTGGAGCCGTGCCAGCATCTGCTGCTCAAGTTAATGAACTATGGCTATGCCTATGCCTATGCCTAGCATAGGGATTCCTGCACTCACCTTCTCCTTGTCCGGCTGCTGGCTGTAGTTGCTCTCATTGGCGCTGCCGCTGCTGTTGTTGCTGTTGCTGCTGCTGCTGCATGGATTCGCATTGTTGTTGCCCGAACTCGAGTTGGTCTTCTTCTTGCGCGGCGGTATGCGTCCACAGAACTCCTGGAGACGCTCGCGTCCGGCCGTAAAGTTGTCATAGCGATCGTCAAACTCGTCCCAGCTGGTCTCATGATCGCTCTGATACTCGCGCTCATCCTCGCCCGTTGAGGTCAGCCGTTTGCTGTAGATAATGGGAGAGATAGAGGGAGCGGGATTAATATAAATATATATTCACTTGCTTCTCCTCTCTCCTACTGCAATTGATTTTGCCTTTGCTCTACTCACCGTCTGGCCGCATCCGATTGGCTGCGCTGCAGACGCATCTTGGGTCCGCCTGGCGCCAAGGGTGTCGATGCCATGATTGGGCCATGGACGCCGTAGCGGCCGAAGGGCACAGCCGTTGCCCCAGCCGCGCCCGTCGACGTGGAGGCATTCGCCGTATTCGGCGTGGGTGGCGGCGTATAGGTGGCGTAGTAGGCGCCAGCCGGCAGCGGGTGGCCGTAGGAGGCGGCTGGATGGTGCTGCAGCATGTGCGAGACCTGCGGATAGCTGTGGCTATAGTGCACCGGCGGCGCCGACTGCGGCGTCGGCTGCGGTTGCTGTGGCATTGGCTGCGGCGTTGTCGGCGCCGGATACGGCTGCCGGAAGAAGCTCAGCTCCTCCCCGCCCGCAAAGCTCAAGTTGGTGTGCGGTGTGCGAGGCGGTTGCTGTTGGTGGTGCTGCTGGTGGTGCTGTTGGTGGTGCTGCGGCGGTGATGGCACGTAAACGCCATGGGCAAAGAATATATCGCCGCCCGTATAGCTGGGCGACTGGGCCATCGAGCAGGAGGGGCTCGGCGGCGGCGGATACTGAAAGATGTGCGGCGCTGTCGAAAAGAAAAAGAGAAAGAAATAGTAAATAAATACAATTCTCATTAAGATCAGCTCAGCAACAATAAACATAATAATAATACGTTGATACTAAATAAACAAAGGTGGACGACGCACAGTGGGACCAGTGCTTGCTAAAAAACTAAAAATATTTATAGATGGACTATAGAAGCTGCTAGAGAATTTATGAGAGGGTCAGACTCCCAACGGAAATTGAAGCGAATAAATAGTAAATATGACTTATAAATTCTCAGAATATTCTTGAATTTATATAGATAGAAATAATGCAGAATATCAATGCAGAATATCAAAAAATGAAATAAAATCTGATTAAGAATGGCTAACAAATATTCTGCCTAAAATATATATTATTATAATTTCATTATTATATTATATATATTAAATATATACATTTAATATTATATTATTAAATTTTTTATATCATTATAATCGTATTATAATTATAATATTTATTGCAATTAACAATTTCATATTCCAGTTAAGTTTGCAAAACATTTTTGCCATGCAAAATGTTCAAACTGTCCCACTGTGCGACGCGCGCTGTCATTGGCCCCGGCGGCGATGACAATGTAAGGAAGTGTCTAAGGTCGGCCTGGGCCTGTGCCTGGGCTTTTAGCGCCGCATAAAAGCAATTTTAATTGCCTCAAGTTCCACTCGCCGTATGCCAATCATAAAGCCCGATCATAAAACCCAACAAGTAGTAGTCAACTCAAAAATAAAGAGAATATTCGAATATTTATTATCCTCACTGTAGGATAAGACAGCTGCAGCAGCAACAGCAGCATCAACATTTATGTATGCTAAGTATCGGTAAGTACTTGTCGTACGATACCTATATATATATATATACTATATAGACATCTATATTGCTTATCTACATCTCTTATTTTTTGTGCTGTTTCATGCAAATTGAGCAAAGGCTTTCAGCGCCGATCAATTGAAATGCGCATAAATTTGCCGTTTAGTTGTCCCAGCTGTGGCAATATTTTCATATGATTTCCTAATGTTTATTTACTTAAAAAGCAATTGAATCGCAACATATGATTGATTGTAATGCTAAATTTATACAAATCACTGGACAATCGGCGTCAGTCGACTGACCGAAACACGATAATGTCTCAAGCAGCTAATTGCGCCTAGGGCCAGGCCCGGCCAGGCCAGGCCAGGCCAACTAGCTCTGGCTCAGCCAGCTTGTAGATAGATAGATATACGGCTGGCGGCATGCTCAAATAATGTCATTCAACGTCAACCTGCAGGCCACTAATTTGCAATTGACCCAATAGCCTTGAACTCGAAACGCTAAAAGCGAAAAGCGAGTCAAGTCGAGTGCCACCGCAGCCTCACAGCTGTTGCAGCGGCAAAAATCTGCGCTTAATTGCAGCGGCACTCCTTGCTCCATGCTCATGCGCGCATTTGTATCTTACAGATACTTTATGCCATTTGAAACTAGTTTGAGTTAGCTAGCAGGCAGTCAGGCAGTCAGGCACTCATTCGACCAGCTGCCTGAAGCTCCATTGCGGCTCACGTGCGCCGTCGCATTTAACCTTGAAAATCTGCCCGTCCACAACAACGTCAGCCAGTCAGGCATCATTACGGCTTCGCATTTGTATCTTTCGTATTGGCATTGCCTAGCTCTAGCTCTAGCTCTAGCTCGAGCTGCTGTTGGCCAGCTTATATAACCAGCATTAGCCCATGCTGGTGCCTTTATGATGAGACGCGTTGAAAATGTTACGACTAATTGTAAATTGTGTGGAAAATTATTTGCCAAGTGTTAAAATTGCATTTGCATATGAGTATGTGGGCAACATAGTATCTTTCTATCCACGAGTGTGTGTGTGTGTGTTATTAGGTGTGGTGCAGGCTTCGACTGTGATATCGTTTGACAGAGATGCATCCAAGTCAAATATAAGTTCAAATTCTTAATCGATATATAATTGATGTAATTGATTAAAGCCTAGAGCATAACCAAATTATAATCTAGTATTATGAATACGCAAATATAAATATAAATCAATTTTCATTGCATATATCACAGCTTGCTAAACTATAGAATTTACTATGCATGTTAACGGATAAATATAACGGATAAATTTAATAAAATTAATTTTATTGTCATTAGGCTCATCAATAATACATAAATTCATATATGATGATTGACATTATTCATGTCAAAATAATTATTAATAATCTAGGAATACAGGAATCAGAAAGTTTCTTGGCAATTGATGAATTGAATATGTTAAGACTTCATGAAATACAATTTATAATATATATTATTAATAAAATGTGATATTATGATATACGATTAAAATTCACTAAGCAAACTCTAACTTGAATGCACAGTGTGTCTCAATTAATTTCTTTGCTTTTCTAGCCGATTCTCATAGTATTTCCCTTTAGTCTCACCTCTAGATGTTTTGCTTGCTTAGGACGTTTATGGCACCTATGCAATTTTCTATTTTTATGATCGCATCTCGATGCGGGCTCTGCTGCAACTTGCAGTTGACTGTTGGCAGTCTGAGAGCCCATTGTTGTTGGTGACGAAACGTGACCGATTGTTGGCAATTTTTCTGCATTTGTTTAGACAAACTATTTTTTATGGCAAATGTTTAATTGAATTGCGATTATTGCGGCTCGCATTTGTCGCCTCAGTAAAAAAATAAAATAAAGTACAACAACAGCAACAGCTATAATTATGTGTGTAATTTACTTGAATTTTTCATTTTGCAATGCTGTCATGCAATTGTTAAGGTTGCACCAGCTGACAAACATCAATCAGAGGAACGACAACAATAGCTGAAGTTAAGCTGAGCAGAACGTTTGGCCAAAGCTCAAGAATAATTTAAGCGCTGCTTGAGGAAAAATCCGAGCGGAAAAACGTGAAAAATGTTAAGCATATATATCTGTGTATATATTATAAGTATCTTTATTTGTGTATGTGTATGTGTGCGTGTTACGCTTTACTTGCCACAAAAGAACAAAACGTTTGGCATTTCATATACTCTAACCTGTGGAGCTTATATATAGGCTTTTATAATCAATCAGAGTTTTCATTGAACATGTTAGAACAGTTGACTAAATCAACATGCATTGCAAATACTAAAAAATACTAAAAAAAATACTGAAAATACTGAAAATGCTTAAAATACTAAAAAGCCTTAAATATATTGCTAAAATACTTAAAAGGCATTTATAAGGAATAAGCAAACTTCGAAATTTATATTTTAAATAAGAAATAATGTTAAAATAGTTGACTAAATCAAAATATATTGCAATTATTCTAAAAATACTAAAAATACTGAAAAAATACTAGAAAAATACTGACAATACTAAGAATATTGCAAAATTGTGAAAATGGTGCAAAAAGTACTCAAGAGACATTTTAGGAAGAATAAGCAAATAAACTTTGAAATTCACATATATAATAATGTTAACATAGTTGAGTAATTGAACATAAATTTCTTGTATCTGAAAATAGTAAAAAATACTAAAAATACTAAAAAAATACTAAAAATGCTGCAAAATTGTGAAACTATACATAAGATTGAAAATTTCATACTATTTTTATATTAATAAAAATAATAGATATGCCAAATAATAACATAAATATATTTTAAACATCTATAAAGTATATTCCGGATTCACGTAGACCCATCTAAGTCTTTGCTCTATGTCTCGTTTTGCAGTTCTTGATTTTTTCCTGCAGTTGATTACATGTCAGGCCCCACCGAGTCGAGTCCGTACGTCAGAACGTCAGAGTCGAGACCGCAGCAGCAGCAGCAGCAGCATATGCTGCTCATGATGGCCTTGAAGTGTTTGCAAAAAATAACTACAACAACTACTAAGGCAACAGCAACAAGAACGTTAACAACTAAATGCGAGTCGGAATATCAGGCAACAACTGCGTCGCAGCGCAGAAATCGAAATTGAAACAAGTTTCGATGACTGTTGCGGGCGTCAAGGTGGCAGGGGAATTCCCCACCAACTAGCCAAGTTGGTCACTGGGCCTGAAAGCCCAGATCTTGCCGTTTGCTAATATTGCTGCTTAAGCAGCTCTTTGCCGCTTTCAACAGCCAAAAGCTAGTTAACAGTTGTTGCTATGACTCTACGGCTTACTTAGGCCGAGAATCATTTCTACATTTCATTTAGGAAAAGACAATTCTGATGGAGCTGAAGATTGCGATCAGCAAGAGCTGACAGCACAAAGGCCATGAGTGTCGTCTGACTAATTTTAATTAGATTACCAATTTTGCCAAAAATAAATAAACGAAATTCCCATAAAATTTCACAACTTTTTGACACCGCAAAATGTACGGCTGCCTCAACTCATTTGTGGATCGCAGCTGACACCTACACAGGCACAAACACACACACATACATATACACATACCTGACTACATCAAGTGAATTTGTAATTTGTTCTTTTAAGGCGATTTGCTGTCTGTCACGAGGCGACAATCTCAAAAGCATGTTGAGTACGTCCGATCGTCCGTCTGTCTGTTCGCCTTAATCGATCGAGGCTGCCAACTGAAGCGGCTGATTCAGGGCCAAGCTGTTAACGGTACAATTTGTAATGGCAAAACCCAAATTCGTCTGCCGCACACAAATGACTAATTGAATACAGGAAGTGAACTCTAAAGAGAAATCGCAGTCAACAAACTTATTAGCCAAAGTTGTCAACCAGATTCTTAGACGATTTTGGTAATAAAAAACAACATACATCATATACAGTTCAGACGAGAGCAACACAAAAAAAAAAAAAAAACAAATGGAATGCCAAGCAGCAGCAGGTGTCGCTCGCTCGATCGATCGATCGATCGGATCTGTCGATCGATTGCCATATCCAACTGTTAATTACCAATTTTGGTAGCTTTAATTATCCATTTGTGTAATGCGCTTTACCGTTATGTATTGTCAAGAGAATTTTGTACAAATTTGGCAGCTGTTATATGTACATATATGCGGAAATCATTTGAAGGAGTTTTGAAATGAAAGCGCAAGTCTGAGTCAATGCGAAAAGGAGAAAGTTCTGGGCAAAAGATCGTCTCTGTACAATTAGAAGGTAAAAGTTGAATCAGCGAGATATACATATATAGTATATATTTGTGGCGTAACTTTTTGAGTAATGTGATGAAATTAAGTGAAAGTTCTGAATAAAAAAATTTGAAAAGATTGAGATTAATAAAATAGTAGCTCAGTGGCTGATCATATAAGAATGATGCAATTTCTAATATCTATATTTCAATTGCTGTTTAAATTATCGAGAACACTTAGCTATTGGAATCTTCTATGAGAATCTCAATATAAAATTTAAATATCTAATATTCATAAAAAAGTTGTGTTACAAATTTAATGACCTGGAAAATGTGATATATTATTTCGAATCTCTATATTCAAGTTATCGATAACACATGGCTGATAAAATTATCTATAAGAATTCCCATTTCATGAAATGTAATTAAAAGTTATGAATTTGAAATTCAAACAGTAAAATTCATTATTTTAATGTTGTAGTACTACTCATACAGCTTGGCTGACCCAACAAGAGTAATACTATTTCTAATAACTATATCTGAAGTACCTATTCAAGTTCTTGAGTTACAGAAATCATCTACAATGCCTTTGCCATTGTTTTTAAAATTTTAATCAAGAGCTGCTAAAAGTTTTTTTTTTTTTTTTTGTATTATTATTTTCATCAAGTTTAACACCTAATGGAGCTTCATAATTATATATCTAATGAATTAAGAACGCTCAGTGACGAGGTCAGTTACAGCAGCTACACATGAGCATATATAGACGGAATCGTGTATCTAATGAGGCTGATGAGGCATCTTTTTGTCTGCCACTCAAGCTTCAAGCGCAGCTGACCAAGCGTGCGAAAAGCCACAAAAAAAAAAAGCAAAAGCAAAAGCATAAAAAATGTTGATGAAAAACTAAACTATTTTTTCAGTTTGCAATTTGTGTTGTTTTTTTTTTTTTTTTTTTTTTTTTGCAAGGTTAAAGACGCAGTTGCTGGCTGTGCGTGCCGTGAGACGCGTGCCCCATGAGGCAAGTCAACTGGCAACGGGCAACGTATCGAACTCACTTTTTATTTTGCCGTGGACCACTTTGCACGCAAGCAATTATCATTGGCTGGCTTAGCTTTGATTTAATTGCTGCATTAAGAGCAGCATTTATGCAACATTTGTTAACGTTGCCTGTGGAATGCCCTTTGTTTTCCCATTGGAATGAGGCTGATTGAGCCGAGGGACAACCAGAAGTAAAGCTCAAATCGAATTCCATGAAACGCTGCGAAACACGCGTTTTGTTTCGACTTGAATGGAAATGGAAATGGAAATCAGACAAATAACTGTAAATGGCTCAAATGCATCAATGCTTATCAAGGCATGAAGACAAAGCCGTGTAGGCGTAGGTGGTATATAGACTGATCTATACCCTGTTATAATCACTTGAGCTGCTTCATTGACTGCCTAAAGTGCATCTGCATACCCTTTAAAACCATACCTCACCCTTCAACTCATGCACTCTTGCGCACTAGCTACCCTATAGCTCCACTATTTACCCAGGGTATCGCTATAAAATGCTCTAGCCAATGCGCCTCGTTTTGCCTGCAGCAGCAAACTGCATGCTCAATATTTTATAAACGACAGACAAATGCAATTTTTCAATTTCTCGAGCCATGCGACGACACAGCTTAAAGGGCCATAAAATACTGCCAAAGCCAAAGACGACAACATACACACACATAATCTCAATCTGTTGTGAAAAGCTGACGCAGAAAAGTGCTGGCAAACGTCTTTGCATAGCTATTTGGCCAAAAGCTTAGACCAGTTGGCGCAGCTAGCGTAAGCGGCATGCCCCAAGGCGAGGCAGCTCAAACGAAGCGATATAAAATATATTGAGCATGTGTTTGCTTCCTTTTTTTTCACATGTTTCGATTTCTTTTTTTTTTACAACAAATAAATTTTAAAAGTGCTGCGAGCACTGCTGAGTGCTAAGAACTAAGCTAAAATAAAATAAATAAATAAACAAAAACTTGACTTCTATACGAAAAGATATGGAACTATAGCAAATAATAAAATTTAAAGCGAAATAAAGTAAAAAATAATTCGAAATGTAGGGACTAAAATTATAGAAAAAAGCTGAGAGGAAATTTATGCAAAAATATATATAGATTCAACTAAAATACACCTTGTTTATCAAAATGTTACTTTGAAATTTAGAATCATTTAAAATAAGTTTCTTTTTGAAACAAAATTGAATTTAAGAAGTATACAAACATTTATATATATATAAAAATATATATATATATATTTTTTTTTTTAAATTTTAATATGTAATTTCGTTGAACTATATCATTTCTTATACATAAAAAAGGTTAAAAAATTTATGTACAAAAAAAAAATTGTTTGATCAAGCTAAATTTTTTAAAATTAATTTTTACATATATTTTTCATTAAAATTTAGATATATTTAAAAAAATATGCATATTTTTTTTATTTTGAATTAGTTAAATAAAATTATTTAATGTTTTAAGTTAAATAAATGTACTTAATATGTTTTTATTTTAATGTAATTTAAGCCTAATGCATATTAAAAACATATTAATTTTCTAATTGAGTATTTAAAATATAATACTAAAGATCAGTACTACAGAAATATATATATATATTTTTTTAATTGCAAAGTCAGAGTTAGTTATAGCCTAAATGCTTAAAAATGCTTTCTTTTAATAAATAAATCAAATAAATATATTTAATAATTCTGAAGCATTTACCAAATAGCCAAAGTCTTCAAGAACTGTATCTAAGTACACCCAGTTATCTAAGGCCACTATTTATCTACTATCTATTTCAGTGAATGCCTAGTTGTGGGCATTTTGATTATAATCACAGTTATAATTTGTATAATTCACTTTGCACTTGCTTCGCCCCAAACTCTACGAAATTCAAGCCATATCAATTGCTGCTGTCCGTTGAGCTGATTCATTGGGGCTCCGGCTGATTGTTTATACATACGTAATATGAGAGAGTCGTGGGGCACAAGTCTATGTTGTTGTTGTTGTAGTTGTTGGCCCAGCTATCGACTTCTTCAATAAACAATCAAATGCGATTAGTAAATGTGCAAACAAAATGCTAACAACAATTAACGGCGCACATGAAACCCAAGTAGTGAGCGGCGGGAGAGGGGAGGGGGGCGGGAGGGCAACCCTTTGGACACGTTAGTGTCGAGTGGACAGACAGACGCAGCCATAAGCGGATGACGCAGCGAAGACAGCGTGTCTGCTGCTGCTGCTGCTGCTCGTTGTTGTTGTTGTTGCTCTTCATTTGCAATTTCGTTTCATTTATTAATATTTTTTTTATTATTATTGCTGCTGCTGCTGCTGGTGGTGGCACATAAAACGTGCATTTTGCCGTTTTGCGGCTACAGTTGATTTTTTTTTTTTTTTTTTGCATTTTTAATTATTTTAATTGCGTTTCATCTGATCGAATGCTGCTCAGCATTTTTTTTTTTTGCTGTAAAAATTCATTTATTGTTTAATTGTAAAAGTTTTTGTTGTTGTTGTTGTTATTTGCGTTGTTAATTGCAGCTGATAGCTGTCCCCCTCACCCTCTCGGCCTCAACATGTTTATTAATGAGCAGGCATAGTATATATACTAAGTGTAGTTAGTTACAGCAAATCACACTGTAAATAGCTGCGATTAAGCACTGCTTGATAAGCTTAAGCTCTGTCAAATCAAAACTCTCCACGGGGCGTTTGACTTAAAGTTCTGTTCGCCACGCCCACTGCCCACCTACTGCCCACCAACTCAACAGTGTTGCCAATTATAACAAGTAGCTGCAGTCTGTTGGCATATCCTGTTCTTAGTTTGCTTCCTTTTGATGCATATCCTTTTTCACTTTGCCTTGAGCGCATCCCAGGCGCATTTCTTTTGTCTGACGCTCAAGCGCTGCAGCGCTTCAGCGCCTCGCTGTCTAGGCTCAATTTCATAACAAAAACTTGAGCACGTTTCACACACAGATATACCCATATACATATATGTATACTCTCTCTATATGTGTGTATATATCTTTATAGAGTCGCGCCACTGTTCAGCTCAGTGCAAACAATTTAGCACGGCCTCAGACGTGTGAGACTTAATCAAAAGCCAACTAGACACCCAACCACACCGCCCAGACAGCCACTTGGCTACCTAGTAGAACTTACTACTTAACTGTAGCGCCTATAGCTCTTTGCCTCATCGCCAGCTAGTGTCAAGTTTATGCGCCCGTGTACCTATCTAACTCGGGCTCCAGTCAATTTCCAGCTTTCCCGCCTTACTTATTAAGCAGAGTGCCTGGCGAGCATTTAAACTTGAAATGTGAAAAGTTCATTGCGCTGAATGGGTGTGAATAATAAACAAAAAACGCAGAGCAGCGCAGCTGCCTTAAGCATACATAGTTGGGCGAATAATGATGTAGAATAGCACGATTCAGCAATACCCTATCGAATGCTAATTGAGGGCTAGGCAATAAGAAGAAACCAAGTCAGAATGTGCCGAAAGAGGAATTGGAGCAAATCATTCTCTTCGGATATATTTGAATGTTTTTATCTGATTTGTCTAAAATATTTCTATTGATTTGCTGATTCCCAATGAAATATATGTGAATTATATATCAAATTTTCAATTGATACAAAAGTTCTCCCATTACACTTTTCATGGCTGCTGTTATAGGGTATTAACTATGTCTGCTAGTCGCCTGAAAAGCCAGCTCGAATGTGCCACACAGCTGTGCCACAAGCAGCATTAAACTCGAGCATAAACAATATTTTTCTTATGCGCTGCACGGCAGCTGCATTGATCGATTTTTTACTCTTTTTTTGGTCATCAAAATGTTTATGAGGCAACAGAGATGGAGCACAAGATGCTGCTGCTGCTGCTGTTGCTGGTGCTGTTGCTTGTGGCACCGCAGGCAACATCCGTTGCAATCCACAAATTGAATGAAGCAATTAATGAAAGCAACTGCCGCAGCGACAAGCGGCAACATTTGAGATTTGCATAAAACAGCGGCAAATAAATTCACGGTCAATATAAAACAAAATCACGAACAACAACAGCAACAGCAGCAACAGCAGCAGCAACAACAGCAGCAATGACAACAGCAACAACAACAGTCAAGAAAACAATGCACAAAGCCAGGGCTAAAAGAGACATAGATATAAATATATATTTGTATGTGTGTGTGTGTGTGTGTGTATACGTATGTTTATATATCACTCGGCCTGGCAACAGAGCTGAGTAAATTTGCATTTGTGCAGCCGCAAAGTGGAAAAAGCAAATGTAAATGCAGATGCGGCTGCCGGCTGCTGCTGCTGCTATTACGACTCCTGCTGCTGCCTATGCTGCTGCTGCTGCCTATGCTGCTGCTGCTGCCTATGCTGCTGCTGCTGCCTATGGTGATGCTGCTGCCTATGGTGATGCTGTTGCTGACTGTTGCTGCTGCTGCTGCTATTTTTGCTCCTACTGTTGCCTATGCTGCTGCTGCTGCTACTGCTGCTGCTGCTGCTGCCATTGCTATTACTGTTCACGCTGCCTATGCTGTTGCTGCTTCTACTGGGTGCTGCTGCTAGTACTCCTACAGCAATTGCTACTAGCTTTTGCTGCTCCTGCTGCAGCTGCTGCTCCTACTGTTACTGCTTTTAATGCTCCTGCTGCTGCTGCTATTGCTATAACTGCTACTGCTCCTGCTGGCTTCCACTGCTGTTGCTGCTATACTGTCACTGCCACTGCCATTGCTGCTGCTGCTGCTGCTGCTCCTACTGATGCTGCTTTTCATGCTCCTGCTGCTGCTGCTGCTGCTGCTGCTAAAGTTAACAAGTCGCTGTGTAGGCTGTACAAAATGAGCGCGCCCGAGTCCTGAGTCATGAGTTAATAAGCAGCATCACTCTCTGCTAACTGTTTGCCAAGCAGCTCGCACTCCCACTCTCTCTTACTCCCTCTCTCCTTCTCGCTCTCTCTCTCTCTCTCTCTCTCTGGCTGTGCGCACAATCGCGTCAGCTGTTGCCAGGTCAGCAACAGCGAAGCAGGAAGCAGGAAAAATGCCAACGTCAAAAGGTCGCCATGTTTGCCGCCATTTTTGTTCATCGCACGATTTCCGCCAGCGAAGTTGCTGAGCAAAACAAAATGGTCGAAAATGTCAAGAGCGACAGCGCAGCCAGCGTCGACAGCAGCAGCAGCAGCAGCAGCAGCAGCGGCAGCGGCAGCGAAACAACGCCTAGCAGCAACAGCTGTTGGCAACAGCGCCAAAAGCAACTGCCGAATGATGCGAATGGCCAGGCCAAAAGAGAGCAGCCAAAACGGCGTCGCTTTTAGCCTGATTGTTGTTGCTGCCTTCAATGGGGGGTGGCGTTTTGACGGTTGGGGCTTGGGGCACCGCACTGTCATTGCACCTTTTGTTAGGCTCGTTTTAGGGGTGGGTTTTTTTGGAGCCGCTTAAGCAACTTAGGCGCGCAGCACAAAAGGCGCCAAGCCAGGCGGGTTGGGGCTTGGGGCCTGCGTCATCTATACATGTATATGTATGTGTTTGTGCATGTATATATTCATGTATAAATATTTTAGGCTTTGGGGTTGGTAGTTGACGGCGATGATGACTAAGCGCTGCTCCTGCTCCTGCTCCAACTCCTGCTCTCTTGCTGCTGCTGTTGCCACGCTGAAGATGCTGCGGCTAAAAAAAAAAAAACAACAACAACAACAACAACGAAAAAAGGGTTTGTCATCTAGCCATCTATAGGGTTAGCTCGAGTGGAGTATTCTTCGCTAGTTCAAATGTGTTACTATTAGATAAATTATGCGGCTCGAGTGCTAACAAGGGGCCCGGGGCGAGGCTCAACTATGTTGGCTTAGTTTGAAATGCCATTTAATAACAGCTTAAGAGCTAAGCGCGCAGTTGCAGCACACACCGTCTCCTGCTGGGGCAATTAGCCAAACGAGCGGCAGCTGCCAACGCGCAGATTGCTTTTTAGCCAATGCTCAGCCAATGCTACAATAAATTGCAGATACTAAACCAAATATCTGTATATGATTCATGCCATGGCAGGGCGCGCATAAATAATAATCAGGAGGAGAACGTTCACGTCACACAGAGCTGACGCTGCTGACAGTCAGCAAAAAAATTAAGCAAAAAAAATATATTTTAAAAAATACCGAAAAAAAAAAAAAAACAATATACAATGCCAAAAGCAACAACAAAGTTGAGTATGCTCAATGTCCAGAGTCGACCGCAGCTGACAGCCGACGACAAGGGGGCTGGGGCTGGGGCTGCGCATTATGCAATAGCTGTGCGTGCGAGCGAGACGGCGCACAATAGGCCAGCTTTGACCGCAGCTAAAGGCTAAGCGAACAACAGCAACAACAACCGTTAGCTCTCAACTGCTTTGTAAATAGCCGAAAACTGCTGCCGCCGCCCCATGGCCCGCCCCTGCCCCTGCTTAGCCTAAGGTCAAATGGCGTTTAATAATATTTTGTTATTATTTTTTTTTTTGTTCTCTTGGGCCAAGAAACGTGCACACAAGAGATACGTATCTAACAGATACACAATTCGAATAAGACATTCGACTGCAATCGAATGCAGTTCTATTTCGATTTTTGCCTTTTTGGCGCGTGCCAATTAAACGTGCAGCACTCGGAGCAGGAGTCGGAGCCGGAGCAGAAGGTGGGCGTGTGCTGCTGCTGCTGCTGCTGCTGCTGGTGGCTGCTAAAACACAGCATGAAGCATGAAAATTTGTGGCTTACATTTCGTTAAATTGGCAATTGAATTGACTTATCGCAGCCAGCTCGGCCGTAATCAGAGGCGCGCCATTAACCAGGCTAGCTGACCATAAATTGCAATTGAATCATATGGGTATATATAAGCATATATAGAAAGAGAGTGAGCGAGAGATAGAATGAGAGAGAATGACTAATAGATTATTTAGTTATTATTTGGTAAAAAATTAATATAGAACAGTTCATACTTCTTCCCTTTCTCTGTAAGACAGAGATCTATGTGATCTAGTCTTGCACTTATTTATAGTTGATTAAGGAGCTACTGATTTTTAAAATGGTACAACACATACACAAAGATCGAGAGCTGCTACAAATGGTTAAGGATTGTAGATTGTAAAATTGCTTAAATAAAAAAAAACTAAGTTCCTCTCTTCTCCCTCTCTGCAGATATTTACAAGTATTTCTTTTTCCTGAAGTTTCATAAATGTTACTTTATTGCCATTTTTATTATTTTTCCTACAACAAAGTTTTGATGTATATTAAATACACAAATCTTTGAGAAGAAAATAATTTGAAGATATTATATTATTTTTTTTTATAATATATATAATATGATAATATATAAACACAAACAAATATATAAGAGCATATTTTATATATCTTCTTATGATTTTCTTTTATAAATAATTATTCTTTTATGTGATGAAATATGTTCTGAAAATAATATATTATATATTCTTAAAATTTATTTTCATATAAAGATATATTATAAGCACGTATTTCATTATGCGGAAAATTGAATATTATGCGTAATTTCAGGAAAGATAAATCATTTTTTCTGATGTTAAAATATGCTCTTGTTGTATTCTTTACTGTAAGGAAATTGCTACTCATATTCGACTCCTAGATTCTATATATAATATATAAAGAAATTATTATAATATGTACATCAAATTTTTTTGAATACGTGAATATTTTAAGTATTATATTTTTTTATTAACAATTTATATAACAATTTTCCATTTTATCCCTTCCGCCTATTTTCATCTCGCTGCCCCTTTCAGTGGCTCTACCGCTGACCAACCCCAACCGAAGCAAGTGCCAAACAAAAGTTCGGTTAGACAATGAGTGAGACAACCTTGAAACTTACATAATTAGAGAGCTGGGGAAAGACAAAAACTGACCCATTTAGGACCAGAACTGGGTTTTCTCTGACTAGCTGGGGCTTATCCCTCCCCCCTCTCTCCCATAGATCTATTGTAGACTTACCCGTGGCATTGGCACTGTTGATGTAGTGTCGCTGATGCTGCTGATACCACTCGCAGAGGGCGATTAGAACCTGGTCCGTGGGCAGCGGCGACTGCATCGGCGTCTGCGTGGCCGAGCTGGTTGTATTGGGTGACTGGGAGGCGATGCTGCTGGCGCCATCTGAGGCGCCCGACGACGAGGAGGCGCCCGATGATGTCGATGCGCTCGACGAATTCGAGGTGCCCGACGAACTCGAGGCAATGTCATCTCTCTCCTCCACCGGCAGATGAAAGGGCACAGCCATGCTGACTATGTATGTGTGTGTGTGTGTGTGGGTGCGAGTGTGCGTTTGTGTGTGGATATACGTTGATTTTTGTTATCTGATTTTTGGTTGGTTGAATTCGATTTTTGTTGTGCAGTGTTTCGTTTTTTTTGGGACTTTGTTGTCCTGCTTTGACTCGATTACGATTTCGTATTGTTCTTCTCTTGCTCTCTCTTTCTCTCTGTCGTGCACTCAATTAATTTTGTATTTCTTGTGCAATATTTTAAACATTAAGAATTGCAGCATTTTCTTGCATTAGTTTTCAAACTCGATAAATGTTTTGCAGCACATAAGCACTCAAAGTATTTGATTTTGTTTTTTGCTGTTGTTTTTCTATTCATTCGTATGATTTTTAGTTAACATGAATTTTTATTAATTTTTTTTCACTGTTCAAATTTTTAGTTTATTTAAATTTTTTTACAATTTTTTTTATTTATTTAATTTAGTTTAGTTTTTGTTTTTTTAATTTTTGCTATCGATTTTTTTTGCATTTTTCATAAAGCTCGCGCAACTTATTTAAAAACACAAACAATTCGGAAAATTCTGAAATTCTCAAGGCGTGTGCGTGGAAAGAACACACGAAGCACTTAAAACGTGTCGCTAACTCAAACTACGATTCGATTTCCACTTGGCTTGGGTTGAGGAGAAAACACGTCTTACTTCGCTTCGCGGCTAAACTGAACTGAACTGCCTGTGCGGCGCAATGTGAGGCAGAATATCTGCAAGATACGCGCGTTTAAAAAATGACTCAAATTAAGAGAGGGAGAGCGAGAGCCGCTGTCGCTGTCGCCGTTGCCGTCGCTGCTGTCACTGCCTCTGCCTCTGCCACACTTCAAGAGTGCAGTCGGTACTAGTAGCGTAGGCTTATCCACATGCATGCCGCCGCTGCCACCGCCTCTGCTGTTGCTGTTGCTGCAGGTAGTAGTGAGCTGTACTTGTGGCTATGGGGACACAGCTGCAGCGCGGCATCCAGCGTCAGCGCTGACGTCGACGCCAATGCCAGCCACAGCGTCAGCGTCACACACAATGCAAAGAGCGAAGTAAAAAATAAAGCAAAATAAAAAGAGCGAGTAGGCGGCCAGTCGTGCTCACATGTGTGAGTGTGTGTGCGCGAGAGCATGAGCTTGTATGTATGTGTGAGAGTGCCTGTGCGAGACAGACACAGATCTTGTTGAGCAGGTAACTCAGCAACAACAAACAGCGCTGCAGCAGAGCAACGAACGTCGAAGCAAAACAAAAAGTGCGATTACGTTTGCATTGCTGTTGCTGCTGCCGCTGTTGTTGTTCTTGTTCTTGTTGTGGAGCAAAAGAAAAGGAAAAGAGCGAGAGTACAAGCTATGTATGCTCTATGAAATAAATCACGTTGAAGCGACTCGACTCACACATATCCTATAAACAAATTCGATCTACAATAAGTGGGAACAATTTCTTTTATACTTGCTACTAAATGAAATATTATTTTAATTAGACTGAGTATACACGGTTTTCAATTGCAGAAACAACAGGGCATTGCATATACCCTTCTCAATGTCGCGTATACAGGGTATAGCTTCTCAGCCAGTGAGAGCGATAAGCTGAGTTTACGCGCCAAAAAACGTAGCAGATATTTATGCTGAGTTGTACAACTGTCCACAAAATAGTAGTAGAAACTTACAAAAAGGTAGTAAATGGTTTATTGTGATACTTTCGGCAGTTGCATAATACTTAAATAACCGAAATGCATTATATATAATCATTTTTTTGTATTTCAATTGAAATCATAAATAAACAAGTTTAAAAGTTTAATTTAAACAATGTTTATATGAATAAAATAATTTCACCATGTCCTCAAATAATGGGTCCAACATTAAAAACCTGTTTCATTGAGCACACCTTTCCGTAAACAGGCTCTCAAATTATGCTACATCATTCGCTCCTTTGACATCCCCATGGCACTTATTTTGCGCGCGCAAAGTTTCAGAGTATGGAACCTTTTTAAGTTCTACATAATAATTATTGCTTGATTATACTCAAGTTCCATATATGTATGTATGTATTATTTTATTTAAATGTATATACAATATGTTATTAGAATTTTTCTCTTTATTGAATTCGATTGAATTCAAGTTGAACCTTAAGATAAGTTGAATGTCAATGACCTATTTTTGCGGCAAAGTATTAGTTTAGAACAACGAGCTAATATTAGGTGAAGAATAATGTAATACTCATTATTTAATTAAAATAGGTCAATCACATTCAATATATTCCTTCCTTACATACATACATACATACATATGTATTCATTTATTCATATGTACATACATTTTATATCGTATTACAGTCTAATGTTAATCGATAATAGCCATCGAAATGTTAAAGAAATTTAGTATTTCAATTTGTTATGCCACAGCAGCAAAAAGGTAGTAGATAAATAAAGTAATAAATGCATTTAGCATTATCGTATGATTCCAATTTACTACTCCAACTTGACGAAAACGTAAATAAAGCCGCAATGTTCGTTGAAGATAAGACGCACTAATACTAAGGCACACACACACACACACACATATGAGCATAACGCATGGCGTGATGCAAGGATTGCCCAAGATGATGAAATTCAAAAAAACAAAAAAAGGAAAAAAACATGAACATGAATGCGCATGCAACAAGCGAAGAGGCTCAAAAGAGGACTCGCAGAGAGCAGAGGCGGGGCAGCAGCGCACTGCACTGCAAGAAATAAAAAGGGGGCTCGATTTATGATTTATTCTCTGGCTCGCCTTTTGCCTTAGTTTGATTTGATTTTTTCCACTTTTTTTTTTGCTGCTCTCTTTTGGTTTCTTTTCTTTTTGTTTTTTGCTGGCTTTATCACAAAGCTTTTTCATTAGGGATTCGAATTACTTGAGGACGGAGCTGCTTGCCGGCAGGAGCTGCATTGCACACATAGACATATGAGTGAGTGTGTGTGTGTGTATTAGACGAAGCCAGTTGCAGCTGCCGCCTGTTGATTTCTTTTGTTTTTTCTTTTCTGCAATGAAACTGATTAAGCGTAATGTGAGAGAGCCAATGCAAGTTGGCTATGCTTTTATGATTCATATTTCATACATGCATATGCATGTGTGTATGTGTGTATGTCCAGTCTTCACCTAACAATAAGAAAGCAATAAAAGACCAAAAATAAATGCCATAAATGTTGAAGGAAAACAAATTGAAATCACTTTTCAAAACAACAAATATTAAGCCAAATAATAATAATAAAAATAATACAAAACCCGAGAAATAAATAAAACCTATATGCAAACGATGTATACAAATTAAAAGACTTCCCCGTTGACATTTCTGGGTCAGCGACCCAAAGAGTTAAACGAGCCAGCAGCAAAGCAAGTGGAGGGAGCGAAAGAGAGAGGGAGAGAGAGAGGGGGAGGACAGAGTAGTAAGTGGAGTAGTGACCAGTGCCCAACCCAAGTTGTTGAGGCTGCGGCTGTTGTTGTTTTTATTGAATATGATTATGTGGCACGCTGCAAAAGCGAGCGTAAATTATTTATTACACAATTTCGCAGCAGCAACAGCTACAGCAGCAGCAACAATAACGGCAACAACTACAACAACAATGAAAACAAATAAATTTTTGCATTTGGCAGCCGCCACGCAAAATGTGACGAAAACGCCGCCGCCCGCTTCAATAAAAATAAATAATAATTCATATTTACTATAAGTAGCAAGAGCAACAAGAACAGCAACAACAACGATAACCAATTAGGCGTTGCCGCAGCAGTAGCTAAACAACTGTAAATTGTGCGCCTGCGCAGCAGCAGCCGCAGCAGCGCAAATGGAGAACAAAACGCAGCTGAGAAAAAGAACGACAAAATGGGTAACGGGGTAGCGGGGCCTGGACTATGACAGGCAGTGCAAGCTGAGCTGAGTCTGTTCGACACAAATTACCGTTAAATTAAGCGCTGGCTCGTCTGTGAGGCAGCGAGCAAGCAGGCGAGAAAGAGAGGGAGAGAGCAGTGGGAGAGCCGAGAGTGGGAGAGCAGCGAGTGCGAGCAGATTAAGCTGCTTAAATGTGTGTAAGGCTGATAATATTTATGTATGTATGCATGTAAGCTATGCATGCACTGAGCTACAAGTAGCTAAGCTCGACTTGTTATCGATAAAGTGTTATCGGGGAGGCGCAACTCTTTACGCTGCCCAAGCTTACATAAATACAAATATTATTTTTTCTCTTTTTCAATAACACTTTCTATGGCCTCCCTACGCGGCAGTTTATCCCCCATCTTGATGACCTGCTCTTGATAAGAGGCAGAGCAGAGGCAGCAGCAACAGCAGTTGCCCTCGCCCTAGCCAATTGCAACAACAACAACAACAACAACAACAACAGCAGCAGCAACAAAACTCAAATGAAGCGAATGGCAAGAGCTGCGCCTGGGCTTTGCCTAGGGCAAGGGGGCCAAGGGCTAAGGGCCAGGGCAGCTAGCACTGCAGATGCTGCCAGCAGCAGCAGCACGCGACCACAGCGTCACATGTGCCGCAATCTTGTGCAGCCCGGCCCCCAATGCTCCACACAGCAGCAGCCAGCAGCCAGCAGCCGCAGCAGCTGCGAAAACGCCAAGAACATTGACTTTGTGGAAAGCGCAAAAGAAGTCTGAAGTAAAAACAACAAACAGGCGATAGAGAAAAAGCCAAAGACGATGATGAGCATGTGGATGACGATGATGATGATGATGAATTGGCAGACTTATGCAACTTGATGCGTGCCTCAACTAGCAAGGGGAGAGGAAGAGTTGCAACCGCAGTCTGTCGTATCTCTGCTGGACCGTTGACAATTGCTAATGGCAAAGGGTGAAGGGGGAGGAAAGGTGGCACACACCTTTGGGCTTTGATTTTGTAGTCATAACTAACGAAACATTCAATAAAAGCTTCTGCCAACCCTCGCTAGCACTGCCCTGCCGCAACAGAATCCACACACACATACACACATACAGTCACATCCAACTGGGTCACTGACCTATCAAGTGCAAGACCTATTGAGCAGCACGCGAATGAACGAGAGAGCGAGAGCTGGCGAGAGGGTTGGCAGCAGCAGGCAAATGTGGCAGCAAATGTTGCCGAGGGGCAGCGCCATAGCAAAAACTCCGGGAAAAAATATATTTATGCTCCTCTCTCTCTCATTCTACCTCCCTCTCTCTGCAGCTTTCTCTCTCTCTCTCTCTCCGTCTCTCTTGTATAAAAACGAAAGCGCAGGCGAACAAAAAATTAAAATAAACCAACGAGGGGGCGCCCTCGCTGGGAGAAAAAGTGTTGCCAGGCGCGCGAAAGGCGGGGGCGGGATGGGATGTGAGAGGGGCAGAGGCAGAGGCATAGGCAGCGCGAAAGGGAATACAGCCGCAGGCTATGCAACCATGTGGGCTGCGGAGGCGTATGGGCGCACACTTTAGGTGTCAAAGCGTGCGAATGCGAAGGGGCCACAGCGAAAAACAGCTCAAGATTCGCCTCTGTATGTGTGTGTGTGTGTGTGTGTGTGTGTGTGTGTGTGTGTGTGTGTGTCGACTGTAAATGTGGCAATTTTATTTACATTTGGCCAGCGCCTTTTTGACTTTGGCAGGTTACCCAATGCAACGGAGGATCAGGTCACACACACACACACACACATGCAGAACTAGGCCCCCCTTCAAATTGGGGTAATTTTTTTCGTTCTGTTATTATATTTTATTCCTTGACTAACTTGACTTGCATTTACCTGACTGAGGTTGACTCGCTACAAAGTAGTTGCCTTTTAAGCTCTTTGGCAGCTACTTTGATGGAGTGTCGCAGCGCGGAGGGGGAGGAAGTGCGAAGGAAAAGGGGCTCAACAGTGAAAGTATTACTGGGGTAAAGCCTAAATGGTATCTAGAGCGTTGTTTTTGTGGAAATTAAAAGGGGAAGAGATCAAAGTAAACTATTTGTTTGGTTAGCTCGAATAAATGAGAAGCGCAGAGAAAGGTAAAAAGGGCAATATGAAGTAAAATATACAATTAATTGAATCAAACATATACAGGGTTAATAGAGCTACATGCAAAATGAATAGAGAGACAAAACTAGAGTCATTAAAGATTAAAATTAAAATATATAAAATTGATAATTCATAAGAGAACATGTTGAAGGATCTATAGAACATCAATAGTTGGTTTATTTGCAATGAGAGACTTGGCCTACATTTGCAGACATATAATAATAATAATGCAGATAGACATATACATACATATATCTTTAGGTTTTCACTTTTCACGGTAAATGTTTGTTATAAATAAAATCTGAGCCCGAAGAAGAAATTAGCTAAATTAGATAAGATAATCGACGAGATTTTCAGTCTATGCGTATGTTTATTTAATTATGTGAGTCACTCAAAGATCGATGACTTGCCCCGTAAAACCGAAATTGGAAATCAACATGGGCTTAGGGCAACAACAACAACGGACGACTGTCCGCCCCTGCGACCCCCCACCCACCACGTCAGGCAAGTGTGTGTGTAGCAAATCAAATGTAGCAGTCGAAACAGTAGCCGAACAAGCAGCGAGAGTCAAAGGCAACAAAATGTCATGATTTACAATAAGAAATCATATATCTCTCGATGTTTTTTCTGTTTCTGTCTTTTTTTTTATCTGGTTTTCAAGCAACAACAACAACAACAACAAACCTGAGCTGACAATGAGCGCCTAAAGGGTTTCCAGCTGAACTCCCCTCGCCCAGGCCGAGCCGTTGCGATCCGCAAACTTCACGCAACACAAACCGAGAAATACAAACAGATGGGACGGACGGACAATCGAATGATAAAAGGAGGAAAAAAAAAAAACTATGTTACAAAGGCAGAGAAAAGAAAACATTAAAATGGAAGAAAAACAACAACAGCAAAGCAAAGAAACTGGCTACGAAACTGGGCAACAGCCGAGCCAAGAACAGGGCTCGAGCTGGGACGGTGCAGAGAGGGCGCGGAGACAGGGAACGGGAACTGTGACTGGGGCTCGTTGCCGGGGCGGAGAGACGTGCGTTTATTTTGTGTAAGACAGGTAGCCAGTCGCCAAGCCGCTCGACTCCGGCCATTGTGTCTGTCTCCGTCCGTTTGTCCGAAAAGTGCGCAGTTAAAAAAATCGGTCGCCAGAGAAACCCACAGACAGACAGACAGACAGAACAGAGAGAGAGAGAAAAAAAAGATCAACATAATCGATGATGATGTGGTTGTTGTTGTAGAGCTCCGCTCGACTCGACTCGACTCGGCTCAGCTCTGCCCTGTTGGCCCAGCCGTAAATGTGTTAAAAAACGCGCAGCGAGATTAAATGAGCATAAAATACAGCGCAGCAAACGTCGAACCGCGTATAGCGAAAAACAGTCGAACCTAAACCTAAGCCCAAACCAACGAAAAAACCAACAGGGAGAGAGATATTGAGAGGGAGGAAGAGAGGTAGAAAAAGTATCTTTAAGATGCCAGACACGAAACACGTCGTCGACTGGCGTTCATCAGCGACGACCCCTGACAGACAGACTGCCCACAGTCGAGCACAAACTCAGTCGCAGTCGCCGTCGCCGTCGCTGTCGCCGTTGCCGCCGCCGTTGACTGTCCCAGGTCCCTGTTCCAGCAGTCCCACTTGAATAGCCCGGACCTGCCCTCGAGCCTTTCGCCAATAAAATATGCATGCTGAGCTCGGCTTGAGACCCCGGGGCAAGATCTGGCTCTGCTGCTGCTTCCTGCGGCTGCTGTAGGATTCGCGGTCTGAGGTGCGATCAGTGTGCGCACAAGTTCATAAAGTGAAAATGTGTAGCATATGTATGTGTATAGATACATACATATATCCTACATATATGCATGGGCGTAAGAGCAGGCCTTAAAGCTGCAGTTGATGCTCTACGTTTCCAGGAGAGATCTGAGCTCACTCAAGGGCTGACCTATACAGCCTTAGCTCAGTATTATTCCAGAAAAGAGTGAATTCTAGTGAATTAGCGATCTATCCAAAACTAATTTCGTGCTCCAAGTTTGTTCTATAAATTTAAAAAAAATCCCAAGCTACATATTTAAGAAAATTACTTATAGAAGTTCATTGTTAATAAAAAAAATTCACAATTAAATATACAATGAATTGTTTTCATAATTGATTTATTTATGATATTAAGAAAACATTTAAATTTTAAATATTTAGGTACATAGTTTATTAATAAATAAATTATAAAAATGTAAATATATAATTTAATAGATTAATTTGCTGTTATGAATATTTATATAATAATCTGATATAAATAAATTAATATAAATAAATAAAGATAAATAACTAAAATCTTATATAAATAAATAAATAAATATAAAAGTAAAATTGGTTAGTAAATAAATTGTGTATTATTATAATAAGAGTAAAATATTAAATATTAAAATTAAAATAAAATAAAATATATTTAATATTTAATAATTTAATAATTATTAAAATAAATAAATAAAATCTTTGCTATTGTTAAATTTGTATTATAATTTAAATATTCATTTAGTTGCAATATATAAATTTTAATTATTTAAATAAAATAATAATAAAATACAAATTATATAAAAATGTAAATAGTAAAAATTAAATTAATATTTATGAAAACTGTGTTAAAATAAATTGAAAAAAAAAAATATAATAAATATGACTAAAAAATATAATATAAATAAATATAATAAATGAATTTATTTGTCATTATATTATATTTTGTATATACATAAAATTATATTTTTTATACTTTTTAGCTCTCTTAAAATGTTCAAAAATAAAGCAACCTTTCAGCTTAATGGGAGCGCATCTTTCTTTGGATTTGCTCCAAAGATGCAGAAGGAGGCAGGGCAGGCGGGGCACCGTAGGGAGTGGAGCAAAACCTGGGCAAAATCTGGCAAAAGCTCATCAAAAATGATGCCCCGCAGGCAAATGATGGCATGGAAAATAAAACAAGAGCCAAAGCAAAGCAAAGCAGAGCAGAGCAGAGCAGAGCGAGGCAGAAATGAAGCCACGGCCACAACTAAAATTATACGCAATCGAGCAGCTTCTGTGCAGCAGCCAAAAAAAGAACAAGGGGTGAAGAAGAAGCAGAGGGAAACCAACCCACATTGAGAGGAGGCGGACAGGCGAGCGCATCCTCCACAAGATACAAGGCAATGCGCTCTGCTCGCTCCAGTCGACTCCTGCTCGAGCAGGCTAACAAATTATGCCTGCCCTGCCCTGATCTGCCCTGTCCTGGCCTGACCATAAAACATCGAGTCCGAAGCCAGTGCGTATCACGATCGGCCGGGTGGGCGTGGCAGAGGCGAGACTCGGGCACACGCATTTAGTGGGAACAACAGGAGGGCACACAGGATCGCTGATACCTCGTCCAGCTAGTTCGCTCGATCTTGACTGCCTGCATCAACGCCTCAAACTTGGGGCTGCTGCTGCTGCTGCTGCTGTTGCTGCTCCAAAGTTTTAATCATGCGTTCGTGTTGGCCAAGTTTAAGGTTTGGCTTTAACACACATTCTCTTCTGCTGCTGCTCTGTTGTTGTTGTTGTTGCTGTTGTTGCTGTTGTTTCTCTTGTTGTTCGTGCGTTTTATAATGATTGCATTTATCATTTATTCTGCGCGTCAACCAAATTATATGCCTGAGCTTGCCAAGCAAGCAAAGCCACAGCCAGAGCCATAGCCACAGCCCCAGCCATTGCCATGTCAATATTAAAGTGCTTCGATTGAACTGTACAACACAGGGTTGTCCATATTCGACGGACCCAGCTGGCAACCCTATATCTTTTCTTCTCAGGGCGGGTATTATATAGAGGTATAGAGATATGATATTCATAGGTCTGATAAATAAAATTATTATGATCAAAATAAAGCCATGGATTTTTCGAATATTGCCAGATGGGTCAGTAAAATATATAGACAACTTTGTTTACATAGATTCAGGCCTATATACAGCTGGGACTGACTATTTATCTCTATCTCTCTCTCATTCTGCCTCTCTCTCCCTCTTTCTCTCTCTCTCTCTCTGTATAACTTGAGCTTCCTCATTTGACCCAGAGCTGCTGCTTTGGAGCTATTGCAGTTGTTAGCCAAGCGCAGCGTTTGCTCCAGACTCAGCCGCTTTGATCCCAGTTGTCAGTGGTGGTTGAGGTCAAGCGTTATTGGAGCAGAACACTGGACGCTGCTGTTGCTGGCCAGCCTCAAGTTTCGCTTTCGTTGCATGGAAGAGTCACTTGAGATACGCGTAGCAAGAGCTGATAAGATGTTGGCGTGTAGCAGCCGCCTACCCATTGACAGGCGCTGCCCAGCTGGATGCCGCGCGGGCAGAGGCTTCGACTCTGGCTCTGGCTCTGGCTGTGGCTGTGGCAGCAACTGGAGCGACTCACACCTCGGCCTCAGTTTGTCAGCAATTACAGTAATTCCAATTAATACGCAGCAGCAGCAGCAGCAGTTGTTGTTGTTGTTGTTGTGCCCTGTTAGGCACTTATTTCTTTTCTAATTTGTGGCGCGTGTTGCATGCCACAAATCTCAAACTCAACGAGCCACTGTTGTGTGTGCCACTAACAACACACACACACTCGCACACGCACACACACAAATTAGCATGAAAGCGTAAAAAGTATCTGCAAGATACGAGCTGCAACTGCGCACGCCACTGACACGGCAGAAAACGCAAAATTATTATATCTAGATGCTTTGCCAGCTGAAATGATAAATCTAAACAACTCGAAAGGGGTGGGCAGAGGGGGAGGGGGGGGGGGTCTGTGGGTCTGGCAACCAGTAGCAGGTTGGGTGTAGGCTGCATCAAGTTGAGTTTCGGGGCTACAATTATAAATGGCAAAGAGTTCGGACCACGGACAGCTGCAGTCGCAGGAGCAGTGAGTGGTAATTGCCCTCGGGGGGAAATCAGCAGCAAGCAGTTGCCAGTTGCAAGTTACCAGTTGCAGCCACTGAGGCACTGCGGAAGCTGCAACAGGCATTCTATCTACCATTTTGACCATACAATTCTAATAGCTGCAGGCCGTATCTGTGGCTAAAAAGGCAGACTACGCAGATACATTTCGATTATGGCTGCAGCAGTTACAATAACAAACTCTCAGCTCTCACTCTTCCTCGCATTTTCTTTTCAGCCTTCATTTTTCGTTTTTCATTTTGAGTGATAAATGCAATTGCAGCCGTCGCCCAGCTCCATTTGTATCTGTATCTGTAGCCGGGCATCTCCTGCTGTTGCCGGAGAAACCCCTATAATTACTGTTTAAAGATTGTTTTTCCGGGTTTTATTTCTTATTAATTGATGTTGCTGTGGTTGTTGCTGCTGCTGCTGGACGATGCAAATGCTAAAGTTTACTTTGCTGCGCACTCCGAGCATATTTCATCGAATTCGATAAACAGCTTGAATATGCTGATAACAAAAATATAGAAACAATTCAGAGACATATTCCATCCATAGCTTTGCATATTTTGAATTTTCTTGAAATTCTTTATTCCTTATCATCATTTTTGCTAATTCTAATGAGTCAGATGCATGATAAGGCCTGAGGTCTGATATCCGTCTAGAAGAAACTTTAATAGTAAAAGCTTACGCAATGCAAATTCAATGCAGGCAACCATTCTTTTAGATGGTAGAGCTATGAAAAAAAGATAACCCTTACTGCATTTCAATTTCAATTTATAATGACATGAAGACAGTATTTAAAAAAAAATAATTTCGAGGATGGTGTGAACAATGTACATATAAATATATATTCTCATAAATTGTATGAAATATTCAATAAAATATAAAACTGCTGCATTAAAATGATTAAAATATTCATATATAAGTATATGTACATATGTATGTATATATACGAATATTTATTTGAGCTATTACCCAAAACAGTATATATTTAAAAATACATTTTGTTATGCAAATTTGTTACGTTAAACATGGAAATTCTATTAAATTTATATATTTGTTAATATTAACTAAAAAAAAAAAAAAAAAAAATAATGCAAAATTATAGTTAATTCAAATTTCTGTTATTTTATTTCCGTTAATTAAGCAAATGTAATTAAAAAAGTAAAATTACAGGAATTTTTAAAAATATTCACATTAATATATAATATACATTTAATAATGTAATAATAATAATTTAAAAAAAAATAAAAAATAAAAATAAATAAAAAATTGTAGCTTATTCCAATTTCTGTTATTCTATTTCCGTTACTTAATCAAATGTAATTAATAAACTAACTAACTATTACAGGAATTTAAAATATTCATATTAATAAATTATATACTTATATACATATAATAATGTAAATAACCTAGTTTTATATATGTAAAGAATTAATTGTTGTATATATTCTTACAATTAAATAAATCAATTTAAGTAATAGAAAAAATAGACATTTTTAATATACGTATATATAATATAAAAAAGTTAAATTTTTAGAAATAAAATAAAATTAGTTTAATATAAAAATTTAAATTATTATGAATTACACATATTACACTAGCAAACAGATTTTAATAATTGAATTAATGAAAATATGATTTTTTCCAATTCTCTCAAATTATTTCTCAAATGCAATATTAATGTACGACAGCAAATAAATGTATTAATTTCAATGCAAAAAAAAGTCGTAGAAGCTTCTCTCCGATTAGAGCATGTGTGCAGTATTTATATACGCAATACGTATGTGTATAAAGTCTTCTTCCATATATACACACGTTCAAGAGTCGATGATAAGCATTATTTAAATGATGAACAATATGAGAATTAAGTCGCAATCAGTACGACAGCGGAACGTGAATAATTATGCAGCTAATTTGCATGGCAAGCTCAGTTTATTACAGGCCGAGACAAGGTTCTAACTGAAATGCACTTGCCAAGAACTTGGCCGGTATTTATGAGCCTGGCCTGGAGTACGCGACGTGCATTTAGTGTTTTCATAAAGTGGCAAAAGCCAAAGTTGTCAGAGCAGCCAGCAGTGAGCAGGGAGCACTGAGCACTGAGCAGCTTGAGTTCGCGTGAGCTCTAGCGATTGTATCTGTGAGATACACTCGCGCGATAAGGCGAGCGAGCGAGCGAGCGGAACGCGCGCGCTGCCTGCCGCCACATTGTTGATTAAAAATAAATTGTCAACTTTGACAGTGAAGCGGCTGAGTTTTATTTATAAACTAAATGGGTGCGCAATGGAATTTCGCTCAACTGGCAAAAGGGATCGCTCCAGAGCGATCCACAACTGCTGCAAATTGGCATTTTTATTTTTGGCTCTCTCTCACTCTCTCTCTCTTTCCCTCTGGGTTGTGGCAGACATTGGGGAGACTTTGATGGCACGCGCTGCTTGTTTATTCTTGGCTGCTGACATCAACCAGAGCAGCGGCAGCAGCAGCAGGAGCTGGAGGAGCAGCAGCAGCCCGCTAACGGAATGTCTAATGCATGTTGGGACCGCCCAAGCGCCGCACCTGCACTGCCTTTCATTAAAATGCAGCCATTAACACTTTTTTCATTCTCTCTTTTCTTTTTTTTTGCCTGCTGCCGCACTAATGGCTCGCCCCTGGGCAGCGAGAGCGAGCCTCACTTCCGCTGCGACACGCGTTGCTCGTGGACTCTAAGCAGGCTTGACAATTGCATTGATTGCGTTCCACTCATTAGAATATCACACAAGAAACGGGCTAATGCACGAGGCCTCCAACTACACGCCGCGATCATTTATCAATGCCTGCTTGGCTTTGCCATATAAGCCGCGCCATGACACAGCCAAAATGCAGAAGATGCAATGAAATTTGTCAATCAGACAGGCCGAAAAAAGTGACACAACACAAAATGTGAAATGCGCTCCTCCCTGAGAACTTTCGTCGGGGCTAAGATTCATTAGCGCAGCCACAAAAGTCGCCAGAGCTCAGAGTCGAGGAGCAGCTGAGGAGCCGCTGTACGGCGCTTAATCCTCGCGATGATTTGACGCTTTCAACATTTCATTTGTATAACCAGATTTGGCTGGAAGGTAATGGGAAATTGTAAGCCTTCATACCCCGAAATATTCTCAAGTTAGATTATGATAATGTTGCCGAAGAGTATGTATATTGGAGCTGTAAGTGAATGCAATTAACACAGAAATCCCATGGGAAATGTAGTTGAACATTGAAATAATTTGATGCTGAATGTTGTTAAAAAAAAAAACATAATAGAGCAGAGGAAGTTCAGCAATATCAGGGACAGTTTACATATTTATCGATATTTTTGCTATTTAATAAAGAAATGTATTGATAGAGTCTATGTATGTATTAAAACTTGAGCTATTTTATATAGGGAAATAATGGAAACATAACTGAGGCAGCAAACAAATACTTACTACTAAAATTCTTAAAGTTTAGATATCTAGATTTTCTATATACATAAAAAGAACAGCTTGATAATAATTATTATTTTTTTATGGAAATTTACAGTAGGTCTTTGAAGAAGTTTGTCGCTTTTGTATCAATGTGAAACTATTTTACTATTCACTTTTAGTGGGAGTTATATAGAAAGAGTGAAAAAGAAAGAGTGAGTGGGAGAGAGAGAGAGAAAGAGACCCTAAATAACTGTTTATAAGTATATTCTTAATTATTGCTTAGATGCCAAAAGCTAGTAACAATTTATATTACATCTTTACATTTCATTCCCGAATTTAATAGACCTGAGCCCGAATGGATTAGTCTTTCTTGGCCAAAAGCTCTGCTAGCCCTTTCTTAACGGTCTTAAGGTTATTTAGTTAAGCTAGAGTTAAGTTCCCATAGTAAGTAAGTAAGATTTATAATTTGATCCTTTTATTGTATTCATAATGTTGAACTTATTTATAAATTCCTCACACTTCATAGACTTGATATATTTATCTTACTCATATCGAACTCAATTTAAATATTGATTTTCTCATATGAGACTTTCAGCACCTTGAATCTAATAAGCTGCATAAATGTCCCAAAACAAACTCATCATTAATTTATTGGTCTTGAATGCAATTCAGAGTTGTTTCCCAGGCCGATGGCACAAAGAAGTATTTGGTGTAATATAAATTTTCTCAACACCTATGTGGGTAAGATCAATAAACCCATTGAACAGCTCGTCCACGCCGATTGAAAACTCATCAAATGGAAATTATGCACGACAAATTGTGTATACGTAATGCCCTCGGCTAGAGTCCGTTATTTGACTTTCCCAACCTGCAGTATAATAATCATAACTCGAATTGGAAATAATGTAGCATATTTGACAGACAGACAGACAGCCAGACAGAAGAAAATACCCCCAAAGATCCCCAAAAGCCGCCCAATAAGGGCAATCAAACAAAACAGAGCCCGTGTGGCGTACGCAGCGCATAATAAACTAAATGGTAAACAAATATTGGAGAAAGACAGAACGTTAAGAGTTCTCCTTCCACTACTTCTTCTTCTTCTTGTTCTTGTTCTTGATTGGGCGAGGGAGGGGGCAAGCAGAGCTTTGACTCTTTGTTGGGTGACACAGGGCAAACACAGCGCGAAGCGAGTCGCCTGCAAGTGCACGGCAAGCCGAATTGGGTCGGGCTACCTGTCCGGCAATCACATTTCGGCTCTGTCTTCCCGTATTATATTTCAATAATTCTTCACTTTAATTTTGGTTTAATGCCAGCGCGTGGGCGTCAGCTCCGACTGACAGCGCTGGGGACTGCAGCGTTCTGTAACGATAGATAGCCAAGATAGTCATCGGCGCTGCTTAATTGTCGTGACAAGTTGACAGTTCGCATGAAAGCCCATCCATTGTTTCCGAACCACCTCCCCCACAGAAATAATCATAAAAAAAAAAAATAAAACACTTTTGAGCTGAACTGTCTGTATTAAATTTCGAAAACAAAATGTTTTTCTTTCTTTGTCGAGTCGTGCTTTTCCTTTTACTTCTGCTTTATTATATTGCTGTTTATGCATTTATCTCACTCGACCCAATTTCTGCGTTCTGCGGTGTCGCAATGGCTTATTAAAGACCCGGGCAGACCCGGGCAGACCCAGGCAGACCCAAGCAGCAGCTGCCTGGGTGGCGAGTGCCGCATCTAAATGCTGGCAATCGCATCGCATCGATGATTCATTTGGTTATATTTCGCCAACGGCAAACTTCGACCGCTGCCGTTGCCGCTGCCCAGTGGCTGCTATGCCTGGGCCTATGCGTCAGACCTTAGCCATTTCAAGAACGCGCAACTCTGACTCGGGCCTGTCCAAGCATCATCGGCATATGAGTAACTGGGCGCTGGAAACTGTGGAAACACCAAAAGGCAAAACAAATAACTTGGTTAAATTTTGTTAGCTTCATTGATCTACTTAATCTAGCAGACAGCCAAATAGAATAATATTTTATTTCTCTCATATTTGAGCTGCCAATGAAATATTATTATATATGCATATATATTAATAATTTCTAAATTAATATATAAATAATTTGTAGAAATATTATTTATATCATTATATACTATTATGAATATTTATTCTAAGTTCTATAACAATAAATTCTGACTGCAATAAAGATAAAGATAATTAATAATAATAATAAAAGAGTATTATCAATTCAGAAATATTTTTGAAATTAAATACTCTTAGATATCTTACTCTACTATTGCTAAAAAATTAATAAATAAATTAAAATGATGTAAAAGTCACAAGTTAAAGCATTAAATCCACAGCAAAAACAACAGTCAATCATATGTTATTACAGTAATAAGACAATAACTGGTCTATCAACGGCTTGTAACAGCTTTTCATTCTAATTTATGCTCAAAGTGAGAAACTGAACTATTATTAAAATGAAATCATTTATTTCTGTATATAATTAACTATTGATAATAACTGAAATTAAGTCTAATAAGAAAATTCATAAGAATCCGAACTATGCGCAGACAGCTTTAAGGCTCAAATGATTTTTTTACTAAATGTCTTTTACTTTTTAAAATACTATAAAATAATATAAAATACTATAAATAATATATTATAAATTAAAATAAAATAAAACATTCAAAATATAATTAAATATGGAATTAATATTAAAATAATATAATAATATAAAATATAATTTATTTAATAAATATTCTATTCCAATGAATTTTCCGTTCAATCTATTTCCATTCATCAAACAAAATTCACATAAATTACGAATTTCTTGCCGTTTACTTATAGCAACTATATAATAATACTGTATTTAATTCATTACAATTCCCATATGCCTTCACCTTGAACTATTCATTATTAATTTTCTCCTTTCGCTTTCAAAGTCCATATTATATACCCAATTGTTCGCCCTGTAATAAAATAAACGCAGTATAAACACTTGATTTGTTCTCTTATGCTTTTGTATAAAGAAAAAGCTTTATTCATACAATATATAAATGTTTATACATACAATAAATAAATACAAAATAAAAAGCTAACAAAGGCGTTTTGATTAATGTACCACAGACACACGCGTACACACACACAAACACACTTACACACTCGCCAAGGGGACTGATAATGACTTTTTAAATACACTTCTAATGCGCTAAAAGGGGGCAATCGACATCGCTGACAAAGGAAGGCGCGACCAGGTGAGAAAAACTCACCGATCATGGGGTATGAAAACTAAATACATAATGCAACAAAAAATGGCCTATTGAATAGTAATTTGCATTTTATAAGCTACTGCGACAGGAACGAGTACAAAAAAATGATGACATTAGAGGACACCGAATGAGGCACGCCCCGAGGGCTTGACAAAAAAAAAAATCAACGATTTATGCGTTTTTGATGATTGCAAAACTATGGAAATTGTGTGATAAGATTGTCGTAGAATCACCCTACCTATCTCCCTCTCCCGGTCTGCCGTCTATACAGCTTATGCAAAGTACTTTTGTGATCGAAGACAAGCGTCGCTTCCAGAGATCCAGTTGTGCCATTGAGTCTAAGAAGAGAAGAGAAGAGAATAATGCAAAATCATTTGCCTGGCCCTTTGCACGTGCGGCGCTCGATAAATGCAAGCTCTTTGTATAAAGATCGTTTCTTGCTGTCGTATTTGCAATCATTGTGCGATCATTTATGGGCTGAACAGAGCGCGTTTTGTCTCTTGTCATCAGTCGCACAACTGCTTAATATTCATGCTGCGCATAAGTCCCTTGCGATGATTAGACAACATTTAACACTTGGCCTGTGGAAGGGGGTATGGGCTCTGGGCTCTGGGCTCTGGGGTCTGGGGTGTGCTCTGCCCGCGAGGGTTTTCGCTTCTTCTTCAAGTTTGTCGTAATCAGTTGTCATGAGGCTGCAGTTGGTGTTGGTCTCAGCCGGTAACGGTCTTTTGACTTAACAAGCTTATGCCAGGGCATCTTCTGAGTCATGAATCAAGGTGAAAATTGTTTTTTAACAAATGAGAAAACGTTGCAATCGGGTGTAATCGATTGTGAAATACTCGTTCAGTCGCATTTAATTTGATATGAATATATTTAAATTTGGCCAGGGAGAAGTAAATATCAGAGTTGGGTTTGTGAAAGACATTTGTCTTCTATATAGATGCAATCTATATAGATGCAATTGTCCTTATAAGAACTAAGACATCCCTTGATCATAGTTATATATGTTAGTTTACATAGAGTTATGATTCAGAAAATCGTAGATATTTATTTGAGAAAAAAATTTTTAATGACAACGTGTTTTTTATAAATTTTTTACAAATTTGGAAACATGACTTAAAGGAGAAACATTTTACAAATTTAGTTTTAGTAAAAAAAAAAAAATTATAATACAACAAAAAAAGTTTAGCTTTAAATTATATTAAATTGTATTATTTTATATTAAAAAAAATTATTGTTTTTTATTATTTTGTATTATCTTATTTTAGATTATTTTATGTACTACAGCCAATTAAGTGACAAAACGAATATACTCTTTTTTGACTCTAATGAAGCAGCACAAGAACACAGTCGCATATCAATAAAGAGTTTTTCATTGTGCACCCTATTAGGCGACGCGTTTCGAATCATTAACTTTATGCAAGCAAAGCGCTTGTCATGCTCTGTACTATGCCACCTAGCTAGCAGGCAGCGGCTAATGAGAAGAAGAGGAAGACAAGACCAGACAAAGAGACATCGCATGTATAATACCTACAGAGACACATACATACATTTATAGTATATAAATACCTATATGTATAAAGTGTAAGTGACCGTTAATTTACTCAGCTCCTATTATCCGTTACGCCTGGGCGACGCTTTACATTAATGCGCCAATTTTTCGTTACAAAAGGCCCCAGACACAATGCCCATATCTGGGCTGAGTCGGCCAAGCCGGCCAAGCCAAGTGACTGTAATTAACATTTTCGCATTATAATTTGCCCCGTTTTTCCGCCATCCGCTGGGCTCAGCAGACGTTGAGCTGGCCTTTAATGTGCGCACATTCAAGAGGCAGCAACATGCAACAGCAGCAGCGGCAGTAGCAGCAGCAGCAGCAGAGATATGACTGATCCACAGCAGAGGCGGGCGGATGTGGAGACAGTTCGAGGAGGCAGTTAACAACAGTGAAAATAATAAAAATAAAAATCATAACACGACAAAAAAAAATGTTTTTTATTTTGCACATTTCATTTCCACTTTGGATGACTAATAAACAATGTCTGTTGCTCTACAGTGACTGCATAAGTATGCCTACAGCAAGAGCACAAAGCGTGAGAATTGATGTAAATACTACAAAGAAAATTAATTGCCTGTGATTGGGAGATAATTAGCGAAGCCTAACTGAGGCTGAAGGATATTACAATATAAAAAATAATACTAGAAAAAATATATAAACATAAAATTAATAATAATTAATTTTTTTAATGAAAATTCAGAAAATATATTATAAAAAAAAAAAACAAACAAAATAAATCAATAAATAATAATAAAAATAAAATATTTAAAAAATTAAATTTAAATAAACAAATAATATTAATCATATTATTTTTATTTATTAATAATATTATTATTATTTATTATGGAATCACTGAAAATATAAAAGAAATACTAGTTAAATTTATCTAATGGAAAACCAGAAAATATAATTTAAAAAAAAATTAATAAAATCAAATTTAATAAATAAAAAACAAAAATACAATCAAATCTAATAAAAACCAAAAATAAAATCAAATTTAATAAAAAAGAAAGCACTACGTTTTTTAGTTCAGAATATTCTCCTAGCTTGTTGTTTGACAAATAAAATACAAATGGGGCCCGCTTTTCGGCTTGAAAGGCCCCTGGATTCACGTGCTGATACTGAAATGCCCCCTGGAGAGGTTCTGTCGCAGCCCAGAGATCACAAGTTCAATGCGATTAAATTGCAGCAGTCTTCAGCATTTAAAATTCTTGTCAACAAAGCAGCAAAGCTCAGTTTGCTCTGGAACTGAGAATCGCCAAGATGAGATTTGGTTTGCTCTTATCGCCCATAATTTTATTGCTGCAGCTGAGTCACAATGGGGCCATATTTCCAGGCAATATAGGTAAGGGAATAAACTAATGTCATTTTATTATCTATCTATGGTATGTTTATTTATTTTTAATATATTGCTAGAATGATATATCTAATGAAATCAATCTTTAAATTTATTTATTTATTTATTGTTACAAAGAATTAAATCTAAATCTAAGATAGAGAGCGTTAAGGGCCTTCATGCAGTTCTTTAAATTAAATAAGGCAACAATATAACAATAGAATTATTTATTTATTTTTATTGATTTATTTTTAATAAATTTATTTATTTTTCACAGCGAATCAATATTACTTGAACAAGCAGCGCTTTCTATTGGAAATCCTACATCATCTGCATGAGCCTCTAAGGCACGCAGAGTGTCTTGCGCTGGGTCAGCAAATTGTGAGCGATAAGACGCAGTATGTCGTAAGTGAATTTTAGTAAACAAACGAAAACAGACTCAAAACAGGCAAATCTGATCGCACAGCATTATACCGAGCCGATGCGGGAGTATTATCGCTTGCTCAGCTCTGGCCGCCTGCTGGCCAAGGAAGTCTTTTATAATGCGCATCAGGCGGAGCACTTCAGTGAGACCCTGGGCCTCTTTCACTTCTTCTACAACACACGCGAGTGGAGCACACTGAGTCAGAATATCTGCTGGGCGCGTGTCCACGCAAATCCAGCGCTCTTCCTGCACGCTCTGATGCAGACGATGCTCAAGCGCGACGATTACCGCGCCCTGATCATGCCCAAGATCTATGAGCTGCTGCCGGCGCCTTATCACAGCGAAACAGTTGTGCGAGCAGCTGGCAACTTCAACTACATCAATTGGATTCGACAGGAGCTGATGATGGGCAATCGAAGTCACATTCAAATGGTGCAGCCCAAGCAGCTGTTGCCCGCGAATCTGACCGGAGATTTACGCAACACAAGCAAATGGTCCGAGGCAATGTCTGAGGTGCAGATCTTGAGCATAGAGGAACGAAGGCAGCCTCAAGCTAAGCTGAGCCATTTAATTGATGACTACGGCTGGTCGAGCTACTGGTACTATATCAATATGGGCGTGGCGCTGCAGGACAATCCCTCTGAGGCCGAAGGCATCCGCGATTGGTGCTACTGGCAGCTGAGTCAGATTGTCGCACGCTACAAGCTGGAGCGCTACGGCCAGCAAATGGAATACAAACGCCTGTCGTGGCAGGAGCAGGCGAACAGTCAGCTGCTGACCTGGCAAGGCCAACGATATCAGCCAGAGACTCGCGCCACAAGGCAGCATCTCTCAGCGCTGCTGCACAAGCTGGAGCTGAGCGTGGAGCAAGCGATCGCCACTCAAACCCTTAGTCTCTCCAATGGCACGTTGATCGACTTGCGTAAGGGCCAGAACTGGCTGCTGGGTCTGGAGCAGCTGTTTCCCTACGACTTGAGTCGCCTTCAAATACCCTCCGCCAGCCAGCCCCAACAGCTCCTGGAGCTTCACACAATGCTGCGACAGCCGAGTTTTTACGCATACGCCGATCGATTACTTCATGCCTATCGATCCTATCGCGCGGAGTTTCAGTCGAGGTACTCGCAGCCCGTACGACCGACCGATATGAGCATTGAGGCTGTCCTCGTCGATCCGCTGATCACTTTCGAGGAGCCCGTCGATGTGGATCTCAGCAATATCTTGCACGCCCGCAACTTTTACTACGAGAAGCGATTCATGTGGCCTCACAGTCTGCAGGCGCGCAGACACCGACTGCAGCAGCGACCGTTCGCGATCACCTTCCAGCTGAGCAGCAATAGGACGCAGTCGATCATACTGCGCAGCTACTTGACCACAGCCCGTGGGACAGTCAATGAGGAGCCCTTCTATCAGTTGGATGCATTTCTGACGATACTTTACCAAGGCAACAATACGATACGGCGCGAGTCTGGCGAGTTTCCCGGATTGATCGGAGATCACATAAGCTTCACAGAGCTCTATTACTACATGAGCTTGGCGGAGCAGGAGCAGTTCGATTTTCCCTTGAACATAACTCAACCGAGCTGTGGTTTTCCCAGACGCCTGATCTTACCCCGAGGCGGCGCAGGTGAGCCGCTCGCCATGCGACTACTGGTCATAGCTACGCCGTACAACTACAAGGCCCGGCAGGGCAACGAGCTCTTCTGCGACTTCAGCAACGGCGTCAGCAGTTGGAACGAGCTGCCGCAGGGCTACCCCTTCGAGCGGTTCGTGGAGGAGGCAGAGCTGCAAGGATCCCACGTATATTGGAAAGCAGTTGAGGTTGAGCACAGGGATTATGGAATGGCTTAGAGCAGAAGGGGCACAACACTCGATCGAAGCTTCGACCCGTTGATACGAAGTGTATAGCTAATGCCTTTTTTGTAACGTAACCCAAGTCCATAAATAAAATTTAAGTCCACTATACCGTTGTGTCTATTTTTCCAAGCCCAAAAACCTTTAACGGCAAGTGACGCCAAATTTGGGTAATTACATGGGACAAGCGGACAGACGAGCACACGGACAGTGGGACGGACGGTCGGTGTGCCGGCCCGTTCGACCGCACCGCATGGGACCAAGCAACAGCCCAACCACATGTATAAAATATTAATCAAAATCACAAAAGAACAAGCACAAAAACGTAGAATCAAAACAAAAATTAAAAAAAGAAAAGAAGAAAAAAATTAACCCAAGAGCAGCAACAAGAAAGCGCAGCGAAGAAAAAGCATTAGGAAGGTGTGGCAGAAGGGAGGCATCCGCGGCAGGGAAGAGGGAGCAGGGGCTGGGGGCAGGGGGCAGGGAGCAGGGGGGCAACACACACAGCAAACGTTGCATGGATGCAAAGCACTTTATAAAGTTAAACAACGAAGCACAACGAGCAGGGGTTCGGTCGAGAGGCAGCTAAACTTGTTATACGCAATCGAATCGAAAATATGGGCGAAATAAAGCGACGCTCCGAGTCGATGGCGGGACGGCTGGACGGACGGACGGAGGAAGGGAGTTCGATGACGACGAAGTAGTCGACGGGTTGCGGCTGTAAATCTAGAACTAGTTTTGGTTTTTTTTCTCTCTCTCTCTCTCTTTATATTCCACTTGTATATACATATGTGTATATGTGTATCTGTGTGTGTGTGTATTTGTCTTCAACCCAATGACGCGGTATAAAAGAAAATATTGGACACCTGCACGGTTTCGTATCGCAGCAATAGCAACAAATACAACAACGAGGCGTATGAGGGACAAGTGAAGCCCAAACCCAAACCCGACAGATGAGCGGTGCTGCGGTACGGGGCGGCTCGACGGTTACGTGGGGCTAAGCGAGCGCGATAACTGCGAGCCGAGCCGAACCGAACCAAGAACACAGAAAAAGTTCGAGTCGAAGTGTAAATACGCTCAACGAAATCAGAGAACCAGAGAAGACCAACACAATCGCTTAGAGATCATGGAGATAGGCAATAGACAGCTAGGGTGCTGCACTACCGCTCCCTCTACTCTAATGGGCTGCCTCGAAATATCGTAGCTTTATCAGTCCCTCAACATCTGAGTGCCAAGTGTGTAGGCAAATCAAAGTGCTCTGCCCAATTTTCAGGGTAGAACGAGAAACGATGCAGGCGTGACGCGTCTTAGATTTTCCTCTAGGTACTCCATATGTAGCTGCAAAATTTTGCCTGTCCTGTGTATCTAAAAAGAATAAAATACAAAAACCAAAAACAAAAAGGCAGCCGAGCGTATAGAATGGAAACGAAGAAGGACGAAAACTAATGGCCAGGCTTTTATTTCCAAGAAATTTAAAACTTTACGAAAACGAAAAATGGTGTTAGGGTGTAGAGTCGGAGCCACTTAAGAACACATGGTACACTGCTTGAGGATCGTTGGGCAGTTTAGATAAATGTAGACAGCCAGCAGGTAGCTCGAAAATGGTAAATGGTAAATGGTAACTGGTACCGGGTAGCTCTGACCCTGTCTCTGGACAGCCCAAGAGGAATGGAACTCGGCATTAGGTTTAGGTTTATTGTTTGACGCTCAAAGGTTTCACTAGATTTTTGTTGTATTTTTTTCAGTGTGTGTATTTTTTTGGCAGCGGCTTTTGCAGACAGAGGATGCGGACTAGACATTTTCGTATAATTTATGGGACAGCATCTATAAAATCGAAAGGCACAAACCTATTATAGACCTTTAACGAGCCGTGCAAATTGTTTCGGCCGAAAATTCAGCACTGCCAAAAATATCGCACAAAAAACATGACAAAAGATGCGCGACTTCCATATTGGGTAAATCAATTTGATGCGATCTGCGATGTGCGATGTGCAGTCAGCTTAACTGGTCAGGCGAGCCACTCAGCACCCGCTCATTCAAATCTGTTTGCGCTGATATATATATGTATAGGCATATATATATACGGATAACTGTACAGTCAGTCGTATGGCAAACAGAACTGCGAAATGAGAACTGTTGGCTGTCGGCACTCGAGACGCTGCCAGTTTGATTGCTTTTTGAACTTTCCGACTCAGTCTGGAGTAGCCGGCACACAAACTCCATCCAGGCCCACCAACCGCCCCACCTCAGTGCTGACCGAGTGGCATTTATGCATAATTAATAAATTGCCTCGCATGCAAACGACGACGGGGCCCAGATAGCAGCGATAAAAGTGGCAGCCAGCTCCTCCAGTCTTATGACTAAAATTAAAATTATCCTTACACATTATTGACAGCCATAATAACAGCAACAACAACAACAACAACAAGAAGCACAGCAGCAACAGTTGCGAATCGTAAAACAATCGAAAGCTCCCCGCCACGTCTGACCTAACGAAAGAGAGAGGGAGAGAGATAGAGAGCGGGCGAGAGAGAGAGAGAGAGCTCTGCTGATAGACATCCCCAACCAGAGACTCTGACAGGGGCCAAGAGCCATTGCCAGCCAAGATCTTCAGAGGCGATAACGTATGGCTGCTTGAGGAAGTCACTCACAGAGCCGCCGCACTGCGCCGCTGAGTGGACCGCAAGACTAAGCAGATGAGTGGAGTGCTGTGGAGTGGAGTGCGCTCGCACAGCGGGCGGACAGCAGCGGGTGATGATGAGGTTCAATAACTGCAAATCAAATTGAATATATGAAATGAAACTGAGAAATGAACTACGTTGTACATTTAATATAAATACATATACGATAAAGTAGAACGCTTTGAGAAGGGAATCGTATATTTGAAGAGTTAAAGTCGAGGCAATGAGATTGATTTTAGCAGCAATTAGAATATTGCAAATATATGTTTGTTGTTGTTGGCTGAAGCAGGCGAGCAATCAGTTGATGACATGGCAAAGCCAACCATATCAGCCAGAGACTCGCACCAGATGGAAGCATTTCACCGAACGGCTGCAAAGGCTGCTGAGCAATACAATTGGAATATATAGACTTGAGATGGAATGATTTGAGAGAGAGGCTATTAAAATTAATTTTAAATGTTTCAAATTTATTTGATTGAGTTATAAAATATTATTATTTATTTATTTTTATTTTTGGGCTAATTTTTTGTTTCAATAATATATATTTTTTAACTTTAAGTTTTATTTATTTGAACTTTGTTATTTAATTTTTGTTATTTAATTTTATTTAATTATGATACTTTTGTTTTTATTTGAAAACATATATTTTTCTTTTGTTTAATTAAAATAATAAAAAGAAAAAAAAATTTTCTGTTTTAATATTTGTATTCTGTCTAGCTAAGTTTGCAATATTTTGATGAATATTATTTTTAGTTTTATTTATATATATAACATAATAATGTAATAAAATAAAAAATGTACAAAATTTTTTTTATTTTATTTATTTTAATTTATGCATTTATTTTACTTTTTTTTTTTTATTTTGACTTTTTTATTTAATAAAAAATTTTAATTTTGTAATATTTTAATTAAATTTTTATGTTTTTTTGTGTGTATAAATTAATGTATTTATATTCGTATATTTTGTATTTTATTTAATTTTATTTATATATTTTGTCTTATTTTATTTTATTTTTTTTTTACATTTTTAATTTTGATATATTATAATAAAATTTAGTTTTGCTTTTTATTTATATATATTTTTGTATATTTTTATTTTATATTTTAATTTTTACATTTTATTCTATTTAATTTAATAATCTAATACATTCTATTTGAAAAATCAAAATATTAATATAAATGACAACATAAGAATAAAAACTTAACAAATGTATTATATAAAATGTTTGCCATCTTTCGACCTAACGACAAATAGAGATAAACAAAAATATATATTTATTAGACATATTCCATATAGAACAAAGAGCACAACCATAAACTAAAAACTCTCACGCCTGATGCAATAGCAATGCGACGCTGCCTGCGCTATCTCCTCGGCGTGTGAGCGTCCCAGAAACTTCTAGAACTACCCCAACAAAGCCATTAAAAGCGCCTAAGCCGGGTTGACCCACTTTCACTGATCACAAAGTGCGAACAGCTGCCCACCCGGACCTACTTTCGATGACACATTGTGAAATATTTTGAACAAAGTGGACAACCCTTGAGAGCGAGAGCGAGATCGAGGGAGGGCGAGGCGAGGCGAGGAGGAGTGAGAGGGGCAACAGTCGGACGAGTCGAACGCGTCACAGATGTCACATACATCACTCATACGACGCTTGGGACAGTGAAAACACAAGGAATGCTTCCGCTTGGCGACCTGAGACACTCACACACACATACACACACACACAGACGATATGAGAACGCCCACACGCAACGGCACTCACACGTCGCCTGAGCTTTGTTGCCAACAAACGGCAACTTTACAGCTGATTAACGAGACAAGGCCACATTTGGAAGCATGTTTCAAAATTCGAAGAACTCCGGCGAGCCGTCGTCATTTTGTAAGCGATAAAATGTTTCAGTCCCAGTGTTTTGTAAGAGCAGCAGCAGCAGCAGCAGCAGAAGCAGCAGCAGCCACCGAACAATTAACAAACTTCAACCCCCCCACAAAGCGCTTCTTATGCATAATGGATCGTTATGATGTGCGTGCGTGTGGGTGGGGCGCAACGTTCCTCAATATCCGACCGAAAGTATGTCAAATTTCGTTAATCTCTCGTCGCGATTTGTGTGTCACAAGATATTCGAAGTTGCGCTGCTGCGGCAGCTGAGAGTGCGGCATATTCATTTTTCATTAGGTTTTAATTAAAATTCACTTTGCCTTTTCTTTTTTTTTTTTTTTTTGGGCAGCCAGTCAGCTACTAAACTAATTAAGGAGTCGATTAATATGCCTGTGGCAACGACAAGCTATAAATACCCGTTTCATGAATTGGCCATTTGGCCAGAAGCCAAATATCAGAGTGGGGTGTCAACGCAATGTGCGAATGCGAATGCGAATGCAGGGCCTGGCAGGGGGGCCTATAAATACTATATACTAGAACTATTACTAGCTGTTGCTTGCCAATACGACTTCCACACTTCATATAAGCGAATGAATGTATGTATGTGTGTGTGTGATAGGTTAGTATGCTTAGTGAATATTTGTATATGTATATATGTATGTGTATATATGTATGTGTATATATGTATGTGTATATATTTCTAGCCAAAAGTTCACAGAGAAGCACAATAAATTTATTGCTATATAAATAAAAGAGGGGGAAACCAAAAATTGTTCACTGAGAGAAAAAGTTAGAGAAAATTTTAAGAAAATTGATAAGTATTAGAAACTAAGAGGAAGAGAGAAACAGAAAAAGGGAGAGAGAGAGAGAGAGGGCAATCCGTCCCTTGAGAAAGGAAGACAGACGGAGAGACATAGAGCGAGACAGGAAAAATATGAAAGGAGAAGAGAATAAGACAGAGAAAGAGAGAGAGTGAGAGAGATTGAGAGAGGGAGAGAGTCTTATAAACTAGCGAGACTGACAGCGAGACACAGTGGGAATGGGCTACTGATATAGAGAGTCAGAGAAAGACTTAAATTATGCTTCTAAATGGATTTAGCAATTAATATACATACATATAAGGGCGGTACGAATATTTGCTTATGTCCCGCCTTGCGACTTAAGTCTTTGAATCTGAGAAAAGAGTGGAGTGCGACTATTATAGCTAGGTTTTCTATAATATTACGGTGTATTTTGCCCCGCCTCTTCACGACTGATTACTTTTCACGTTTTACACTTTTGGGCGCATGACATATAGGACTCTTGTTATTTTTAGAATTTATTGCATAGCTGTTGATAGATTCATAGAGCAATTGCAATTTCTGCGCTTTGCCCATCTGCCAAATTAAATTTTTAGCATTAGTTTTCCACACCCGCTGTGGCGTTATTTTTAAAGTTCTTCTTTTTCTTTCCAGTTCGTTTGTGTCCCTCGCACATGAATGGTTGGAGCTAGGGAAATTTGCTGCCAACGCAGAGCTCAAAAATATATATTGCAATATATTTTTCAATGAATTTGAGGTGTGAAATGTTTGCGCTGCTGCTCAAACAGAGACATAGCGAATGCAAACATTGAAACTAGGGAGATTGCTGAAGAAGAGAAAATGCTCAGCCTAGAAATACCCTGTAGAAAGTGGGAAAAGTTTTAGATAAGCAGGCAAAAGCAGATTTTAATTGAAAAAGAGACGGAATGAATGAAAGAGAGAGAGTGAGAGAGAATGAGAGAGAGAGTGAGAGCGAGACTGGGAAGAGAGAGACAGAGATTGAGAGGAGAGAGAGACTGGGAAGAGAGAGACAACAAGATATATCAAAATATATTAAATGATTTTAGTATATTTATGATCATAAATAAAAATGCAATTGGTATACCCCTTTTTCGCTCTACAGTTTACATAGGGTATTTGGGTAAACAAAACAGCGTTTAAGAGCGCCAAATAGGCGAGCGAACGGGGCGGACGCTTTGGAAAAATATTGCCAAACACTTTGAATCAGGGGCGTTGTTTTACGGTAACTTGTCCACGGCAGCGTGCGCTGTGCGCGCATTTTGCTTTTGATTAAATTTTTGCGACGGCAAATTGTAAACATATCTGACGTGTAGAGCAGCACAATATATATGAGTTTTAATACAGTTTATTGCACTGAGTATGCCGGAAGCATACGCTATAGAAAGATATCATTTATGATGCTCACAATAAATACATATACGAATACATATATATACATATATAGCTTTACTGTTCGTGCAAAACTTATAATTGGGCGCGTAACCTTCGAGTCTGCCACATCATACATAATTCACACAGCTCAAGAATCAATTTCACAAAAATAAAAGGAAAAAAAAAGCAACAGCAACTGAAACACTTGATCGACTGCACGATCGCGACATATTTGTCAATATATAATTCTCGAATGAGTGGGGACCAGCTGAACCAGCTGTAAGCGATACTCGTGCCAAGGATGTCAACTTCTTGGACATCGATATCGGCACTCTGTGTCTGTCTCTGTGTCCGTGCGGAGGGAAACTGTATGTCAATTGCTTTGGCTTTTTCGCTCGTTTTTCATTATTATTTGTGTGTTTCGGCAAAGTGTAAACAAGTTGACCAATTGCCAGCCCCCGGACTCGGCCAGCTTTGCTTTGGCTTTTAACAATTCTCCTAATGTTTTTTTTATGCATTTCGGTTTATTATTATCTCCAGTTTCTATTGCAGCTACCATTAAATTGCAAAACAAAATATAAAACATTAGAGAATAAATTAAATTAATTAGCGCAAATCAATTGGGAGATTCGAAAAAATATACGCAATTTATATGGAGCATGATTAATAGATTAGAGATAAATAAGTCTATCAAAATATTTAACTTTTGAAGGCTTTAGCTGAATTGCATTGCATTATTTTGATTTTTAGAAAGTCAAGGCAATTGTAGAATTTAAAAACTAAAAAATATATATTCTACAAAAATATATGTACAAGCAATAAAAAAATTATAATGATAAAAATAATAATTATGAGATATATAATAAATTAAAAATATGTTAAATAAAATAAATTATTTAAAATTTATAATAAATTAAAAATTATTAAAAGAAAAATAAATTATAAAAATAAATATAATAAATTAAAAATAAATAAAAGAAAAGAAAAAAATTTTTTAAAATAAAAAAATTAAAAATAATAGAACTATAAATTAAAAATAAATAATAAATAAAAATAAAAAAGGAAAATAAATAATTTTATAATTAAAATAAGTGAAAAATAGGTCAAATAAAATAATCAATACAATGTTAATTATAAATGACACATAAATTGAATTAGAAAATTACTTTAAACATAAAATAAATATATTCAGCTTGAATTAAAAGTAAGCGTTAAGAAATATTTCCAATTTATTTCAGCCATAATTAAAAGACCTCGACAATTATGGTATTATCAACAGCTACTCGGAACTTTAGCTGATTTTAATGAAGAAATTCAGATTGGCTAGCCGCTACGCACCATTTAAATGGATTATTATATTAATACCCAGACCACAAAGCAATCGAGCTCATAATTTGTCGATTTCCGACTAAAGACGGTCAGCAGAATGCTCGACGGCAGCAGAAAAACAAAAAATAAAAAGGAATGCAGCAGCAACACAAGTTTCGCATTAAAAAACAAACGGCTGAAGAAGCCGCAAATGTTCGCAAATAAAAAACAACAAATATAAACAAAAGAAATAAAATACAAAATTGGGCCCCTCGTTGTAATCCAATGCTGAGACAACGTCGCGCTGCACTGGATGAGTCATGCGCAAGCCTCGGATAGGCACGACCATTGGCGCAGCTCTGTGAAATGTGTGAAGCTTGCAGTCCAAGACATTGGCACGAAAAAAGGGCTCAGGGTCGCCGTCGTCGTCGTCGCATTGTTTTGACTGCAAAACTACCTGGAGCAGAGAGCACGGGTCGGGCTGTAGAGCTGGAGCAACAAGTTGCTAATCATATCAAGCTTCAAATTGTTGATTATTTAACTTTAAGCGAAAGATCGGCGAGAGATTCGTGCTGCCGTTGTTGACTTTGCCTCTGCCCAAGCGGATGAGTCACGGGTTGCACAGGTAGAGGTTGCTGCGCTCTGGATCTAGACAGAGCCCGTCTGCCAATTGCCGTCTGCTGTCTCTCTGTCTTTCTCTTTGGCCTCACTTTATTAGATGTTGGAGCCCAGGTAGATTTATTGTATAAACAGCAAATGGGCAAATGGGCAAATAAGCCAGCAGCCGACAGGAAGGCAAAAGCTCTGAGCCAACAGCAACAACAACAGCGCAACAAAAAAATTATTTATATATATTTCGCTTTATTTATGGGTCTGGGCTGGGGTTTGGTTTTGACCACTTGCCGCCCCGAAAACCAAAAGCAACAACAACCCAGTGCATGACTCATAGTCGATCAGTCGATACCTCTAGATATATGTATGTGCATGTGTATTTGTGTGCGGAAACTGAACTCCTTTTCCAGCAGCACTTTATTATTATTATTATTATTATAATTTTTAAAAAGAGCACAACAGCAAGAAAAAAGTTGATTGATTTTATAGGCGCGATAAGTTTATTATAGTCCATTGCTCTGGGGTCGGTCCGGGTCGCATGTCTGCGGGATGACTAATGTTTGAATTTGTGATCTCTTTGTTATAGCTCTCCACCTATGTGTGGAGTACACCTAGTGGAGTGACGCTAGTTATTAGCACTTATAATGCGCTGGAGTGTCTTTCAGTCGAGTGTCATTGACACCTGAGCCCCGGCTGCGATTGCTGCGATTGCTGAGTGTGTGTTTTTTGTGTGTGTATGTAAGCAGCTAATTGGTAATTAAACATTCAACTTAGGCATAGGCACAATGCGATTGCCTGCTCAAATATTTGTCAACGTCTCGCTCAAGAGTTTTCGCTTTGGCCTGGCAGTTGGCAGTTTTTGAAGCGATTAAACAATTAAATGAAACATTGTCTGCTCTGCGCAGAGCAACGAACAAGCAACGAAAAACTGAATTAATTAAACAAACAAATGGCAAATAGAAGCCATAAATAAAGACCATAACTAATTGCTGACACAGTTAGCCAGACAAAGACATTAAAAGCTTTTGGCGTGGGCGCCGGCGCACCGTGCCGCATACGGCTGTCAGCAAAGCTTCAGAGCGTGGCTCACACAACAGCCAAAGCAGCAAAACGAAATCAAATCGGACAACACCTGCAATGGAAATGTGGAGCGCGTGCTCAACCAAATGGGCTGACCAGGCAAAAAGCGAAAAGTCAAATTTGTATCAAATTCATGGAAATAAAATTAACAAGAAATAATAGTTGGGGAGTTACGGCGAAGTTTGAATACGCTGGACCTACTATTTGGCAAATGAAATCATATTTTCGTATTAAATTGATGCATTTATATTTATGTTAAGTTTGGCTGATGAAAACATTTTTATGGGTATGAATATTGTTAATGCAAAAATTAGTTAAACAAGGTTTGGTAGTGAACTTGTTAAATAAAATAGTGTATTCTATAGTAAAAAAAATTCTACTGGCAAAAATTAGTTTATTTAAAAATAATCCAAGCAGTATTTTTTAATTATTTGTATTTCCTTTCATTAAATTTTACTACCAAAAATTGTTAAATTATTTTGGCAAGCGTACTTGTAATTTTTATTTATTTTTTTATTATTATTTTTTATTGTTGGACTTATTTTTGCGTTAAAAAAAAATTGTCCATAAATAAAAAAAATTCTTTATTGATTTCATTTTGTTTTTGTTTCTTTCTATCTCTAGCCATTTATTATTTTAATTAATAAAGTTTCATTTCTTTATTATTTATTTGCTATAGATTAATTTTTCCCTGCTTTCCATTAGTTTTATAAATTTTTCTTCGTCAAGTCCTGATATGTATAAGTACACATATCTAAGCTTGTAACAAAAAATATATATAAAATATATAAAATTTATTATTATTAAAAAAATTATTTAAATAAAGAAGCATGTTAATCTGTTTTGACTTAAATTGTTTTCAAAAATTATCTCAATTGTATAATCACTCATTCCTTTTATCCAACATTTACTACTCAGTCTCACTATTATTTTTATGAGGCTGTAGTCCCATCCAATTAGACTTAGAAATGGAGTTGTTCATAAAACTACCTATATTTGTATATGTAATTTAAATTAATTAATAAAATTTAAATTAAAGAATCATTTTAATTAATTAATTTTCTAATCAATTCCCGATTTAAATGACAAAAAATGAGAGAGAGGGGAGAAACATTTAACGTGGGCGCTCGCAGCTTGCTTCGGCATTTTGAGATTGGAAATGGGAATGGAAATGTGAAAACTGGGCAGCTGCCATTGAGTTGGAGTTGGGGAGAGCCGAACGAACATAAAAATCAGTTTAAGTGCAAACAAACAAATTTCCAGTAGCACTTCTCAGAGATAATTTCATAAATTTTCAAAAATGACGCGACTTTATTTTACGAGCAAAGTGTGCGCAGGCGCTGTAGCCGTTGCAGTTCGTCTAGACAGTCAGACTTGAAGTTGAGTTGTTCGAGATGCTTTGATAAATTACAGACAGCTTTTTTCTTCTTCTTATTATTATTATTGTTTTTTTTTTTCGTCTTGTGTTGCTGTAAGAGCGATTTATGTGTGTGCAGGTAACAAGAGACGACAGTTGGCACGAGCCATAAATATTCCATGCAGACGACGATGCAGACGCCAAATCAGCTGCATCATCCACAGCAACAATTACAACTTTTGAGGCAACAACAACGCCCACTTTAAGCACCTATGGAGCCCTCGTCACCTCTTAGCTGAACAATTCAAAAGTAGGCAGTGCCTGGACAAATAAGCCCTGGGCATGTTCACAAAAAGTAGCTAAGATGCTGTTGTTCGTGTTGTTGTTGCTGTTGTTGTTGCTGTTGCCGTTGGTGCTTTCCTTTTTTTTCTCTGTCCCTCCTTCCCTTTATTTGAGTTTTATGTTTTCTCTTCTTTTAATTAAAAGGGTTACCAACTGTCTGCCAAATCAGAAAACAAATCTAAACAAAATAAATGACTTTTACTCCAACACACTCAAGCTTCTTTTTTCTTGGGCTTTTCGAGCTACAGCGGCTCAGCGATTAAACAAGTCATGGCCGAAGTTTTGACTCTGGCTTTGACTTTAGCTTTGGGTTCTTGGCCAGCCCACGAGAGAAGAGTGTGTAGAGCAGATGGCTTAGGCAGCCAACAATTGATCTGAAGCGAATATATATTGGGAAGCATTTAAGAAACCAAATAAATGTCTGATGAAATTTAAAAAGAGATTTTTTGTGGAAATGTTTTAGAAACTTCAATAAAAGTAAAAATTATGCAAATATGGTTTTTCTTTTTAATAATGCAATGATTTAATTTTTGTATAAGGTTTTAATATATAATATAATAAAATATTTTAATAAATATATTTAAAAATAATAATAGTTTGCCTAGTATTATAATTATTAACGTTTGAAATACTAAAATATTAATAATAATAATAATAAGTCACTGAGATATGTGAATATTTTTTTTTTTTTTTTTTATATTCTAGTAATAAATTAAAGAAAAGTTTAGAATAATATATAAAATTTGTATATTTATTTATTATTTTATTTATATAGATTATTATTTATATAAATAATTGATTCTTATTGGCTATTTACTAAAAATTTAAATATTATTATATATATTAACCATTTAAATTATTTATTATTAATTTATAATTTTTTATATTTTATTATAGCTTTTTTTTATTTTTTTCTAATAAATATACTCCAGATATAATGTAAATATTTTCAATAAAAAAAAATATTAAAATTAATTTAGTTAACAAGTCAGAGTTTTTTTTTGTAATATAATATTTTAAGTATTTTAAAAATGTATAAAATTAAAACGAATATTTCAGAAACCTAAATTGATAAATAAATGGACCAGAAAAGCATAAAGCATGCTTGGCAGATGCTTAAGCTTTAAATTACGAATCCCTTTCATTACATAAAATATATTTAAGTAAATAAGTCATAAACTTCATTAAAATAGTTGTACAAAAATATATCTATCATATTCTTCCGCATATGTAGTTTATATTTTAAATATATTTCTAAGCTTCCTTTAAAGATTACCAAAATTGAAATATTTCATAATCAGCTTGACTGCAAAGTCAAAATACCATAAATAAATATAAATATGCCAATAGAGTAAATATAGCCCAGTTCATAAAGAGTATTCACAGACAAAAGGCCAAGACTCATTTGGTCTTGCCTCTTTTAGGGCTGCTGCTGCTGCTGCTGCTGCTGTCTGGGCGTACATTTACAACAGCAACAACTACAATTATAACAGCAACAACAACAACAACAGCAACAGCAGCTACAACAAATACGAACGAAAAAAATAATAATAAAAGCTGCGCGGCTTTGGCACGTGCGCTGCCCGAAGTTGGTATAAGAGCCGCCCCCGAGACCCGCCCGTCCGTCACAATTGGAGTGGAGCTCCAGCTTCACCATCAGCTCCAGCTCCAGCCTCCGCTTTGGGGCTCGGCCAGCCAACAGCTTGAGGTCCAACTGGCCCCAAACGGCCAACAGCAGCAAATTGAGTTCCATTTCAGGTTTCGGCTCTTGAAAAATGACGTACAATAGCGCGCTCTTTTTTCTTCGTTGTCTTTTTTTTTTAGCCTGCTTGGCTTTTTTTTTTTGTGTTTGGTTTCTTTGGCCGTATAGCCTGGTAAATCAACTTGTCTGTTTTGTCTGCAGAGCGTGGCTCAGGTGTTGCCAGCTGGCTCTGGGATAGTTAGGTAGCCAGCGTTTGATGACTCTGTTTCAAAGGTATCTCCGTATCTGTTGTAATCGCAGTGGCTTGATTAATTTACGACATAAGGTCAAAGTTGCTCGGAGTCTGTACAAAGCGTTTAGCTTAGCTTTGGCTAATGGGTCAAGGCTCGAACGGTAATTAAATATCCCAAGAGTGTGTGTTGTTTTTGCGGCTTAGCTTAGAATGACCCATGGGGGCATTGTCTTGCCCAAACTCATAAAAATGCCGCAGATAATCCACAAAGACAATCTCTGTAGTGTGCGTGTGTGTGTGTGTGTGTGACTGCTGTGGCCAAAACAATTTCGTCTCATTAGCCTACAGATTTTTGCCGCCACGCATGCGCCGCAGTGGAAAGTACAGTTAAATGGCCAACTTGGCCAGCTGCAGCCAGCCAAGGCATCTATGTATCTGCCTTGGCCAGATACTGCGATAAGGCGTCGCGTCGGCGTTGCCTTTTGTGTGTGTGTGTGTGTGTGTGTGCCAGCTGCGAGTCGAGCCGAGCTGCCAGTTGTCCAGCTTCTGTTTAGCTGCATCCAATAAAAATGAAACCACATCATACTTCATATCTATCTCATACCTGTTACGCCAATTCAGTGCGGCTGCCAAAAGCATGGCAAATCTTAAATGTACTAGCACGATACGAATGCTCCAACTCCAACTCCAACTGCAACTGCAGCAGCACCTGGCCCGAGCCTGACTGCTGTCAGACGCTGCTGTGACGAGTTAGAAGTTTGCTGTGTGCCGTGTGCCGTGCGCCGTGTACGCTGGCCCAGGCAATTGCCCGGTGCCTCAATCAAAACATTAAACCTTTGCGGCAACGAATTTGGCATGGCTTTATTAACGATCTCTCTTCTGGCTGGCTAATAGGCCCCTGGTAATGGACTCGGAACAAAGTGAGCCCAGAGCAGGATTAGCTCATTAGCCGAGGCTGAGACATGATTGGGGCGACTAATTTATTGTAATGAAGCAAGGAATTCAAATCTATCTCTCTCTCTCTCTCTCTCTTTCACTCTCTTTGTTATTAGCATAGGCTGATCAGGTGCGAAACTTCTTGAATATATACTATAGAGTAGCAGTGTTACAATGTAACGCCTGCCTGTGTTCAGTGCTGTATTTAAGGCTTTTTGAGGATTAGCCTAAGAGGATCATGGCGCATTAGCAACGGCTGCACACCTAGAACATTATTGTATGTGCTAGGAGAAGTGTTTCATAAATTAACTTTTTTACGCCAAACAGTAAATTAAAACTACTAGAGATAGGCAACAAGCAGGGAGTGATAGACTAAAAGATACCCTGTAGTATATTCTTAAAAAACTTTAAAATTTGTATGTATTTTCGCTATAAAGAAGAGAATATTTGGATACAATAATCTTGCTTGAAATATTATAGGGTATTCGAGTTCAACCAAAGAAGTTATTGTTCTTGATATGTAAAATAAATATATTATTACTATTTATAATAATAATAAATAGTCTTATCAAATATATTGTTCTTCCCTGCCGAATTGATATATCTCTTCCGACTATTTACAAAATTAGAGTTATAGACGCATGAGTATAGCATTTTCTAAATGTTTGTCCTCTTAAAGGGAGTTATATTGCATATATTCAAAGTAAGCACATTCCTCACACTATATTTATACACTCTTTTGCCTTGAGACTTAGAATAGACAGCAAATGTAGAGTCCCACTCGTTAAAATATACATATTTACATAGTACATAACCTAAGCTAATAACTCCTTTTGCGACTAATTATAGCGCTGTCTCCTTCTGACTGCTGAGTATCACAAGCTAAGCATTAAAAGAATATTCTAAGACGTTGATCTTGAGTTGAGTTATGTTTTAGACTTTATCAAACATGATTTGTACTACACTCATTCCCTCTCTCAATTCTTATAAGTCACTTGAACCAATCAGAGAACAGTCTAAGCTTTTGCCTACTTTCTTTCCCTATACAATATCATATGCCTTTACCACTTTTTTCACTATAGGGTATTACAGATAAAAAAGATCTAAAAATTAAAAAAAAAATTATGCTAAACCTCTATATACCCGCTTAGCACTTTTACGACCACAGGGTATGAAAGATCAAGCAACAATAGAGTGCTGCCAGACACTTGAAGCGCTGCTAAGCCCAAATATTAAACAAGAATTTTGACTACCAGTGTTAACACATTGTGCTGCATGTCGTGGCTGGCCTGAACTACCAACAACTGCAGCAGCAGCAGCAGCAGCAACAACAACTGCAACAGCCAGGCGGCTCTACAATTTATGGCCCTTAGAACAGATTTTAGGCACGACGACAGGCCGAAGCCACGAACTGAGCCAAAGTCACGGCCAGGGGCTGTAAGCGGCAGCGGCGGACGCATTGCACACACGCAAACGTCAGTGGCAGGACAGGAACAGGTTACAGACAGCTAGGGAAGTGCTACCGTCTTACACGCGTTAGTTTCCCCCCCTCCCCTACCACGAGTGGCTCCCCTGCCCCTGCCCCCTTCCCTCGCCCATCTCCTGTCATGCCCTGGTGCTGCGTTCTGTGTCGCGCTCTTGTCAACGTTGCCTTTGCCCAAGAGCACGTCTCTCCACTCGGCGGCCACGTCGCTGCACGTCTTGTCTCGCAGTCGCAGTCGCAGTCGCAGCGTAACCCATAATTTTAACACCAATAATAAAAGAAAACAACAACAACAACAACAACAAGCAGCAGCAACGCCAACGTGCAGGTGTGCATCAAGTCGCAGTAGCTGCTCCGTGTGTGCCTGTATCTTGATATCTTACAGATACAGATACAAAACGTAACGCTCTCTCGTCTCAGCATCAGCAGCAGCAACAACAACAACAACAGCAGCAGCAGCAGCATCAGGCATCAGGCAGCGCACTTGGTCATAAATTTACGTTTCAAATTGTCTGCCCGAAAACTGGTTTTGCCCACCAAAAGACCAAAAGGTTTTCATTATATTAGAGGAGGGAGAAGCGCAGTTGCTCCACACTAATTGTTGTTGTTGTTTTTGTTGTTGCTGCAACGCAACTTTGGCAGCTTTTGCTTGCAACTGACACCGCAGCAGCGCCCCAATCTGTGTAGACTAATATTAATTGACACGAACAATGACACTAACCCCTCGCTCCCTCTCTCTGTGGATATCTTTTGGATATTCCTCTTGCTCTTTAGAACCTACAATTTGATGTAATGCAACGCCAGCGTGTGAATGTTCTTTAATAAATATTTGATTGTTATTAGGCAGATCCTCATTATCATTGCCGGAGGAAGTTGCTTATTACAATGGGCCACAATTGCTCTAGCTGGGATTATCAAGTATCGCTTACGTTCACAATTTATATATAATTATTATTAGGGTAATCCAAATGGAATACCCCTACTTAATATATGGTGTATGTGGTGTGATTATTTCCAAAGTTATTTCAGCGCATTCCTTACATTTCCGGTTCAACTGATTTTGCTTCGTTCTTTTTGTTTTTTCTTCTCTTGTTTTTTTGGGTTGACCCAATTTTTGCAATATTTTGCACAAATCCCTTTATAATTATATTAACTGTAAAATTCTGACAGGTCAGTTAGCTGATTTAAAAGCAGCTGCATGACAACAAGCCATAAAAATCAACAACAACAAAAGCCCCATAAAACAGGCAGTCGAACGTCTGAGTCGGAGACAGAGAGCCGGCCAGAAAGATTAATTATCGCATTAATTAACTGACCTCAAAAAACGAAAGTTTTGCGAATTTAAATGAGGCTGCAGCCAGGAGTGAGTGGATGAAAAAAGTAAAAATAAAACCGGGATACAGTCAGAGAATGAAACAAACGAAAGTGTTAACAGTTATACGAAAATGGAACAGGGAATCACAGAGAGTTACGTGAGTTGTCTGACGTTGGCGTTTATTTCTATTGATAGAGCTTAAAGAATACTCAACAGCATTAAGGAGGCAAAGTCGTCGAGCTGTGCTTTAATAATATTTTCATGATCTTGCAGATCAATAGATCGAGTCGAAGATAAATCCCAGTAGAAGTAACAGAGTTAGAAGATATTCTTATAGATCAATGATCTAAGTAGGTCTTATAACAGAACTATACGAGTCGACAGATCTATAAAGCCACGTAAAACTTTGTTTAGATCGTCTGGAAGATCATTTAAAATCAGGCCATCAAACAAATCAATAAAGCCCCTATAAGATCTTGAAGCATTTTCAATGATAATAATAATGTAATTCAAATATTTCTCTACTTATTCAGGAATAGGTCCCAACCAGAAGTTCCAAAATATTGAAAAGTTCTTTTATGGTTATGGAAAATATATAAAGTCCATATCAGCTCCACCTTCTTTGGGCATAACCTAGCTTTTTCGACTGACTACCCCTCCTCGCTCTAATCCCCTCTCAACAAGTAGGCCAACTCTCAATATTCGCAGAGGTCTCGTAAATCAATTAAACAATTCACAGATTGTCGATAGGCCCAGCTGAGCGCAAAGAAAAAAGAAAAACGAAAAAAAAAAAAGATTTAACAAAAATGGGTTAGCAAAAAATCCAATAAAAACGTCAAAATGCATAAGAATACGAGAAAAAGAAAAACGCAAGCTGAAAAATCCTTAATTTGCACAACATGGCGATTCGATGGCGATTGTGCAGTCAGTCACATGGAACAGCACTTGGGTCACTTTTGGATTTTTGGGCTCGACTTCGAGGCGATACAACAGTGCGATTTCACAAAACTGAAGTTTTCGCGGCCCCCAGAGCCAGTGACAAAGAAACAGAGCGAGGCGACAATGGGTCCCCCCACGTCCCGCACACAAAAGTGCATTTTGCGGTTAAAGTTTCCAGCAAATGAATAAATTTTCAAATTGCCAACAGCAACAAAAACCGCGAGCATGCACCCAACTTTGACAGCCAACTGCAAGTGTTAAAAAATCAAACAATTGTCTACAGAAATCTTACAACTAGAAACGAACAATAAAAGCCCAAAAAAAAAAAAACCAGAAATCCAAAATCAAACAAACGAAACCAAAAACTGGGCGTGTTGCCTGGCGCGTGCAGCCAAATTATTGCAATTGCAACAAAAGGATTTTTTTTTGGTTTTTTTATTGCGAACAAAATTACCAGAAACAAATAAAACAAATAACAAATTACGTTCCAATGGGCTCTTAAAAAGTACTCAACGAAAAAGCTTATTTGCAATTTTTGTTTACTGCAAAATATAAGAAAATATACAGAAAATACTAGCTATAAAATCATAGCTTGGGAAATACTCAAGTTTAAAATATTGAATATATAAAAAATATTTGTCATTATTTTTATTATATTTTTTGAGAATTCTTATAGATAAAAATGTCATAAACGGTATTTATAATATAAATATATATATAAGAAAAGTAAACAAACGATAAGTTAAATAATTCAAAAGATGAAAAGAAGTAAATAATTATTGTGTCTTGATTATTTTATATGAAGAATATACAACATATAACATTTCGAAAAAAAAAAAAATATATATATATATATATATATTTATTACAACCTTTATTTATATTTATAGTCAATCAATCAATCAATATTAAGATGCTGAGAAGTAGGACTGCCTTGAGTAATGAAATATAAGATTATGATATTGTCCATACTGTAATGTAAATATATATATTTTAAAAAATATATAGGGATATGTACAAGTTATTATGATATAATGATTTTGAGATCTCATTATTATATTTTATATCCTATAATAATATATATTTTAATGATACACAGCTAATAGAAAATATCTTTTAATAATAAGAGAGGAGAAGAAAGAATGAAAGTAAGAGAGAAAGAGAAAGACATAAACAGAAAAACGGACACGACTACAGCAACTCAACTATTGATAGTGATTTCCTGATAAATAAAATAATAATAGAGTTATCCTTTTATGCTTAACAAACAGAGTACTCCACATACATATATACATATATTCCTCTTCTGCCTAACATGCCTCTGCATTAGTTCATGCCTTACCTTAGTTACTCGGCGATCTTCTTAATAGAAATTTCGTAATAACTTCATTTGAAGACTACTTAAAGAAATGTAACTTATTTATTGATGGTTGGGTAAGTAAGTTCGTATATCTTGGCGCTATTATTGTTCTATAGCTTAATCCACTTCAGTTTCAAGTTTTAGAAATAATAAATTGCCTGCAGCAGCTAGCTAGCTCGCACGCCCTGCTCCACCCCGGCCAGATGCCGATGCCGAAGACCGAAAGGCATTTCAACGCTCAACTTGATGACTGCCAGGGCACCGACTAATGACACATAAATATTTATCTGGCCCCCGCCACAGCGCCCGCGACGAGGTCCAATGCTAAACTAAAAGGGTTTCATGCCTGCACAAAGCTTCGATCGTTGTTTTTAAATTGTATTTTTTTCCCTTCGTCGAGCTGTGTTATCTGCCAGCTACTTGACTTACACACGCAGAACCCAGAACAGAGCGCAGAACCAGTTCGGCCGTTGAGTAATTACACAGCTTCGACCGGAGCTGGGATTGGGCTGAAGCCGAGGGACTCAACCTGCAACGGGAGCTGTAGCTGGAGCTGGAGCTGGAGCTGGGGGTTTTATGTGCTGGCTTTTTGGAACGAACCTTTTGTCGTGCGTTTGCGTCCGGCCCGTCGCACTGTCGCCGCTCAGACGCTTAATTGCGTAAGGCAGGTGGCTGACAGAGAATAAAGCACCTACAAACAGAGAGTAAGAGAGTGAGAGTGAGAGGGCGAGAGCGAGGGAGACATGCGCTGGCATAGGCGCAGACAAACCACTTTAAAGCTGTTCCCGTAGGTGATTAGTGCCGGCTTTGAGCTGACGTTGCCCCGTTGCCAGACCGTACAGCTTTACAGTGGTAGTCCCGCTCTTTTCCAATATTGCCAAGTGTCAAATAAGGTGCTCACATGATTAATATTTGTGCCCTAGGCACAATGCTCTCTGCATTGTTCCCCGAATTGCCACTCCGACCGGGCGGCTACTGTTCCGTTTGGCCATGCAATTTTGGCGCTGATTAACCGTGTCGCTTTGTTATTAACTTTTAATTATAAACCTTTGAAATATTGTCTAGTTCGGAGCTCCCATTGATGTGTGTGTGCTTGGCATGCAAGTGACTTTTCTTGCCAACATCTTTTGGTTTTATGTCCTGTGACGTGATTCGTCAGGCTTCAGGTCAAGAGGAAATTGCATTGCATAGCTCTGCCATGAGTCAGTCCCACTTCAAAGGCTCGCAGGCAATCAATAACTTCTGGCATTAGTCCGAGCCCGTTTCAGCTGCAGCTCATGTGTGAGATCTCCATAGATCTCTCTGTACCCTATCTACGCATAGTTTTGGGCAGAGAGACCAACGCGTAGTGCGTTGTGCTGCACTACAAAACATATGCCAAATTATTTGGACTGGCCCTAGCTCTGTTTTTTCCCATTTCGTATGCTCAAGTGGGTCCAGTTGAATTCCTCAATTGTGTCACGGACCAAATCGTTCCCGCTGTCGTCAGGGACGCCGTCTCACGTGTCACAAGACGCTGCCTTCGCCTCGAGTGGATGACACATGCCTGTGGACTCTTGCGGGGTAGAGCAAGGGCGATGCTGTTTCAGTGTCGGAGGTCTCGGGGCCAGAGCTGTTAAGTACGCTTAGAGCAGATTAACTTAACTGTGCATAAAATGCTAAAAACAAAAACAACAAAAAACGAAAGGAATTTTTATGCGACAGTAAAAATGTTCAAGTACGCCAGACCAGAACAGAACTGAACAGAGCAGAGAGAGGGTACCAAAACGAAACTGAAGTGCCTGTCATTTGGTTACATTTTCAGTGAGTGAAAATATTGTTGGAATGTGTTAAAAGTCATGCATAAAATTAGTTTCAACTTGGGTGACGCGTTCTGGAACCGGCTGCTGTGCTGCCGATGCTGATGCCGGTGCTGCCCTTTCCTCTGTGATTTATTTTCATAAAAGCGAACCAAACACTTGAGCAACACGTGCGTTCCTCGAAATTTTCTCGCCTGTTTAGTTTTGTTGTTGTTGTTGTTGTTGTTGGCGTTTGCAGTTAAAAAACCATAAAATTGTGATGCATATGACACGTTGAAGTGTGTGCGTGTGTAGGTGTATATACATATACATATATTTATGAAATTGAATGCCTCAACAATTGAGCAGAAGTTGGAGTAGGCCTCACTGCAAAAAAAGAAGAAGCAGAAGAAGAAGAAGGGGTATTCCTTGCTCTAGCAACAGCAACTCTAACAGCTCTATTCAGCTCTGACTGTCAGTCTCGTCTCTAATCGAATTTTACGCAGCGCTGATCACCCCTTCAGCGAGAAGGGTATCGCTTACGCACCTCTCTCTTTTGGCAATGGTTGCGTTGCGTTCTCACGTTCTTTAAATCAAATTAGTTTGCTTTCAGCGCAAAGCGCAAGGCGAAACGCGAATCATTTTCACACGCCTCCAACAAAATTTGATGCGTTTCGCGCCTACTGCCAATTACAAGCCGTCAGATGCTGTGACACTGCCAATGACAAGGCCGGGGCAAGGGTTAGGGCTAGGGTTAGGGCTAAGCCCGACCTGGACCCTCGATACCTGGCAGACAACTATGCTAAATTGCTCTGCAGCAACTGCAGGCAGGCAACTAATTGAATCTGATCGCATGGATCGTATGTAAACAGCGCGTTTCTGATACATTTTCGTTCAGTGCACTCACGCTTAACCAGCCAGCCAGCCAGCCAGCATCCATTGTGTGGGTTCGTCTTTGTAACAATCTGCATAGGTTAACAAAAGCAGGCAGAAGGGAGCAGGAGCAGGAGCAGGCAGCAGGGAGCTGTAATGATCATGCTCGATCGCTTGTTGTTGTGGCTCACGCAATTTATCTGCTCGCCGTTTGCTATCAATTGACTGACCCCTAATAACGAATTCGTGCGCAAACTAATTGTAGACATATTGATGAACGAGCGGCAGGCAGGCAGGGATAATCCCCAAGGCAGGGGCAGTGACAGGGGCAGGGCAAGAGAGAGAGAGAGAGAGAGCGAGTTCGCCTAGCCAGCATTGAAAAGGTTCCTTTGCCATTTGCGTGTCATTTTTGTTGTTGTTGTAAAATTGGCATTTCTTTCGCCTGAAAGAGGATCAGATATCACAAAAGGTCCTGTCTAACATCAATCAAACACAACAAGAGCTGACGAGAGCTGAGAGTAAAAGTAAAACTGCCTGGCGTAGGCTTTGTTTATCCTTGACGCAAAGATTCGAGATTCGAGCTACGAGATCGCTGATCTGTGATCTGTAATCCATGATCCGTGAGCCGCGATCCGTGATCCGTGATCACTTGTTTATTTAAGTGCTTAGCAGGTTGCTCGTTGTTGAAATATTTCTGCTTCGTTTGCTTAACAAAATATTAAACCTTTTCTTTTCTCATGATTTTTTTTCCATTTCTGGTTGCATTGTTTGCATCTGTTTAGCGCTGGCTGGAACAGGTGCTGGAGGACGCAGTGCTAATTGGATTATGCATTGCTTAATGATCCTTGCCAGCCCGAGGTATTCCACTTCGCGTGATCGCGTGATTTGGCAGTCGTTGTTGTTGTTGTTTTTGGTGGTGGTGGTGGTGGCACAACAGGGTTAAGCCCTAGAAGATCTGGGCATTTCTTGGTGTTAATCTCTTGAACATGCACACACGCAGTATTTTGTGGTTTTGTGGATCATACACAAAAAAAAGGGAAAGTTCCATGGAATTGGGTCACAGCCTTCGCTGGGACTTGGGGATGATTTGATGATTCATTTTGTGGAGCGAAAGTTGATGCTGATTTAAATGAATTCCCAATCATATTTCCATTATTAAACGGCCATTAATTCCGCCTGATTAAGCCCGCCAATTAATATACTAGCTAAATTCCCACGCGCACTCAAAGAGCTTCTTTATAAATCGGAACAAGTACAGAGGTCTTATTCTCTCTGGTTTTTTGCATTTATTTTATGATTAAATATTGTCGTACTCAGTGAAGCCCAACCGAAAGCCAATGGGCCGAAACGAGACGAGACGCGAGACGCGACGAGCTGCCGACTGAAGTTGCGTGAGAACTTGACAAGAAATCAAATTGCACTTAAATGCCACACACAGACAAACAGACAGTCGGACAGTTGGACGGTCGGACGGTCCAAGTTGTTGAAGACATTTCATAAATTTGTTAGTCTGGAAAAATAACGAAAAACTTGTGGTTAGCCCAAGACGTAGCCATAGAACAAGTTGAAGAGCGCCTGCCCAGCGGAGCATGTCGATCGTTGGGCAAATGAATTTGTTTTTTTCTTCTTCTGCTGGTTTTTACTTTACTTTATTTTTGGGTGGGTTTCGTGCTGCATGCGCAGTCGTTTGTTAAACGATCTTGCCTTTAGGGCTCGAACCCCAACTACACGCATACGCTAATTGTCTTGGCCAAATACAAGCGTTTTCACGCCATTCTGCGCACTTAGGGTGCCTAAAGAAGCAATCAAAGATTGAAGCGTGGGTCGTAGAGTCGGTTCCCGATGTCTTGTGCCGCACCCTGAGCAAGAGCAACTTCTTTGTTGATTTAAGAAAATGCAGGAAAATCAGCACAAGTTGGGGTCGGTGTGAGAAAAACATTGCCCAACAAATTGTACAAATAGTCGAAAGAAATATCGATCTATGAGAACTCTTTTTATTTTGGTCTCTTTTCTTTTTGTTTTATAGATAAACTTCCGGCAATTAAGCAGCAGCAGAAGCAATCGGAGTTGATGGCTGTAGAAAGACAAAGCAAACTTTAATTTTGACGTCGCGTCGATCATCGATATGAAACCCTTTGACAAATAAGAAACTGTAACTCAATACGAGTCGAAGGTATGAAATCAATAAAAATCCATTGAGAGAGATAAGATTTTAAGCCGAGGCTACTAATTATGTACACAAATCTGTTAAGGTATGAGAAAGGAAAGAGCAGACAGAGACAGATAGAGAGAGAGAGAGATCATTGAAATCAAGATAAGCGTCAAAGTGTGCACTGTGCAAAATAATCAACATAAAAACACAAAATTCAGGCGATCCTCTAACAAAGGGGCATCCAAGGAAGAAGAAGAAGTAGAAGAAGAAGCAGAGTAAACTACGAAAAATAAAAACTGCCTTCGACTGCTCACAATGGCAAAAGATCAGCGGGCTCAGATCATGGATGAGTTTGCTGCCTCACAATGATGCTGACGATGATGATGATGATGATGACGATGATTATTATGATGATGAAGGTAAATAAACCCAAAAAATCAGCAGCAGCAGCAGCAGCAGCAAATAACTCAAGCAACATGCAGCGCTTTTGTGTGCTGCAGCAACAACAACAAAGTTAGTCAGGGGCAGGGGCAGGGGCAGAACGTAAGAGAAAGGCAAGATAACCAGCGCATAAATGGCCTGGGCTTGGGTTTGTGCCTCTGCCTGGGTCTGGGTCTGAGTCTGGGCCTGGGTCTCGGTCTCTCGCTCTGGCTCTGGCTCTGGGTCCGGGTCTGTGTCTCAGTGCCCAGGGCCCGGGCTCTGGCTCCAGTCGCGCCAGACAAACTGGCGACGCTTGTGAAATTTTCTCGCCGTCTGCTTTTGCCTGCCTCTTTTTCGTACGCAATAATAAAGAAAATAAATAAAAACACTCACAACACCAACACACACACACGCACACACACACACACACACACACGCACACTCACATAAAAAAGTACCATAAATGCATTTCAACAAAGGCAGCCTGAGGAGCCAATGAACCTAAGGAGCTAAACCAAAGCCCAAACCAGGCCATAAATAAGCCGAAGCCCGTCCATCGTCGCTGCCGCTGCCGCTGCTGCTGCTGCCTCTGCCTCTGCCTAGCGTCGTGTGTGCAGCGCATGCGCAGCCGTTCGAATTCGGTTGCACTTCAACTTGAGGCATGCCACGCCAACGGCTGTCAGTGCTGCCTGCCCCAAGCTGTTGCTGCTGCTGCTGCACTATTCTATCTTTTTTTCTCCTCTTTCTATTTCTTTTTTCTCTCTTTTTTTTTTGGATAACCCGAAACCATTTGCCCTTTTAGGAGGCAAACACATTTGTATATTTCCATGTTTAATTTGTGGGCATTTTGTTGTACAGTTAATACACTGCCAATGGCTGTTATGATTCAATTGTAAAATATGCATTCAGCTAATGAATTGTTATTTATGAATATGTTTATGTTAATCTAAAGATTTATATACAATATTTTATATATATTTATTGATCAAATAATGCATATTGTATGATTGGGCATATCATGTAATTCTAATGAGAATTTCAGAGCATTTTATTATTTAGTTTTTGGCTAGAGTTTTTGGAGCTTATGCTAGCAAAAGCCCCAAAGCTGTATTTATCTAAGCAGTCTAATTAATTTTAAGACTTGTGGCAGTTTATTACTATTTTTGCATTTTTATTACTATTAATTTTTTTATTTAATAATTCAATTATTCTGCGTTTTTTCAACGGATTCGCTAAAAAACAATAATAATAATTAAGAACAAAAATAATAAGTAAATTTAAAAAATTGATAATTATTATCTCAGCATATTTTTAAATTTTATATAAAATATTTATAATTTATATATATAATTAGAAAATATATATATAATTAAATTCGCTAAAAAATAATAATAATTAGGAAAAAAATAATAAAGCAATTTTATTTAATGAAAATTATGATGATAGTTATTGTATCAGCATATAGATTATTTTAAATAAAATATTTATAATATATATAATTTAATTAATACATTTATTCTGCCTATCTGGTATCTAAGTACAACAATTATTGCTGTTTATATTATTATTATTTACATTTTATGACAATTCTGAGGCATAGAGCATTGCATAGTCGTACTATCATTTAATATATATTCTCATCAGCTAGTTTTCTCTACTTTTTCATATACATATATAATTTTTTAGTGCCTTGTCAGCTGCGTGCACACTTATGCTTCAGGAATTTCTACAAGTTCTCGACATTTTGTTTCTAGTGCAATTTTTCACTAATGATGACTAATTCACTTGCGGCTTTTTAGACAAGGCAACTGGCATTTTTTGCTCGCTCTCTGCCCATTTGCATGATTCACACGTAAGAGGTGAAAAATACGAAAAAAAAAAGAGGAAATATGTAAAACACAGGTGAGGCGAAGCTGGCCAAAAGTATTTGCCTACAGCAGCTGCTGCGCTGTCGCCAGGAACAAACGCAAATTGTCAACGGTTTTATTGCGCTACACTTCAGCCGTAACATGACTCGTAACGAGAAATGCTTACAGTAATTTCGGATTATTTGTGGCATATTCGGAGGGCAACTGATAAGCGTGGCAGTTCCTCCTCGCATTACAATCAAAATCCAATTAAATGTTATCAGCGACTTCTAAGGGCAACTAAATTTCAAATTTCAGCTGGGGGCAACGAAAGTCAACAAGTGTGCGTGTGTGAGTGAGAGCTGGGGTTCGGTTCGGCTGTCTCAAGTGTCTGGCTGAGGTTTCCAGTGCCTCGGGCTGCAGTTGCAGCTGTAGCTGTTAATTTGAAAATTAGATAATTGAGGCAAAGTTCGAGATGAAAATGAAAGTACCAGAAACGCTTGACCTCAATTCGATAAGATGAAATGTAAGACTGTTCTGTTGAATTTGAATTGTGGCTGTCAAAAGCTTCCGCCTGATTGATATGCACAACAGTTGACTCCCCATTTGTGTGCTGTATGATATTTTAATTATGTACTCAGCTCAGTGGATAGACTACGGCCATTAGTTGTCGCTTACGGACTCAAATGGCCGATTGGCCAGACAGCAGAGTGCCGTTGCCAAAAAGTGTTTTGCGTCTTTGCGGCTGTCACAATCAGCAGACACACTGTTAAATCGCTCGACATCCAGTTGGCTTTGGGCAAATCCACAGCCTGCCCATGCTGCATGCGGCTTAAGCCAAGTTGAAGCCGTTTGCTCCACCCCAAAGCAGCCAAAGCCAAGACAATGCCAATAAAGCGCACTTGCTGCTCTAATAAAGATGAAAATTATATGCCCGAATACACAGCCAACAACTACGGCAACTGCAACGGGCTGCTGTTATTACAACGACAAGTGGAATTTACATAACAATTTAATTAAAGTGCACAAAAACAGCAAACAAAAGCTACAAGCCAAGTCGAACTCCAATCTGCTGGCCAAGTTCGGGCCGAAGGAGCTGCGAAATCTAAAGCGCAGACTCAAAACAAAATCATGGAGAGGCATAGACACATATATCTAGATGGCAAAAAGTTGCCTTATTAAATAAATACACTATAATTAACCACAATGTGAATATACATACATATAAATACATATGTATGAAGTGGTCAAAATAAAAAATCAGCGAACACATAAGCCGTGATTAGAGTTGGGGCTCGTTTATATTATTTTTTTTTCGAGTGTTGAAATTATAGCTGACTAGTTGGCAAAGTCGGATACGCATTGTTATACCCTGTAATGGGTAGAAAAGGGGTATATGGAAATAAAAAGAAACAGAGATAAAGAGATACAAATACAGACACAGATACAAATAAAAGATACAGATACAGATACAGACACAGACACAGATACAGATACAGATACAGCTACAGCTACAGATACAGATACAGATACAGATACAGATACAGATACAGATACAGATACAGATACAGATACAGATACAGATACAGATACAGATACAGATACAGATACAGATACAGATACAGATACAGATACAGATACAGATACAGATACAGATACAGATACAGATACAGATACAGATACAGATACAGATACAGATACCCCATCTTCTCATAGAGTATCTGCTCATCGAGCATTCTCTACAGCTCCAGCATGCACTTTACACAGGTGGAAGTTGTTGCCGCCTTGCTGTCTAAGACACACTTTGTAGGCCAACTGGCAAAGGCCCAGACCGCACCGAGAGCAGCCCAATAGCAGTTGACTTTTTGGCGCATGTTGCAAGCAGAGATCCTCGCCATAATTGGAAGCAGTCGGATGGAACTAGTTGCCAACGTGGCCAACAGCAGTAGCAGCAGTAGAAGCAGCAGCAACAAATTATAACTAACCAGATGCCAAGCATTGTCGTTGTCTTTGGCTATTGCTGCTGCTGTTGCCATTGTCGACGGCCAGTCGATCAGTCAGTTAGTAAGTCAAGTGGCTTGAAATGTAAATATGCGAGAGAGGCACGGGAGTCAGTCGCATCACTTTTACTTTTAAACCCGCTCCGACTGGCGATTGCCCAGTTTGGGCTTTGTGTTAATGTGACAAGTTGGCTGCCAATCGCTTCGGCCAGGTCGACAAATTGTCCGCGCCAATATGATGACGCCGTCGCCGTCGCCGTCGCCGTCGCGGTCGCTGTTGGCCTTTTGTTGTTGGCTTATGCAATTGACACCTCGTTGTTAATGGCTTACAGCGAACTGCTTAATGCTTAAATCATGTCTGCGCAATTTTGTTTTTTATTCGTATTTTTACAGCCAAACAGTAAAATCAAGAGTGGACAGCTGCTCTTTTAGCAATTAGCTGCTGTCCCGGGCCAGGCTAAGATATTGGCTCTTTTACAGCCTTAAATGGCTAATTGTAATTTGTGGAGCATCGACGTGGATTTAGTTACGATTCCACTGGAAATCTGAATAAATTGCAAGAGAAGTAAAGATCTTTAGGGGAGAGAAAAGGACGGTCAGAGCTTTCAATGTAGAGCCTCTGCATTTAGAAGATTTCTCGAAGGTCAGTTCTTGAACCTTTTTGGTTCAACTGGCAATTAGTCATAGTTGACTGAGTTACCTGTCTGCATGGGGACAGCCGATTTGGCTACAGTTTGCAGGTGTTTTATATATATGTATCTATACACTGTTTTTATTTCATCCCCATTATGAATCATGACAAGAGACCGAAAATGTTTATAGCCTGAGAATGCTTTGTATGGTAGCATGTCGGCACAGGCAGCTCATAAAATCTATACAAGGCAACTAAAATGGATTTATAAAGATATTAAAACATTTCCATAAAAGCCACAATCCAGATAATGATCAGCTGAGGGAGCTGCGAAAACTAAATAGGTGACAATCAAGAGCAGAGACAGAGATAGTGACAGAGACAGCGACAGCTACGCAGACAGTGACAATGTCTGAGGAGTTGGACGATCGGTCGTAAAAAACTGCTGAAGACCGCGTAATAAATGCATAAATGAAGACAGAAATTAACATAAAATTGTAAGACAAGATGATCAGCCATAGGGGCAACACCCTGCGACATATAATTGCTACGAGGCGCGAGGGCACATCCGAGTCGCCGAGGCCAGGGCACTCATACTTGTGCCCAGCACACTCTGCAAGCGTGTCGTGGCTTTATTTTACGGAATCAGACTCGGGCTCAGCTGCGAAGACTGGGATTCGGATTCGGGTACGGGTACGGGTACGGTACGGCAAGCAGTTCGGGTTCAGGTTCACTGAGCTGAGCTAAGCCACTCGATCCCTTTGCAACGTCTTTGTTTTTATAGTGCGATAAGAGACGATCACTAAATGTGCCCGGGCCATGGACGAAGCGCCCTCAGCCAGAGAGCGTAGAGGGAGAGCCTAGACTATCGACCGTCCACCGTCGACCGTCGACAATTTTCCTGGCCCTTTTCTTGTTCGCCTGTCGCATCTATCAGGTCTTTCAGTTTGTTTGTTTATTTGTTTGCTGTTGGCGTAGGACGCAGCGACCCTTTTTTCTGTGCACTGAGGCTCCACTAGTCTTGGTCTGCCTGCTGCCCTGACTGACAAGTTTCACCTGTCTGTATTTGTCTATGGGGTGATCTATCATGACAGTCTTAGAGAACTGCACTCTCTCTCTATCTCTCTCTGTCTCTATCCTGCTCTCTGGCAGGGTTGACGTTTCTATTGCTGCACTGTAGATTTGCCGAGGAGCATTTGTTTGAGTAGATAATGGGGCAAACAGTGCGCTTGTCCGTGGTATGGTAATTTAATAGGGTTTTACATGCGCTAGGTGTGCCAGCATCAAGCCAGCGCTCGCTCGACCCTTTGCCCAATAGGGTCAGCACTGAAATTAATATGTCTATGTGGCTAGATGGTAAACTGATATGCACACACACACACACACTCACACAGTCACACACACGCGCAATGCATGCAGCTCCAAAAACCCCAATCGTCCAACCCAGGCATTGAAAGTGAAATCCCCACCAAAGGCACATGACAATCCATAGCGGACAGAGCTTAGCGATATCATCCACGCTCACAGCGAGAACGTGCAAACTGCGTGCAGGCCAACTTGGCCTGACGATAATGATTGACCCAAAAAATACAAACATCATAAAAAAAGCGCCCAAAGCAGCCAAAAGTGAATGTCATTAGAAGAAACTTTGTCGAAGCAGTCGCAGATAAAGCATAAAAACAAAAAATAAAACAACAACAAAATGGGTAAAGAGCTGCCACAAACCGAGCCCAAGCGAGCTGCCCAAGCTGCAGCAGCTGTCAATCAAAGTGCAGCAGCTAACAGAAAACAAAGAAGTAATATAGTTGGGCTGGTACATACCCTACAGATGCCCCGGAATTGATGAGAAACCTTTGCATCGTCTGTGAATAGGATTAAATAAATGTAAGATTTAGTATATAAAATTTAACAAATATATTATATATTTTTAATAATATGTAAATAATAATATATAAAGAATTTTTATATACTTAAGAAATATTTTTATAAATTTTTTAAACATTTAAAAAAAATATATATAAAATCGTTCTATTAAATAAAATTGTATAATTTTTGAAGAAAAGAAATAATTAAATATATTCAAATTTATATTAAAGTTTTTCTAAAATGTATTTCACTTTTTTGTATCTTTATCTGTATATTTCATTTTGTATTTTTATTTTTAATTTAATTTTTTTCTCAAATTAAAATAGTTAAGAATAAATTTTGTATTTTTTATATTTATTTTTCTCAAAAAAATTAAATATTGTAAAATCTAAATACTCTTTAATTTTGTATTTTTTTTTCTCAAATGTAAAAAGTTAAAAATAAATTTTACTAGTGTTATTTTTCAATATAGAATTAAAATATTGTAAAATCTAAATGCTTCCTATATTATATCTTAAATTTAACAACTGTTTCCAGAGAACTCATTAACAGTTTATAAGCTCTTCAAGCAGTAACCTTAAGTCGTTCAGCTAGAACTCTTCATTTTGATTCTTCTTTTTTTTGGGGATTTTGGTTTTCTCAACGTATTTGTTTTCTATGAAACTTTTCGGTGCGTAACGCGGCTGCCGATGCCTCTATCCCCATCCTCGGCCTGCTTATGCAAGCTGGTGAACACTCGGAAAAATGCCCCCAGCTTGGTTGCCCCAGATTCTGTGCCTCAGCCTCAGTCGCAGTCGCAGTCGCAGCCTCAGCCGCTGCCCTTTTATTTTATTTCGTCGAAGCACATAGAGCATATAGCAAATGCTTTCAATCGCTGCGGCTAAAGAAAACTTTTTTTGTTTACATTTTGTTTTGTAAACAAAGAGAAATAATGTGTGTGCGTGTGTGCTGGTGTTGGTCTATGTGTATGTACATGGCAATATCGGGTTGTTCAACACAATCGACAACAACAAACACCGAGAGAAGACGACATGTTGCATTCTAATGGCCTGCCCCAGAAGTTGTAACCGAGTTGGAGCCTCTGTTGATCATGTTCATTAATTAATGATCAGTCGTCTGCCCATTGCCGTTGTTGTTGTTGTTGTTGTATTTGATCTTTATTATTGTATTTTATGATGGCAATGCGTTGTGCTTTATTTTCTTTTATTTTCTGTCTTGCCTCTGAGCGTATAATTTATGACATTTTATTGTGTGGCAAATGCAAATGTGGCCGAGTATCAGACAATTGCTGTTGGCAGGGGTAAACGATCGTTTAGTGGGGACTATATCGACTGAGACAAATTAAATCATATATTTAGTATAAATATTATGCATACATGTAAACAGTTCACACTAAAAATTAAAAAAAAAAAACAAAAAATTGATCACCATAAAGATCTTTGTAGCTGTCATACATTACCATACAGTAGTAGCTGTCGATGCTGGCCATATTAGACCCAAAATAGAATGAAAAGACGAACGGACTATAACAAAAAGAATTGATTGTCTATTTGTTGTTGCTTTTGCACTCAAAAAGATAGATTGCTCATAGATCTTAGGGGCAGCGGGCACCAATGGAACCCTAACGCATCAAATCGTGTTACACTGCTGCCAGACGGACTACAACAATGCAACACAGTCTACAACAACGGCGATATGGCTAACCAAATGGGCAACCAAACGAAAACGAAGAACACAACAAAATCAAAATCGAAAAGAGAAGGAGGAAAGTAAAAAAAAAACTGTTGTAAAACGCATTTTGACTGACAGGTACCCATAGGTCTTAGGACAGACAGACCCGACCCTGTGCACAGGGCACAGCTGAAACTGCTCAGTTTGATTGCACGAGTCGACGTTGACGTCGACGCCGACGTCGAGTGCCGAGAGACGCTCGCCTCAATTTGAAAATCGACAAAACGTGCAACTCACATGTCATACACGCGACGAGCTCGACCGAGGATCGCAGATCGAAGACGACGAAGTTGTCTTCCACTCTACTATATGGCAAGGAACATGTCCGGATGGCGCGTCAACAGCTGGCCGAAGTTTGCCGAGAGTTGAGAAGCCTTCACAATTCTCGTGCATAATGCTGACAACGGCAGCAATTGCTGCCTCTCTCTCCAAGGAGGGAGACAGCCCGAGGCGAGGGAGAAATCAAGCAAAGTGTGTGCAGGTGTAAGGGTGCGTGAATTGTTTTTAAAATACAAAGCAAAAAAAATTATATATATATAGATATACATATATTTTCTTAAAGGTAAATGCAGTGAGGGTTGAATTGAATGAATTATGATAGTTGTATATATGTATATATACATACGTATACTATGCGAAATGTACTGCAGTTCTACTCAAAGCAGTATGTATGTATATACAATTGATATTTATTTTGATATTCAATTGTAATTAAGGAAGTAAATTTGTAGTTAGGCTTAGGATCACAGGATCTTTTATATTATTTACTTTCATTTCTCTATATTACTCTCAACAGTCCGTCAGTAAATAGAGTATGGTATGTACGTATTATACCATAATAAATGATTGAGAATATATGTTTTTAAAACAATATATATATTAAATGATGTTTTTCACCTATCAAATCAGAAAACACTAAAAATAATTAATGTAAAAAGAATGTATTATGACACACCAAATGTATATTAAATTTAATGTGATTTATACAAAATATATATATAATAATACAATATAAATAAAAATAAAAAAAAAATGTTTATAAAAGTTTACTTAGGATTTCATATATTCTTAGCTCTGAATTCTCTCCTTAACTCTCAATTTTCTTGGAACTCGTTTGTCTCATATTTAACCCAAACTCAAGTTGCTCCTATATAATCTTTATATAACCCAAAGATGATGGGTCAGCTGATGATGACTTTAGAGTTAAATGCATTAAGCGATCACACACTTTGGTAGATCGCATATAGGCGAAATAGTTGGTGTTTGATTGCTCAGAAAATACCCTGCCAACTATTTAATTTTTCGTTAAATTATCTCTACTAAAATTCTTGGGCAATAGAAGAACATCAGATCTTATGAAAAATAGAAAATAAAATATAAACGACAATTATAATAAAACATAAATAAATATTTAAAAAATAAAAAATCATAAATTAAAAAACTCTTACAGTTCTTCTTCTTTAAACAACTTCTTCTTTCATCACATTCCCCGTTCGTAAGATATGGTTAAACACAGGGTATATACGTTTATAAGATGAAAACACTTTGCCTGTCTGGCAAAAGGGTAAAAATGAAGTTGATAAACCGAATTATTAAATCACAACAAGGGCTCAAGCCATCAAGACCGAGACGAGGACGACGATTCCTGCTTGAAAATTATACGAGGCGCGCTCCGCGTGCAGCCAGATTTATTCAATTTGTGCATGTAGTGGTGCGTTTGTCTGTATTCATGAGTGTATTCATGTATGTGTATATAAATGTATATATATGCGTATTTTGTTTTATGGGATTCTAATTATGCAGACCAAAGCCCAGCTACAGCAGAGTTTGACTTTGCATGCCGCATGTGTGTCTGTGTGTGTGTGTGTGTGTGTGAGTGTGTCTGTGTGTGTTTGAATAATATGCCCTTATTGAACACCTGTGCTTAAACTCTTCACTTCTGTCCGCTAAGTAGAACTTGTCATGATTCCTCTATTGGTGAAGCTAAAGATTATGTTTATAATGATAATCTTATGCCTAATCCAGTCAGCAGCTCTCTCTCTCTGTCTCTCTCTCTGCTCTTGCTCCCTCTTCTTCTCTTCCGCCTACCCATCCACACGATCGTTAATGCTGAAATGTGCCGTGCACGCTGCTTGAGTGCTCAATATATAACTCAAGAAATTATCGCTCATTATCTTATTTTGGCTAGTAAATAATTTCGTTACGGTCAGCAGCTATTAAATTCGAAGCAGAGCAACAGCAACAGCAGCAGCAGCAGCAGGCGAAAGGAGGCTGTGCAAGATGTGCGCACAGCACATTAGTCAAAGAACCAGAACCAGAACCCAGAACCCAGAGTGCAGACTGTAGTAGACTGCAGACGGCACGAGCGCATCAAATTAAGCAGGAAGAAGACAGCAGCGTCGACAACGGCAAACAGCAAACAGCAAATAAAATACATACTAAAAACCCCTAACCAATGTAATTTGATACCGAAAATCATTATGCACAAACAAACAAATATATATAGAGAGAGAGAGAGAGAAAGACAAGAGACAGCAGCCAAAGCAAACGAAGACGACGACGAGTCGACGACTAATTGCCATCAATTTTTTGCATAAATCTTGGCAATATTATGCATGCAAATGTTAGCCAAGCAGGAGGCGGGCCCAGAGGTGGAGGAGGTTTAGCAGGAGTCGGAGCAGCGTGCCCATAGACAAGCGCTGTAAACATGGCACAGTTTAATGCCGCAGACCGCACCAACTTCAGGATTGCCCATGGAGCCCAGCACTCGAGTCGTGCTTAGCTAACCAATCAAAAGGTTCTTCAACCCGCCAGTTGGGATGTTTAGCCAGCTACAACTGCAACTCTGACTGTGACTGCGACTGCGGCTGCGGCTGCGTCTTCCCTGTGCGCTCTTCGTAGTTAACCATTGCTAAAGTGGCACGATCACCAACATCATTATCATACATAGAACGACGACTCGTAGCTACGACAATGGAGCAAAGCTTCATGGCGCTGCTATTACAACAGCAGCAACAACAACAGCGAGGCGTGTTGCTAAAATCAAATAAAAGTTCTAAAAACGTTTTTTTATGGTATAGACAGTCAGAGCGAGAGAGATAGATGGAGAGAGTGAGAGAGGGGCTACACGATCATGAGGCAACACGATTTGAAAATTGCGTACGTATCGCCAAAACCGAGTTCATTATGTCCAAGGAGGAGTCGACAACGTCGTCGTCGACCCACAGAGTGAGAGCGAGAGAGAGAGAGAGAGGCGAGCGAGCTGGCACAAAGCTAGCTCACTGTGCCCAGCGAACGATCATGATGATCATGCAGTTGATATCATGCAACAGCAGGCAGACCAAGCCAAGCCAAGACAAGCCAGGCCAGGCCAGGCCGGGCAGGCAGGCAGGCAGGCAGACAGGCAGGGATAGGCAGGCCAGCCCAGAGCAGAGCAGAGCTGAGCAGGCATAGGCAGTCAGGATAAGTTCATTGACTTGCATCTAGAAGTTCATTGCAGTTGAAGTCGTAGCAACAACAGAGCCCATGGATCTCTCACAGTGTTTGTCTTTTGCTTGGCTTCGGAGCGTGTGTTGCACACTTTCTGTTTTATACCTATTGCCGAGTCAGAGACACGTCCAGGCCCGAAACCAGGGAGAGACCGAGACTGAGACCGCGACTCAACAACTGCTTTTTATTTTCCTTCACTACACTTGTCCTATGGCAGCTCTTTGTATTATTTGCTAGGATTAAAGGTATTAAAAGACATGAAACGAAGGCACAAACACAGCAAGGAGAACGAGCAGGGTAAACATACGATCGCAACTGTGTGTGTGTGTGTGTGTGTGTATATATATATGCGTGTGTTTGTTGATCTCTCTGTATGTGTGCTGTGGCAAATAAAACATCTGTGCCGTAAAATCAAAACACAGAGGGATACGAACGTATACAACAACAGCGCGGCAAATGCGCGCGCCCGTTAAGTGTGGATCAGTTGGTTTCTCTGGCCAAGGAAAAACTTGCAAATTGACGACGCTTCGTCGTGGGGATCGTATGGGATGGGAGTCGTAGTGCGACGACGATCGTGTGGACCCTTCAAGAAACAAGTAACGTTCTGTATCCCTCCATTTCGCTCTTTTTTACTTCTTTTTTTTTTTGCGTTCGCTTTTGCTCAGTTCTGAAATTTATTCTGGCGGTTGGTTCGTTGTCTGGTTTGGTTTGGCTTGGTTGGTAGAGAGTTGCCTGGTTGGTTCGATGTTTGCTTGGGGTGACCGCATCTGTGGGTCTGTTTGAGGTTATTACACTCTCTCTACCTCTGCCCCCCTCTCACTGTTTCACAGGCTAATATCCCAGGCTCTGTGGCCAACAAGGACTATAAATGTGGCTAGCTTTGGCGAGATTTAAAAACTTTCTAGCTTTGATTTTTGTAGTGTGATTTAAAAGAAACAAGAATTGATCAATTTCCACTGCTCAAATGAAAATCGTTTGTTATATTCCATAACAAGTTAGATTTATTTCTATTATTTATATTCAATCTACTAATATTTGCTAAGATCAAGTCATCCATCTGCTTGATCAGCTAGATCGGTTCGATTCATCTAACCTTTTAATCTCTTCATTAAGTCACTTCAAATCGATCATTCTCATCATTTCTTCTGCTTCAATTCTGTATATCTACTTTCTATATACGTAAAAGCCAAGATTAGCTCAGTTAGCTATTCTTTATACAGTTCAGTTAGCTTGATCAACTCGATTAACTTGTACTTTGCAATAATATCTTATATTAACTTATAAAAAATCAAACAGGCCTGAACAGTCGATTGCTATTCCTTAATTTATACCACGCTGTATTGACATATGCCAAGATCATCTCTATTTAGCTCGATCAGTTCTTTGTTATTACATTTCATATACTTATATCAAGACAAATTAGATAAACATTAAAGTAGTAATCTTTTTTTGATACCTCCCCCCTCTATAAATATATGCCAAGATCAAGTCAGTTCAGCTCGTTCAGTTCCTTGCAATTATTATATTTCATGCTGCATTGAAATCTCTGCACAACTGCAGCACGGCAACACTGTCCGATGCACTCACTCTCTCTCTCTCTCTCTCAACTCTCGCTGCAGCTCTCACTCTTCAAGACATGATCTCTCTCTCTCCCTCTCTGAGCTAACCGGTCACTCATGCTCTTCCATGGAGCACTTGCTCTTAAGACTGTTATTTCTCTTGGACAGCATTCGCTCTCAGTTTATGTTGCTTCTGCTCTCAATTTTCTATACACACACACTCACACACACACTCACAGCTCATAGAGAGCGCGAGTCCGCTGCTGCACTCCGGTTGTAGTTTGTTTTGTTCGTCTTATTCTGCTGGCCGTTCGTTCTTCGCTGCTTCGTTCGGTCGTTCGTTCGTTATGGGGGTACAGTAGTCTCCCGCCAAAATTTAGTGGCGCTCGCCGTTTGCCTCTTTGTGCGTTGATCTTTTACGTTTTTGTTTTGATTTCAACATTCTCGTCGTTGGCCGTAGTAGTCGAGCCCAGCCAGGCAGGCCTGTTCGCTGGCAACTTGCCGGACCGGACTACACACACACACACACACACACAAGCAGCTTGGACAAGTGATCATGACAGCGAGCTGTGCTCGTGTGTGTGTCGTTCGATCTCTGTGTGTGAGTGTGTGTGTGTATTGGGCATTTTCGTTTTCAATTAGGTTTAATCAAGCAAACGATCGATCATATTGACTTGTTTTTTGAGCTGGCTTGAGGTGTGCGTTTTGTGTACTGCCTGCTGCCTGCTGCCTGCTGCCAACTGCGAACTGCCAACTGCCAACTGCCTGGGTTATTGCTCGCTTTTCATTTTCCTGTTCTGGTTTTTAAGTTTTGCATAAACTTGTTGATTAACTGCGGCCCGAGGGGTTCAGCTGCTGCTGGTTTTCGGTTCGCGCTTGTTTGAACTCATTACAAACACACTTCCACACTGCGTAAGTGTGTCTTTGTGTGTGTGTGTATACCCAAAGGGTACCAAGGCTAAAGTCGGTTTTAGGATTAAGCTGAACCAAATTAAGTTACACAAAATATTAATAACTACAAGCAGTTTATGGAAATGTATGGAATAGAATATAAATCAAATCAGGGCATGGAAATTTTCTATGAGGAAAATATGATGTTAGAAATTTATAAAGAATGACAGTTGAATATTTTAAAATAAATATATTTAAATAAAATATATGAATTTAGAGAAAATATTAAAGAATTAAAGCTATTTCATCTAAGAGATATTTAGACATTAATATATAAATCAATTAGAAAATATTTATATTTATTTATTTGTATTAGTAAGGAAGTACTTCCAAAAAATATTAACATTATTATTTAAATACATATAAATATATATTCCATATTTCTTCTATTTATTCTAATCTAGAACACCCTATTTTCTTTTCGGCAGGCAATATAATAATGGGAACAATTTGATAAAAAATATTATAATAAATATATTAAATACATATATTGCACTTAATATACATTAATATGCAAATATCGAATTGAACTTTAATTAAGACTATGCTTATATAAAATGTTCTGCTCACATTTGTTTTAAGAACTAGAGAGAACATATAAATATATATAGAATGTTTCTAAATATTTAGAAAATCTACCACTAAGAGTTCTTAATAATATAAAAACTATTGAGCTCAACATTCAATACTCATCATATTTATAAATTGCCACACATACTAACAAAAATATTGTATGCATATGAATATCAAATCGAAAGAGTACTCTATAAAGAACAGCTTCTCACCTAATACATATGCAAATGCAAATTTCAAGTCTGCCAATATGCACTCAATGCATTTTGTTGGCTTCTCTATTATCCAAGTGTCAACAGTGTGCGACGTTCGCGAAGAAATTATATAAAAATTATACACACACACACACACACACACAATCAAACTCACACACAATCAAACTCACACACAGTAGCAACGAGACACCAGAGGCGGAGACAGTGCACAGGCTGAAGCTGCAGCTGAAGCACTTGGACAATCAGGCAGCGTCAGGCATTATCATTATGTTTATTATATGAGTACTTGCAACCAGCAGCAGCAGCAGCAGCAGCAGCCGCAGCGGCAGTGGCAGTGGCAGCTCACAACAGCTCATATAGCTCTCGCTCTGATCATAATCAGACAGGGGCCAGGCTCTTCAGGCCAGGCCAAGGGTAGAGGGAGGCGAACTCCAACTCCAACTCCGACTGCGACTCCGACTCGAGCTCGAAATCGACAAGTTGATGCATGCACGATCGACGTGAAGAGCGCTGCTTGGGACTCGTGTCTTTGGGTTTGGGTTTGGTTTGGCTTGGCCCCTCAGCTGCCTCTGCTCGGGGGCTGCACAAAGTGTTTTGAGGCGACTCGTTTGGATGCTGCTGCTGTTGTTGCAGCTCGGCCCGCATCATCGTCGTCGTCGTGCGCATTTAAAGGTCTCCAGTTCTGAGCGCGTCCTCCACCACCTTCTCCTCCTCCTACTCCAGCACTGTCAGCTTCGGCTGTCTTCTGCTGGAGCTGTTTAAGTGCCGTTGCCGTCGTCGTCGTCGTCGTTGAATCTTTAAAACTTGATTTTAAGTTCGTTGTTGTTGTTGTTGTTGCTTTTTTTTACGTACGCCAGCTGAACACCTGTGTTCTTATGCGCTCCCCTCAGCGACTATAGACAATATTATTATTTTTCTGTTTTTTTTTTTTTTTTAACCTCATGCAATTTAATGTCATGTTTTTCGTCTTAGTTGCTGTTGGTTTATTTGTTTTTTTTTTTTCTTCTTCTTTATTTTTTATTACTTAAGTGCGTGTTTAGGTTTAAAGGTTTATGTTTGTGTGCTGCTGCTGCTGCTCGATCTTTTATGCCTAGTAAATTTAGCGTCTTAACCTATTTATAATGAAATCTGTTTTGGCCATAAACTGGCGAGAGGCGGGGGCCATAATGTGGCTCAATTTATGGGACTATTAAAGCACAGTTAAGGCTTAGCCTATGAAAATCATCTAGGTAATTGCGACAACTGAAAAGGAGAATAGCAATCATGCCCTAAGCTGAAGTTATGGCACACAATAAACTAACACCTTCCTGATAACGAAAAGAAACGCTTTGATATGTAAAGAATATGAAAATATATGGTAATATAGGCAAATGACATTATCTAGTCTGAAATCTAAGAAATTTTTTAAATTCAAGGAATGAAAAAGCATTTTAATATAGACTTACTGGGATATCATATATTAAATCTAAAATAAATATAAAAACTTTAAAATAATTATAAAATTAAATTATTGACAATTTTAAGCATATAAAAACTATTTAAACTAAAAAATTGATTTCCCATTTTTAATGGGTTGAGGGTATAAAAATTGAGAATATAGTTTAAGCAAACAAAAACATATCAGATTTAAGAATAAAATAAAGTAATATTAAAATCTATGCTAATTTAATAAATAATAATGAATAATAAAATTTATTTAAAATATATTTTTTTTTAAATAATTAAATAATTATAAAATAAACCAAAGAAAATTTAAATACTTTACAGCCATCGAAATAAACTTAGCTAGAATAAAATCTTAATTAAAAATTTTTTGGTAAATAAATAATAAAATACATACAGATTTGAGCAAAATACTTTATGCAAATCAGATTATTTATTTCATTTTCTAAGTTTGCCATATTAAATAATATTTCTAATTTAACTTCTATGTTAGCTATGCAATTCAGATTGGATTCGATTCAATTGTTCTGTTATGTTCTGTTGTACATGGCGTATGAGTAATCAACTAATTTCGAACAATAGGCAAAATGCAATAAAATTATTAATAACGCGACTGTAACTAATCACGTCAAACGAACAATAGCCAAATTACATTTATGGCTGCTGCCAAAGCTAACAAAAGAGCCCCAAAACCGTCTCCATGCCCAGCACCATACCCTTTGCTAAGCAGCAACGGGGACCTGCTACTATCGGGACAGTTGGACTGACTAGCTAACAAAGCGCATTCAATCAGCATAGCACAAACAAAACAGCGCAACACAACAGTTGCAAGTCATAAAAAAACTACAACAAAAATACAAATACAAATACTATAGAGCTGAGAGTTGAGTAGGGGCAAAAACTTACAAAAAATAAAAAAAATAATAATAAATAAATAAAAAGAAGAAGAAACAATTTCCAACATTGGCCGAGGCAGCTACTGGGCATACGCCAAAAAGAGGCGACGCGACGCCTCGTAGCGCTAAGCAAATAGACCAAAGACAAGCATAGAGAGTTCTACATACGGGGCGGCAGTAGAGGCGGTACCAGGGGGCGGTGCTGGGGATAGGGAGTCAATGTGTATACACACACACACGCACACAATGCAACTTCACGCCGCAAGTCAAAATGCAATTAAGCGCAGCTACTGGACGACTTCAACCCGCTGACGATGATAATGACGCTGACGATGATAATGATGAGGACAATGATGATGACGATGGCAACGTTGTTGTAACCATCAAACAGCAGATTGTCAGAGACAAACGCACACACATATAAACATACATACACATATATATACACACATATATAGATATGTGTGTGCGTATTTATAACTAGAGAGAGAGACCCATGAGCTGGGCGTTGATGTTTCAGGCGGAGTTGCACAGATAGAAAACTACATAGTACAAACAAAACTCGATTTCAGTTTAAGACGCAGTAAAAAGTTGTAATGCAGCTTAAGACGGGAGCGCAGCCGCCTTAAACATAGAGGAAGGAAAAGAACCGCATGGAAAACGAAAAGCAGCAGCCGCAGAGCACCAGCAGCAGTAAGAGCAAAAAAAAATACATATATATATAAAATAAAAGCTTTTGTGCTCCAAGTGGCAATTACACGCAACGAAATTGGAGGCAAAAGGTTCAGTCCATAATTTCGATATATATATATATATATGTATGTATGTATATAAATCGATATGCATATACATATGTATAGAAGGGGTGTCGAACTAGCCAAGGCATCTATTTATCAATCTGGGTAATTATAAAGGCAATGAAATGGGAAAAAAGAGAAATTCAATTAGATCGGGCACTGGCTTAAGGCAGAAGTTTCAAGCATATGACAAAGGATAGGCTGGCGAAAATAACAAAAATTTGTTAAATTAGCAGGGGTAGTCCCTCTTATGACAGTAATTATGTTAGCCTGCAGTATTGCTTATGCAGCTGTGATAGTTCTACTATGCCAAAAATCTGTGAATGTTTTTCGTCTTCTAATTTACTAATTACTTATTTGTAAGATGTAAGAATAGTATTATTATCACTATTAGATTTTATTCTCTATATATGTACATATATGTAAAATTATTTCAAATCTAATTCAGAAAAAAGTAGAATAGATATTTGTATATTAAATGCAAATTATTCCAAATTAAGATTCAATTATACTATAATTCAATTTTAATATTATTAATTTTAATATTTAAGCATATTATTTAAGTCAATCGAAGAAAGTTCAAATAAATTATTGATAAAAAATGTAAATATTTATGTATTAAACATTATTGTGAATTAATGAAAATTAATTTATATAAGATATAAATAAATAATATATAATGTATATATAATGTAATATATTATAAATAATATTACATTTCAAATAATAATATATGGCAGATTTTTAGTTTTTTAATTTTTAATTACATATTTTATACAATGAATTTAAATTTGATATATTTAAATATAAATAATAAATTAATTATAATAATGTTATCCAAAATTTAACAGATCATATTATTTTTCAATAATAATAATAATAATAATAATATAGTGAGCATAAATATTTGGTGTATTTTAAATAAATTTAATCATAATATTTTTTATAAAAAGAAGCAACTTGTAATTTTGTAATTGAAAAATTGTATTCCCGTGTCAAACTTTGCAAGAATCAACTCAACATGCATTTCGCTCAGTGCAGCTGCAACTGCAAGCTACAACAAAGAAGGTTCTTAAAAGCTTTATGCATCGTTGTCGCTGTTTCGTATAGCTCTACAACAACAACAACAACAACAGCAATAGTAAGAACAACAACAACAACAACAAGAACAAGAGACAAACCGGTTTTGCCATTTGCTCTTAGGCTCCAAAGACTCCCAACACACTGGGGTCTGCCGGTAAAAACTTGGGTATTTGACTTTGGCTGTGTTGATTTGTTGCGCATGCGCGCGACTTGCGCCGACTCGATTCGCTGCGACTGGTACTCACTGTACAGTGTACACCCTGCAGCGCTGCAGCTGTGCCCCACACACACACACACATCCATAAAGACATAGGTCTATTGTGGGCGGGCGGGGGTAGGGCAGCAGAGTTGGCAAGCAGGGACTACCTCTACTACATCTTGTTGTTGCTGTTATTATGACGCTCGAGCAGCTACTGTGCATTGCTTAACGATCATGCCCGATCATGCTTCAAAATGGAGAAAAAAGACTGAAAAAAACTTAAGCCAAAAAGCTCGCACGTTTCGTGTTTTCTTGCTGCTGTTGTTGTTGTTGTGGTTGTTGTTGTTGTTGTTGTTGTAGCTGCTGTTTAGTGTGCTTTGGTTTGGCTACCGTTTGGTTCGCTATTGGAATCGCTTTTGGGATCGCATTTGGCTCATTGTCAATGTCGCTGTTTGCTATTTGAGCTCAGTTTCTGCTGGATGAGCCCCTCTCACCCGCCTCCCCTCTTCTAGCCCACATTCGCTGCCTCAACCCAATTCGCTGCGTGATTCATTTGTCGTGCTGTGCTGTGGAGTCGACCCGCATGCTATATGTTTGTGCTCTGGGGGCCAGAGAGTAGTAGATATTGACGTTTCGTATATATAGCTTGGATGCGGTCGCACCGTTATGGAAATATGATTGCCCAAAAGGTACAGGCCAAGTGGATGCACCCCTTCTGCCCCCCCGTCCCTCTCTCCATGTCTCGTTCAAAGAGTTGCACCCACAACAGCCAGATCAATTTATGTAAAATGAATGGTGATTAAAATGATCGCCAATATTTGCATTGTGGTCAGCGTTTAAACTTTGGCTTGCATTTATTATTATTAACGTCTCTGGGCCAGAGCTGATGAAGTGGTAATGCCCGCCGGGGGTGTGGCCCATTAGAGCCAACTTTGATTTGAAGCTATGCACGAGTTCTCCATAAACAGATTTCAATTTGTTTTTCAAGGATGGCAAAGCGATGCAGCCACTCGTGGATCGCCGATCCGCGATCGCGGATCGTTTGCTAAATAATTAGAATTCTCAGCTGACCCTGAGTGCAGCAATTATATGGTCAAGGTTGTGCATAAGCAAGCGCGATATGAGCACAGCTAAGTAACAGATCAATATTGACTCTGGGAAATCTAAGTAGCCAAACAAACGACAAAGTCAACGGCAGCCAAAGCAAAGAAATGCTCAGCACAAATAAGAGATACGAATAATGGCCAGGCACACAGCCAGAGCCGTAGATTGTGGATAGCTGGGCAAATAGAAAGACTTTTACCTTGCGCACACAGCCAACGGCAGATAAACCATCAGGTGGCCAGAAACTGATCTGAAAATGCATAAGAATATTATTCAAAGGCGCAAATCAACTCCACATAATTTATTAAAATTTGTCCTAGTTAAATTAATTTAAATAAAAAATATTATTAATATTATATATATATTAACATCACAGTTTTGAATGATATTAGCTAGATTTATTTAAATTGATAAATAATAGCAAAATTTTGCAAACTCTTTCTTGCTCAAAACTAAAATAATATATGAGTAATGAAATATCGTTGTATTTTTTATACTTTACAGAAATCAAGAGCTAAGGAAAAAGAAATTTATATTTAAATCAGAATACATTTTAATTTTGTGCTTCAGATATTTATCATTAAATCTTAAATAATTAATAAAAATTATACTATAAGTAATAAAAATTTTTTAATAAATTTAAAATTGTTTATTAAGATTTCATAATATTTAATATATACAATAAAGCAATGTAAAATGTAAACTAGATTAAGTTGACATAAATGGCAGAAAACTTGTTCAATAAATATTAAAAAATACATTTTTTATCTATAAGAAAAATAAATAAAAAACAATTTCAAATATTATAATATAATATCTAACGCAAACTAGAAAAGGGCTACACGTACTATAATATTAATAATATAATATAATAATAAGACAGTCATTGAAACAGCCCGCCTCAAGATTTATTATTGCCTGATCTATGAGATCATTTTCATAAAGACTTATCCAGTTTTCTTTTAAGGATATTAACAAAAATATCAACACATTCAAGCTTCATCATTTAAAAATCCCTGAGTACACATATCTAGCTTCCAAACTAACTATCTCTACAAGGGTATTCGAGTATCGCCAGCTATGCCCAATAAAAATTGATAGTGGCTTTTGCCGTTGATGAATATAGAAGGAGTTCGCTGGCAAGAAGTACAGCTTTTACTTAGCTCATTTCTGGTTGTTACAATTGTCACGCTGATTAACTAGACATGGCAAGACAAGCTATACAAAAACCACAAGAACTTTTGCAATGGCTGGAGCAGAGGCAACGCAAGGCACCTACGCTCGTACTGTACCCAACTGTAGCTGGCTAGAGATAGAGACGAGCGCAATCCGGCCGGCACATCCGAAACCAGATTAAACCGCAGATGTTCTGTCAAACTGACAGCGCCAGAGAAACGACTTGATTGCGCATGAGCCCATGCCCATGGTCAGGCACAGGCACAGGCACAAGCTGAGACTGAGGCACAGGCTCGCTCCGTGCTGTGGAGCACAGGCCAGCTTATCCAACGACAACAACGCTGAACGTTCAACGTTCTAATGAACCCAAAAGATTTTACGCGCCAAAGGCTTTTTTCACGTTCCGAGTATCGAGACTCGTACAACTGCAAAAAAAAAAAAGTAAAAAAAGAGAGAAGATGTAGGAAAAAAAAAAGAAACCAGGCTGCCTTTTCTGTGTTTTGATAGGCGCTTCCAGTCGATACAAAATTAAAGACCTAATGAAGTGGAGGCAACGACAACGCAAAGATAAATATGCACAGGCCACAGAGTATAAGAAAAAAAAAAATAAAAACAACAACAATAACGAAAAAAAAAACTCGTTTGACCAGTTGAAGGCAGTTGCTGGTTGGGGCAAGAATCATCATAATTTTTACTATCAACTTGCAACATGGACACATGCGACGACGACGTCGATGTCGAGGAGGACAGACTGACGGATCGGGCGACCGACCGTCCGACCGACCGATCCGATTGCGTGTGCCTAACCCTCTGCCGGCAGAGAGCTCGGACGTCGCAGTCGCCTGCCTGCACACGCCTACGCCACACGGTGCCAAATGCGAGGGAGCGAGACAAAACAACAACAAAGCAGCAACACATATGTAGCAAGAAACATACACATATATATGTATGTATGCCTGTATGCATGTATGCATATATGAAAAAAAAATGATATGAAAACAGGTCATTGCCTTAATGGATCTGAACACAACGCCCCACTGGCTCCGACTTCGACTCAACTGGCATCGAGTATCTCCCTCTCTCTCTCTCTGTCTCTGTCTCCCTCTCACTCTTACGCTCCTTTTCTTGGTTCCTCGATCTTTCTCTCTCCCTCTCCCTTTGTGTTGCTCGCATGTGGATGCAAACGACAGCGTACGTTGCCTGCATACGAATGAGGGAGGCGATGCGAGCAGCCCCAGCGATAAAGATTTAAGCAAATAATCAAATACATAAACAAGAACGAAGAAATAAATGACATATTAGACGAACTATAGATGCTCTTTGCAAGATCGAAAGAGCTCGATACGGCTGCTAGAAATATGTAGAGCTTTAGGATGAATGATGTAGAATAGATTCCTTCAAACTGTCTTACGACTACTATAATTCCTTTTGTAATTATTAAAGATCTGATATATGTATGTAAACTATATATCGAATACAATTTTAATATGTATAGGAAGACCTAATAATTAATTTACAAGAACAGAAGTTAAGAAAGAAATCAATTTTTAAGCTCGGGAATCATTGGATTTTCTTCATGATTTCAGATTGCATTTCCAAGAATTACAGTTCTTAAACAGGAATCGAAATATATCTAAGATATATATAATAATTATTTAATTATCTATATTGTGCAGAATTGTGCCAAAAATTCAAGTTTTTTAAGATTGATCGAATAAATAAATATTATTCCTAAATATCCATAATTTATAATTTGCTTTCATTTTCTGTTAGAGTATGCAGAAGACACTGCCAGCAGTTAGCTGCAAGGCGACGGAAACTCTGGAGGCTCGCGACTTGAATTGAGCTGAGTTTCGGAGAGGAGGACTGACAGACAGATAGACATACAAACAGTTGCCCAGATGGGGTAGCGGGACACAGAGCAATGAGTATGGGCATGAGCATGAGCATGGGCATGGGCATAGAGCGTACAGAGGCGACTTTCAAAAACTTTACACAAATTCAGATTTATTGTTAAAGGCAGTGAGAAAACAAAGCAATGCGCATAGTAAATTGGGTTAAAAGTACAATTGTCGTTTAGACTCTAATTGGAGGCGTGTGCGCGCCCGAGCTGCTCTGGCATGAGCCTGATTGGAATGAGCCTGTCACTTGCCCAATGGCCACAAACAAATCAATTGCCATGCCCGATAAAACTCGCTCCCCAACCGAAGAGGGCGGGAGACAGACACAATGAGCTACTGTTTGCCTGCTGCTCCAGCTTCGGCTCTGGTCATTCACTCAAACAAACATTGCGAGCTGGACTTGTGCTAAGCGCGTGCCAGCCCCAAGAAGTTGCTCTTGCAGTTGCAGTTGCAGCTGTTGCTGTTGCAAGGTTGGCCCAGTGCGGCCCACTTGCTGTCCTCTTGGTACAGTGCCGCCACCTTTTGCCAGCTGCTGCGCCCCAGTCCAGCCCAGCTGAGACTCTCTTGCTGACTCTGACTCTGAGTCTGACTCTGATCTTGTGCCATTTCGTTTGCCGCGGCTGCAGTTGATCTTTGCAGCTGGGCCGCTAGATAAGCCCGCTGCTGTTGACTTTGCTTATGTAATACTAGACTCCACTCAGCTGCCGGCTATGGTTTCTGCTGCTTCTTGAGCTGACGGGATGAGCGACTGCTTGGCTGCCTTGCATTTGCCTTTGCTCTGCCTTGGCTTGGCTTGGCGTGTTGCTTTTGATAAATTGCCCAAGTTCAGAAGTGGAGTTGGCTGCCTGCAGGGGTTATGGTTAGTCAAGTGGTTAACTATGGAACTGCTGCCATCTGTTGAGCCAAGGCAAAGATATATGTGCATATGTCAAAGTCGAAAGGTTATATTGCCATGTAAATTCATGAGGAAAAACTCTGGGCACATAATTGAAAATTATATAGTATCTAATAGTTGCACTTTAGTTACATCTATTGTTTGCACACTGGAGTGGAGTGGAGTGGATTGGAGTGAGGAGTCGTAACTGGTTTACTCAGCTCTGGGCAACCTGCTCTTGCAGGGAGCGACAACTGCCACGCCGTCTGATTACCCACATGATGTTGTTGCCTCGCGTGCAGCGCATGCAGATGCTGCATTGCTTTTTATTTATCTTCTTCTCTCTTTTTAATGCCTCGGACCCCAAATTATCTAATTTGCAAAGTTATTGCTATTAATTGGGCGTAATTATTGCGTGTCGTCGGGGTCTAAATGGCGCCTTTTATGCAGCCTTTATAATTAGTTTCCTTTACCATCAGACAGGCACTCCAGAGTGCTCTGCACAGCACTGCACTGCACTTGCCTGTTGTTGCTTGGTTGTCAATTTTAATTGATTGTTAATCTGCGCCGCGCAGGCTCAGCATGATCTTGGAACCTCTCTCTCACTCTCTCTCTCTCTCTCTCTCTCTCAGTCCTTCTCTGTCCGAGGTTAATCTTATAAACGTACCGAGTTAATTGTATTAAATACGCTCCACAGCATTGTTGCTGCTGCCGTCCAGCCGGTTGGTTTTGTTGATCGCTGCTATCGTCGCCATTGGAGTTAATGAACCATTGAAGATCAAGGATAAACGATGTACACATGGCAATTAGTTGATTTTTTATTGTAGCCACTGCGATAACTAAATATAGACGGAGGCCGCCATAAATGCATATAAAGGCGATATGGACACTGTCCCATCCAACTCAAGGCGGTTTCGCAGGAACGGCACAAAGGCCGCAATCAATGGGCAGCAAAATATATGAAATGCAATTTATTAACAAGTGATTGCGCGAAAATATGTTTATCAAAAGCTCTGCCGATCATGACGTGACACAGGTGCATTAATTATTTACCAAATCTTCTCAGAACCAAATAGACAAGGGCTCATCGGAAATTTCGAGAAGCATACTTTTGGGATCGATCTATTATAGACTACGATTATGGTATGGGAAATGTACGGGAATATGGGGATGCTAAGCTGGCATTCTGGGATATATAAATCTATTCTTAAGGAATACTTAATATATAATAAATAACTTATACAAGTATAAATATAAGAGCAATGTTAAAAGTCTTCTTCGACAATTTTATCTAACAGCTAAAACAGAAATCAATGTTAAAATACAAAATAATGTTTATTGTATTTTCTATTCCAATAATAAATATAAATTTATAAAAAGTGTAAAAGCAATTCTCGATTTTGTTTAACGGCAAAACATGAAAATCGTAAAAAAAACAATTAAATTTATAAAATTAAATATTGATAGATTTAAAAACAATAACCTATTTTCAAAAATATATACACTTCTCTTTTATAAAAAAAATTAACATTAAAAAAATAAATATAATACATATAATGCATACATTTTTAAAAATATTTATATTTTCCTTTTCCGCCTGTGTGTCTACTTATATGATATCATATTTTCGATCTGCAAACACCGAAAACTTTGGAAACCAAAGAACCATATACGTATGTATATGTTATTCATTATCCGAAAGAAGAAACGTCTTCATCTAACCGTTTGTCTGTACCTTGATATGAACACAGTGTTCTCTTATTCGAGCAATTCAAGCCCAGTCGACCACTCTCGACTCTAGAGCACCCTCTTATTATAATATATGTAAAGTACTCCATAAAGCTCCACGGCTTTATAGTTCCCTCAAGCCATAAAATAACACTTGAGTTGTCCACTCAAGCGAATGGTTTCAGCTAATAAGAATGCATATTACGAAATCATATTAGCAATTCCCCGATCTTAAATAACAGACATTAGCATAATCATCATTGGCTCTAAGCCAGCCAGACCTATGCAGAGAGGCTGGATAACAGGTCGTGCGAGCAGCCAGCCTGGAAAAGCAACAGCTCGGCTAGTAAAATAAATCAAACATTTAATTACTATGCAATTAAGGTAACGTATTTCAATTAATTAAAAGCAATTTTGATTGAGCGCGCGCTTGCGAACGAACTGAGGCTGGCCCACGCCTAGCCACAGCCCAAATAAATAAGAAAATACAAAATGAAAACGATAAACATTACGAAACCAGAAATTTTGCGCGCCAAAAACCAAAACAAGCTTCGCAGAAATAAATATATTAATAAATATATATACACACATATATATATGTATATAAAGATAAATAAAAACAGCTGGCTGGCTGGCGATGCAGCGGCTGGTGCTGCTGGGGCAGGTGATAAGGCGGCTGCCGCGACGCGTCGGCAGGTTGTTAAACCAGCTGCGCCGCGTGGGAGCTGCGCAGCGAGCGTCTATTGCGTCGTTGCGAAAATTAACTGCAATGGAGCGCACTCCAAGAGGGAGGCCGCACACACGCAGGGGGTGTTGGGGGGCACTGGCGGCGGGGTGGTGCTATTGCCACTTGGCATAAATGTTAAAAGGCTCGCCACACACACACACACACACACACAAAAAAAAGCTTCCTATACAGGCGCAAGCGGCTTCCGCGGCTTCCAACGGCAACTTCGACTCCAACTTTGACTGTGGCTCGCACAAAAAAAAAAATTAATTTTGCTGTTGTTGTTGTTGGCGCATTGGCCTAATACGAAAGTTGTTGCCCTTGTGTTGGTGGTGTACGAGGCGGTGTGTTCGTGCCACAAGTGGCAGCCACAAAGTACACAAGGCAACACAATTGTGCGTTAGATGGAACAATAAAGATATAACGATTTGATTAATATCGATACATATTTAAATATATAAATATAAAATATATAAATAAATAATATATAAATATTTAGTATTTATAAATATATTACTAAAGTGCCATCGAGTACTTGAATATTATAAATTAAATAAGTATATTGGTAAAAATTAAATAAAAAACAAAAATCCTATAAATATTTAAAGTTACTGTGCATTTATAAAAAATAAATAAAATTAAAATTCAATGATTTCCTTCTAATTTACAAAATATCAAATATAATATACAAAATATCAATATATCGAAAATTAAAGTAAACATATAAAAAATTTTAATAAAAATACTGAACATCATTTTTTTAGGCAGATAACATTTTTGTTTTATTTATTTTAGGCCAACCATCAGTAAATTAAATATATAAAAATTATTATAAGTAAACATAAAATTGTTTTCATTAATTACACAAGTAAATATCAATAATAATTAGATAAAGCGAACAATGAATAATTTAATGTACATAAAATTCTAAATGTATTATGAAATTATATTCATATTTATTTATATTTGTTTTTGTTATTTAATAAGCCAATTTGAATGCTCAATGTAACTTTTGTCCTTTGTTGTCTAGTGTAACTAATGAGCTAAGCAAGCACGTCACGCGTCAAACTTTGTACGTGTTGTTTCGTTTGTTGGTCAAGTGGGCAACAACAACAACAACAACAACAACAACAGCAACAACAACTCTAGCAGCAACTGCAACAACGACAACATGCAACACGCGCTTAATTTTATTGGACGTCATGCGGTGCGCATGCGCAACGGACCTGCCGACCTGATCCACCAACAGTGCCATTGCACATTTACATACATAATCACACACACACGTAAATATATATACCATACATGTATGTATATTTCTATATATGTTTCTTTTCTTTATTTTTGGGGCAAACGGCATAATTGGCTGCCCCAGTGCGGTTTCTGGCTGCGACCCAGTCGACGATGCCAACCGAGAGAGCATAGCTTAAATAAGTATGTATGTATGTATGTGTGCTTTAAGCATATGCACCTGAGGCGTTGTACGTGAGATATGAGACATTTGGGTACACGATTTGTTGCCTACCTGCGTTCATTTGATTGATAAATGCTAATATATAATATAATAATATCAATCAAAAATTAAAGCATTGCAACATTAGTCGAACAAGATGTTTATAAAGGCGGAAACTGCAATTTGACTGAGCCTAAGATTATCAAGCGAAGTTGCTTAACATTTTAGAGAACTTCAGTTCATAAATAAATATAATAAAGCTATGATAAAATAGATATATTTTCCTTTAAATGAGTCGCACAAAATTGTCACTTACATTAATTAGCGGTTTAAGTAATCAAGTTGTTTTGATAAATATAAAATTAAAGTTAACTATATTGATGTATTTAATAATTATATAAACAACACACTAAAATGAATACAATATTATTTTAATCAAAATCTAATTCAAAGTGACATTTTTAATATCAAGCATACATCAAAATAAAAATATAAACTTATTTACAATTTATTTAAATGTAAATTAATAAATATAAATAAATTAAATACAAAATTTAAAAAAACCGTATGCAAATATATTGATACATTTAATGATTCTATAAAAAAAAAAGTAAATTAATATACAATTTACTAAATTAAAATATAAAAATAAAACTAAATTCAATATACAATATGTATATTGTAATAAAAATGAATATAATAAATAAAAATTAATAATTTAAATAGAAAGTTTAAAAAAATATATGCAAATATATTGATACATTTAATGATTATATATAAAAAAAAAATAACTGAACTTAAAATACAATTTATTAAATTAAAATATAAAAATAAAACTAAATTCAGTATACAATATACAATAAAAATGAAATTAAATTAATTAAATTGATTAAATCAAAATTGAATTAAGGAACAAACAAAAGTAATAAAAATAAAAATATATTAATATATTGCAAATATATATTATATAATTATAAAATCAATTAAAATTAATTTTAATTTAAGAGGTAATTTTTACATATTTTTTCATAGGCTGCAAATGTTTAGAACGAAAAAAATAAAATAAAATAAATGAGCCAACCAAAAGCAATAAGTTCCAATTATAAGCCAACCATCATCTCACAGGTTATATGAGGTTTGGCAGAGCCCCAACTAGGTAGCATTATAAATCGTATTTTCGTCCATTTAGATCGATTTGCAACTTTGAACTAACAGCAGGCGGGCAGCTACTCAGCCCAACACCCTCTCTCAACTCTTCACACCAGCTAATGCCTCTGCCCCACGATGATTGTGTGTGGGTTCTAGTTTATGGCAAACGCAGTTGAGCCTGCGTCGCCAGATCGAAGATTGTCATCGTTGGGTTAGTGCATTAAATGTTGATTTTTAGTGCTGCACATTTCAAATTCAATTGCACACAAAGCGTGTGAACTTTGCCTGTGTGTGTGTGAGTGTGTGTTTGTGCAACTTGCTGCTGCTGTTGCTGTTGCTGTTGCTACTGCTGCTGCTGCCCTGGCTCATTGTGGGCTGTCTGTGCAGCAGGTTTGTCTCGTGTGTTTTGTTTGGGTTTCGCTCTTTTTTTATGTCTTTGCGCGCGCTAATTTGCGCAAATCAAACAACAGCCCACGAGAGCAACGAAAGAGCCAAAGACTCAACCAGTTTTTTCTTGGATTTTGCTTTTGTTGTTTTTTGTTTTGGGGCACTGCGTGCAGTTGTAAAAACACCTGCTACAATTGATTAAATCACAGCAATTTATTATTAAGATTTTTCGAGTTTCTTTTTTATTTTCTGCTATGCTTTTGAAGAGAGGAAGAGGGAGGCAGTGGGGAAAAGGGGCCAAACCACACAATGAATAACTATAAAAATCGAGGTTGATTGATTTTCGAGGTCTTGTCGAATCTGGCTCTGTGGGTGTTCTCGACGTGAGGTTCAATTCGCTGCTCGGGCCTATTTGGCTTAGACACTGCGGCTACCAACCAGATTGTGCCGTTACTTCCAACTCATTTTGCATAAATCAATTGGCTGCCTCTTTGCGCAATAAACTCTGGCACGTTCTAAGGCGTTAATTGGGCTGTGTATTTGCATAAGAGATTTACATAAACGAAATCTTGTGGGCCGACTGAATTGAAAGTCGATTATGTGGACCTGATTAGTTGAGATAATATGAAAGCGTAGTTTGAAAAAAAGGTATGTGTAAATGATATTTAATGAAGTGCGATTAAATTTGCTATTAAATTTATAAATCAATTATATAAAAACTTAGGAAATTCGTTAAAGTTTATTTATTTTTATTTTGTATATTTGACAGTTGATTCAACTGAACGTATGAAAACTGAAAGTGGAAGGAACTGAAAAAATTAGGGTAAAACTACGTAGAATCTCTGCAGTCATGCTGGCTAAAGAGCGCAGGCTCTTTGGAATCTAAACTCAATCTAAAATCAGAGAGAAATCGCTATGAAGTGAAGAGCATATGAGCATAGCATAGCAACTGGTATTAAAGTAGAACTAGAAAAGTCGACTCTGCGTCCAACTAGGTGACCTTATCGAACCTTATGCTTGAAGTGCTCTCAGCCCTTACGAGGCGGACATTTGAATGGTGTGCGATTCTTGTAAAGTGGAATTTATGGAACGTGGCAGAGATTTTGAACGGAATGGAATATGCGAAACATGCCATATGGAACTGGCATAGATGCAGGGAATAAGTAAAATAGAAAGAGAAATGCCAATGATGTTTTTTGTATCGTTGTCATTTGTCTGTCTAATAAACTGTGAGCAGTGCTCTCATACATAAAATATATTCAGAAATATTATTGGCACTAAAATATATATTTTAATTAAATTATTTATACATTTATTTGAATTAAAATATGGAAATATGGAAAATGGAATATGTGAAGCATGCCTTATGAAGCATATGGAGCTGGCATGAATAAAGGGAATAAGAACAATAAAAAAAGAAATGACAATGATGTTTTTGTATCGTTGCCATTAAATATATTCAGAAATATTATTAGCACTAAAAGCATATACTAAAAATATATTTCAATTAAATGATTTATTTATTTAAATTAATCTTATTAAAATACAACTGAAACCGCGTCATTTACCAAAATATATATATATAATATAATATAATATAAAAATTTAATACTAAAATATAATAATTCAAGCATAGTTTCCATTATCATAAAATACACAATATTAGCTGCCTAAAATAGATTTGAAGTGTCAACGTGACTTATTTTTAGCTAATATATCTACAAAGGTCAAGTATATCAACTAATTCAAGCCTTCGCCCTTTTCCCATCAACATGAATCGATCGCGCTGTGAAGTCAGCTGCCAGGGACAACAAAAATGTAATCACAGATATTATGCCAACAATTTATGACTTATTAAAATACCAGCCAAAGGCTTTACAACCTTTGATGTAAATATTAAAATAAAATATAATTAACAACTTTGTAGCAAAGTCAACATGCTGCGACAAGATCGACAAACACGAAACTGATTGGTGGAAACAGCATGGGATAGAGATAGACATGAATATCGCGTGCCGTAAATAGGCCCCGGGGCCAGTGGATAAATAGAGCGGCCAATTGTCACGATTGGCTACTGTGCGATCCGAGCTCGAAATGAAGTGGGCAATCGTTCTGATAGTTGCCCAGGTGGTGCATCACATTGCGGTAAGTGTGAATTGATTGTGGTACAGAGTGAGTTGTCTGATCTCCATTGGGATGTCCTTTCGAGCAGGGCGAGCAAGCCTATGTGGTCAGCAATGAGCAGCTGGAGCCCTTCGAGGGCGACTCGGAGACGCTTGTCATTTTCGACAATCTGAAAACGATTGGACGGGAGCGTGCGATCAACGGCTCCTTCTCGTTCCTGGGCGACATGGACAACGATGACTTCAAGGTCTCGGTGGAGCTCTACTCCAGTCCCAACAACGATGGCGACTTCAAGCGCATGGTCTTCGATGTGCCGCAGACCAGCATTTGCGAGTGCTTCAAGAAGTTCTATGTGCAGTTCGTGCAGCCGTCGGTCAGCGACGGTGAGACCACGAATTTTCCACTCGTCGGCGAGGACACCTGCCCCATACCCAAGGGCGAGTACTATATCAAAAGCGTGCTGTTCAACACCCAGGACTGGCCCGAGCAGGTGCCACGTGGCATGGTCAAGGCCATCATAACGTTCTTTACCGGCGGCAAGAATGTGGGTGGCTTTATAATGCTTGTGAAGATCGAGGATCGTCAGAGTTAGGTGCTGGGAATTTGCATACATTTATCTAATATTTTATTTTAACTAGCAATAAAGGTCTTTGAAAGCGAACAGCCTGAACTTGGCACTGAACTCGCGCAGAGCTCAGATTACAAACTGCTCCTCCTCCTCCTGCTGCTCCTGCTTCTTCTGCTATAACTAAAATAAATCAGTTTCGTGTCGATGACAGCTAGACAGGCTTCAGCGCCCTATCAAGACACCCCCACAATTTTTGGGCGCTGATAATAAAGCATTTATTCAACAAATTTACAAACAACCGAGAAGGAAAAAAAGTGAGAAAAGTCACGAAATGTTAGAGGAAAACAAAACAACAAAAAAAAGTGCGCAAAGAAAAACTCAGCAGGAGACATTTACATATATTTGACTTATTCACAGATGGATTTCCCCAGAAGTGGCGGCCCGTGATCTCTGATTTTATTTATAAATTCATTCACGAGGGCGGCAAATGGGGGGCCCGCCCAGCACTTTGGTTCGGCTCGGTTCGGATCGGATCGGATCGGTTTCGGGGGTCGGCCGCCTGCCACACGCGCCTGCCACGTGGTTAAAAATAGCCAATGTCGAGCCGTCGACAGCGCACTAAGTCGACTGGGGGATTTTCCGAAAAAATGAAAACGTCACTTTAGCCGGGCATTAGTTTTCACCCAGGTCGCTCGTTCGCTCGCTCGGTCGCCTGCTGCCAAAACATCTGTGCGAGTGACTGCAACTATTTGAGGCATTTTCCAAGTAATATGCAACACATGTTGGCTGCCGCCCCAAACTTGGGGTAGGACAATGCGCGTGCGCCCCGTTTCAACAGATTTCTATGCATACGAATGAAAAATAATGCTCTGTCAAAGGCAGCTAACAGCAAGTGACAGTTTGGGGGCCTCTGCGGCTATGCGGCTCTGTGGCTCTGCTGCCAGCTCATGTCAGGCATGACATTAGATGATGCTCTGCCCCGATAAGTCCTGCAATTCAAAAAGCACATGCGTCCCCCTTGGCAGGCGTATGGCACACTCTGTTGCACAATTGTCAATCAAAGATGTTGCGCCAGAGCTGCGACAACTCCAACTGCAGCTTGGTACAGTTGCAACAAAATATGCTAAAAGGTTGAAGAACTTCTTTAAATTTATGATGGACCAAAATGTTGAGGGCGCGATTTGAACTATGATAAATTTGTTGAAATGCTGAATGGAAATATATCTAATTCACAAGCATATAAAATGCGGAAAAATATATGTAATACAGCCGAAATATATATAAGGAAGGAGAAGGTCTCAGTTGCCAGTTGCCTAATTTTCATTGAAATTGAATTGAAAAAAAAAAAAAAAACCTTTTTTTTTTTAAATAAAAAACAAATAAAGGAAGAAAAACGTTCGACATATGCTCTGCCAGGATTATTACTATATGTAAAATATAATAATTATAATAAATGTATATATTATGTACTAAAAATTTTGTAATTTTTGACTTCACACGATCTAAACTCTTTGGAGTTAAATCCGCTAAACTTTAGCATTCCCTTTTAGCTCTGCTTTAACTAACGAAAGCTTAAAAGAAAAACACTTTACTCCTTTATTTTTCACATTCAATAGGTCAACTTAGTTAGTCAATTCACTTGACCTCAGCGCCAAGAAAATCTAGGGGGAGCAACAAAAATCAACTTTAATACTCAATTGCGTATCTCTAATTTTTAATGTCTTCTTCAAAAATTTTGTTAAAATTTGATTTGTTTTCGGAATTTACACAATCGTTTAATGGGCCCACAAACAGGGTGATAAAACTGATGTCTGCTGGCATCCACTCACAGATACAGAGAGCGAGACAGAGACAGGGAGATAGAGGCAGCTGCAGCTGCAAGTGGCGAGCTGCCACAAATCAAATCAAAGCATACAAATTGTTTTCAAACGAATTATGGCATATCTATGGCCGGCAACGATGCCAAGCGACAATGATTAAATATTTTTCTGAAACTTCTGTTTGGCCATTAAAACGTCGAGGCGGCACATTGCGTAGAACTTTAACAATTTTATTAATGGGTCGCGTGATTTAATGTGCGCCCTCATATCTCTCTATCTATCTCCAGCTCTCCAACTGTCTGTAAGGGAGCCATTGATATGAAATTGGGATCTGTTGCCCTTTGGGCTGTTGCCTAATTGCATAATGATTGAGTTAGTTGTTGTTGTTGTTGTTGGCTCCGCTTCGACTTGGGTTTGGTGTTATGGATTTTATGATCCAAGCGCTAATTGGACTAGCTTGCTTATGTATGTGTATTCAATTGGACCAACTCTCGATGGCAACTCTAATTGGCTTCCGTGTCTAGCTGCAATTCAAGCAGCCATCGGTTGACTCCCCATGGCGGTAATGAGCCGATCTAACTGCCGTTCTGCTTTTGATATCATGATTTTTGAGAGATGCTAGATGAGAGATGCCTACAATTAGCTTTCCCACGCCAAGCTCTTGCCATGCATCCATCAATATCACAGCCGCTTATTGGAGATGTCAACACAAATCTCTCTCTAGATAAATTTAGCGCATTGCCTAAGCGAGCCATAAAAACTTTGCTAATTGAATGCAAGCTGTGCTGCCGAGACTATTAAAATGTGACCTCAACTCTCAAATAGGTCGAATCAGCTTAAATCGGGAGCAAATCTTATGAACTGCCAGCGATTTATGGCGACAGGGCCAGCCATAAAATTGCGAAAGTCATTTTTATTGAATATTTCACATGAAGAGCTGACCTGAATGTGCAAAGATCTAAAAATTGATTAGAATATGAAAATAGCCTGACTAAAACTGTTTTTTTTTTTTAATCAATTTTATAACTTTATTATTTTTAAAATTTTGAATTTTGTTTTATTAGCTTTTGTTGATTAAAAAAGATTTTTTTTTTTTATTTTATAAATAAAAAAAAATTTTATTTATATATCACATATATATTTTATATATATGTACATATATAAATATAAACAAATACAATGCAATAATTTTTTGTATTTCAAAAATTTACATACATTTTAATTTAAATAACACTTTTTTTTATTTATAAATTTTATATGTTTTTTTTTTTTCTATTGTGGTATATTTTTATTTTAATTTTTTTTTATAATGTCATCTTTGTTATGTTCTTTATTTTTATTTTGTATTATTTTTTGTATTAAATCAAAAAAAATTTTTTTTTATTGTATTAAGTTTTTATTTATATTTATAAACATTTTTTTTTAAGTTTTTATTCAAGTTTTTCTATATCATTATTTCATTATTTGTATAAACTGTTCAATCTATGCCATTTAAATTTATTATCATAACAAGTTTAGTGAAATATAATAGAGCTAACTTTTTACTCTGCCTATAACAACTTTTAGCAAACATTGAAGACTGATAAACGCCCTAAGGTATGCAACGAAAATAATAACAAAACTCATGCAAGGCATGAGTTTTATATGAGGGGAACGTATAATCCTGTCTGGCATTTGCCACAAAAACCAATTTATAGATAATCATATAATTAATCATGCACTTGTCCAACTGTTCATACAGCAAGCCAACACACACATAGACACACACACACACACAGACACACCCACAGCGAGCTCGTGAAAGGACACGCAAACACCCAACACATTATGCCGTCTGACCATTAACTCAGCTGCTGTCCGACGCGCTATGATTGATGTCTAAGCCGAGCCGAGCTGAGCTGAGCTGAGCTGGGCAATGGAATGACTAAACAATTTCCCAAGCATTTGGCAGAGTGCAAAAATCGGAAAATGGGTAAAATCGTTTGGGGAAATTATGATAAGACAATTTGACTTGACTTGACTTGACTTCACTTTACTTTACTTTACTTTGCTTCTAATTAAACCTGTCTCTGTCGCCCATTTTCCACTCCTTCCGTTGATATTTTTTGGTTTTCTGCAGCATCATGGTAAATAAGAAGCGTAGCTCATTAATGCAACAACAGATTTGTAGCAGCATGAATTATTCATGTGTCTGTGTGTGTGTGTGTGTTGGTGGGTGTAAGGGCGTGGCCAGCGCTCTGCCAGCTGACTGCCCTTTCAATTCACTAACCCTCAAGTGGCACACTTATACCGGGCCGGGCATAATTCGGCTCGAGTGTCTAATGGAAAAAATTAAGTGATTTCAATGAGTGGCTTAGATGACTGGACACGGAATTGGCCAAAGGATAACAGGTGTTGGGCCTGGATTTCTGCCAAAGAGGAAGTGCATGATGAATCACTTTAGGTCTACTTCCTAATTATAGTCAAAAAACAAAACCAAAAGAGACCCAAAATGTTTTCCTCTTGCACTTCTCAGTCAAGCAAATTAGCGATTGCTTTCCCCTTGCCCCTTGCTGCCCCCCTAAGACATTGCATTGACTGCATATCGAGTTACTGCAACGCGCCTGGACGATGATTTATGTGCGGCCGCACCTACATTTATGCCACAAAGTGGCCATAAATCACACCAGGAGGCAAAAGCTGCAGTTCGCGCAGATCTGGCAGCAGCTGCACTTCGAGCTAGGCTCGACTCGTAAAGCGAGGCAACAACAACAACGGCAAAGTGCCAGCCAAGTGTCTGTCAGATGGCAACAAAGCCCGCAGCCAAGTCGACAACAAATTGATATTTTTAACATGTGAGTTCAAATAGATAAAGTCAATTGATGGACAGAGAGTAGAAAAATAAGAAAAATCAGTAGCAAAAAAAAGAATATACATATATATATCTTCTGTATGTGTGTGTGTGTGTGTGTGTGTATTTACACACGCACGTTTTGCTGTTGTGTCCAAGTCGAAGTGCGTTGCTGGCTGGCATGACAATTAGACGGCGGGCTGCCCTGAGTGACGCCTCCGAAACAAAAGAGACAAGCAGCGAGAGGGCCTGCTTGTCTGCCTCTGTGCGGTGCCTCGCTGCCGCCCACCACATGCCCAATGCCCCCCGTCTGCCACGCCCACTAACTGTTTGTCTTTAGCTTTAGCCCTCGCCTTTGGCACCGCCTCGCCTCTGCGACAAGTTGTCAATTTGCTGTCTCTGCTTGCAGTTTTTCTTGTTTGGGTGTCTTTTTCTTTAAAGACCTCTACAGAGGTATTTTAACTATGTGAATTCATGTGTAACGAGCGTGAAAAGATATGGTTAATGTGTAATATAATATATAGGTATATATTAAAATAATATGTTAACATGAAATATCCCTACAAAACAATTTAATATTTTATTATTGTACTAGACATAATCAAAAGAAAATTAGAAGATAAAACTCAAAACTGGTGTAGCTACATATTAAATCAAAAAGATATTAGAAAAGGATTTGAAAATTCCTTTGTTTGATTTATCAATAAGATAGCGGTGCGCTAAGCTGTAAATAAATATATTTTATTATTTCTCTTAAAAAAGAATAAATCAAGAAATAATTTGAAGTAGGGTTTACACACAATACATTATGAAAATATATTAAAACCAAAACAGATGTTAGTTTGAGTTTAGTCGAAGCAAAATCATAAACAAGAAAAATTCCAAGAGAAAATTTAAAAGGAAATTTTAAATTTTAATTGATTAAATAATAATTAATTTTGAATAGTATAAAATCTTTACAAATACTACAAAAATAACTGACTTAACAGCTAAAAAATCTCTCATACATCCACTAATCAAATAGTAAGAGTAAGCGTATTCAATTGTGGTCAAGCTCTTAGTGACTCTCTCACTGTCTCTCTCTCTCTTTCTTTCGCTCACACTCGTTTATTTCTGCTTGTGGTCTGCTCGAACACTTGTCACAAATTGTGCAAATTTATTTTACGCGCTAAATGCAAAACGTGCCCGGCCAGCTAAATGGCAAGAATTAGACTCAACTGTTCTGAGTACGCTCTGCGCTCAGCGCTCTTCGCTCCTCGCTCTTCGCTGTTTGCTGCTTGGATTCGCCAAACACGGCACTCTGTCAATAACTGTGCCTTCGCCGAACTGGCCCACCCACAAGCTACGCATTTTGAATAAAAGTGCTTAAGAGGAATACATATATATATAATATTTATGTATATATATATATATATGACTTATGCTTGTTTTTAAGTCAGCTGAAGTGGCTGGCCGACTCACTTGGCGCACTTTTTAACCCTTTGGCTGGCTAACAATGCGTAAAGTTTTGTCGCCTCTTTTGATGGATTACTCCAGAGGCAGCAGCAGCAGCTGGTTTGAGTTGATTTTTGCTTTAACACTTTTGCCTTTTGTGTGCTCTACATAATTATTTATATACATATACATATATATATGGCTGCCTTAGCTCTTTCGTCGCCTATTATCATAATGCATTTTATTTCTGGTCTAGCGCTTGGCGTATTTTATGTTAATTTTCAAACAATGTCGTTTGATTAATTGCCCCTGGCCGAGTGTGGGTGCTGGCTTTAAAATCCCAGCTCAAGTAAAGTCTTTAAATGTTTTCAGTGACAGTTGCAGCTACTGTTTGGCAATTATCATAGAAATCATGTTTCTTCCTGTTCAGACAATAAATGCAACTGACCAAAGCGAATGGAACGACAGACACTTTGATTAATGATATTCCCTTCAATCGAGTCAATTATGCCATTTGCATTCACAATCCCAAAATTGTAAGCAATTATTAGGACGAGTTTTCTGTTTTAGTCATTTCTTTGGGTCCACTGATCGATCGTCGCTCCTCGTTGACGTTTTCAGATTTTTCTTCTCTTGTCTTGCTTTTTGGGCAATTTAGAGATAGGCATCGGGCAATGGGCCTCAGACGAGGCCCAATAACAAAACGATCAACTGAAAATGATTAGTCAACGGGCCCGAGCGAGTAATAAAAAAACAACATAGAGAAGAGAATTACTGACAATTTCATGAACAAACGCCTTTTATGACCCCAACAACAACAACAACAACAAGAACAATAAGCATATTTGTATAGAGGAATTTTCAGTTTTGGTCTGTTCCAGCAGCAGATGAAAATACAATTAACAAATGTCAATTATGATGACACAGAGCGAGTGAAAGGCAGTTAATGGCAATGCGACGTGCAGCAGATGCAGCCAGATGATATAGTTCGAGATTCAGATACAAAGATACGCAGGCAGCTACAAGGCAAAAGATACAAAACACATACAATGAGATACATATAAAAGATATGTTTGTCATTTTTGTTAATCAATTTCATGTTACAATTCTGGGCAGAGATTTTTCCTCTGCTTCTTCCTCTTCTTCTCGTTTGATTTGTTTGCCTGCCTGTCGGCCAAGCTGACTCAGAGGCATGTGAATTTGGGAGTTATCTTTAGCTTTACCGTTGCTTTTTGTAGCTCACTTTTAAGTAGGCTGTGAGAATATGTTGATATCGAAGTCCAAGTGCTACTACCATGGTGGCATTGGGTTTCCGTTTTTATACCCTGGAAGCCTTTGAGAGGCAGAAATGAGAGCATGTTGATTTTGTCGAAATGTATATAACAAATTGTAGGGAGCGTGGTAGAACCTATAGAGCATATACATAATTGATCTGGACGACAAGCTCAGTCGATCTAGCTCAGTCTGGCTCTGGATACGTCAGTCTTTCCGCCCGTCTGAGTGTCTGTCCGTCCGTATGAAGAACCTCACAAGCATTTAGCTACTGTACTCCTCTATGGTATATAAACATAACTAATGCAATAGCAATGCAATAAAGATAGAAATCGATTGTTGAGAAAAATATTATCCATAAAAATAAAAAAGTGTTTACTTTCCATTAATAACATAGCTTTTAAGCAAGGCGAGCTCAAGATATTATACTAAGCACTCTCACGCAAGGCACAGGGTATCTCGTAGTCTAACAGTCTCTCCTGGTGCCCTCCCTCTCACTTGTTTATAACTTAATTTCCTGGTATGTTCGCTTATCAAGTTCCCGTTTTTTCTTTTTCTATCGCCTTTTTTATGCTCGAAATCAATTTGAAGCACTTTACTCGAAATTAACATTATTTTATATATATGGATATATACCTATATATACATATATATGTTTAGTGGGTATTTTCATTTTATTATTATGAGCGCAACACTCTGTTTCTTTTTTATATGCGTTTTTTTTTTTAATGCCGCACGTCTGCGCGCTCAATTAAAAGCGGGCAATTGAATGGGTTCCTAGAGCCGAGCTCTATACCTTTTGGGTCGCCAAAGGTGTTGCTGGCCAAAGTGTCACTTGCCAAGCGATTGAAGCGTAAACGGTTTTTGTTCCAGCCAGCCCAACCAAAATTAACGCCTGAAATGGATTTCAAGTGCGGCTGGCTAATTGAAAAGGTCTTTTACGCTCACGCTCACGGTCTCCCTCTCCCTCTGTCTCTCTCCCACTAAATAGTCAACAAAAGGCGCGACAGGAAGCACCATTCAAGAGTCATATGCCATATAAAAAATATGTATATATGTATATATGAATTAAATTTCCATACAAGACAAAGAGCTGGCGCTATAATAAAATGAAAAAAATCTCAGACTAGCCAACAATTGACCGCTGGGAAATGAACCCATAAACAAATTACGAAGCGCAAGGCATTTAAGGACGGCAACAAAATATTCGCACGCAAGCGCCGCGGCCAATTTATTTATTAATCGCATGTCAAGGCGGGTGTGGGCGTGGCACTTGGCACGTAAGCATTAAATACATTTTGAGCGGAAGAACTAATTAACAAGCGGACGAATTGGCAGCAGACATTGGAGTGTAAGCCGAAGGCTCACCTCAACCAGTCATCGTCAGGCAGTAGCAGAAAAAAAAAAACAAGAAAGAAACAAAAACAAAATATGCAGAAGAAGCAGAAGAACCAGACACAACTTGGCAAAAACTCATTAGCACGCTCGAACGTTAAAAATGTCGCGTCAAAATCAGCGCTTAATATTTTTTATGATTAGCCATCCCCAAATGTGACATTTTTGTTGTTGTTGTTGTTGGGTTTTGTTGGATTTTGCTGACAGAGAGAATGCGAATGTGTATGAGAATGTAAGTTGGCATTGCGGTAAAGTCAAATAGTAGATACTCTAAGTGCCTGCTTATGGTATATTCGTGTTTAATATTAGAGTAAAGTAAGTTGTTTTTTTTTTATAAATATATTGCATGACGTGTGAGTATTGTAATTTCGGTGGCCCTATAATAATATGTGAATATAAAAAAATAAAGGCATAGCTATTTGAATAACTGTATGATAATATGTAAATATCTTGAGCCTTAGATTACGAACAAAAAATTTAATAATAAAAATAATAATAATAATTATAATAATAATGAAACAAAAAAAAAAATTTTTTTTAAAATAAATAAATAAAGGTAAATAAATAATATATAACTAAGTATATAAGGTAAATAATAAATAAAATAAATAAATAAAGGTAAATATTAAATTAAAACTAAAAATGAAAAAAAAAATAAATAAAAATATATAAAGGTAAATAAAAATTAAAATAAAAAATAAATTAATAAATAAAGTACGTAATAAATAAAATAAATCATAATAATAATAACTATAACAAATATTGATACTAAAAAATTAAATGATAAATAAAAAAAAAAATAAAAAATAAAAACATAAATAAAACAAAGAAAATAATAATAACAATAAAAATAATTTCCTATGTTAATTATAGTTAATGATTAATTATTATTAACATTTAATTTATTATCTTATCATCCATGACAAGCCTCATTAGTAAGCCAAGACGACCTCGCTGCGGCGCAAGTGTAGCCAAAGGCAATCGAGTAGCGACAATGTGAACGGGAATTATTTGTTATTTGTTATTTGTGCAGACTTTGTCTGGATCTAATATACTATATAGAAATAAAAGTAATTGTGCACATTAAATAAGGAGCTATTCAAGCAGACTTTGTCTGGCTTCATACAATATATAGCCCTCCATATATAAATATATTCACATAAACAAATATGAACAGGTGGATGGCTTCTGCTGCGTGTCGCTCAAAGCAATCAACATATTTTGCGAGCAGCGCGACTAAAAACGCTAAAGACTCATTAATTGTGCGCGACATTTGTTGGCGTGTCCAGAAAGTCGCGACTTTAGCCGGCAGCGCCGTTTTAATTGTCCCTCTCTCTCTCACACACACACACACACCCGCCCTGCTCCTTCCTTTCTTTTATAGTGAAACACGGAACTGGACTCAGCTGTGTTGGGCTGAGCAAATACGAGGCAGAGGACATGACACCAGCGACTGCGTCATGCAGTCATCAGTGTCCAGTTGGCAGTCGTTGTCCTGTTGATCTCTCTCTCTCTCTCTCTCTCTTTCTCTCCCTCTTTATATATATCGTCAATAAGGTGATGCGACAGCAGCAACTGCATTACGTTGCTCTTTTATAAATATGACGATAAATTTCGTAGCGAAATTTGGTTGCTTCTTTTTCTTTTTTTTCTTTTTGTATTTTGACTTCATTTTGGCTTTTAATTTCCTACTGGGATTTACGCAAAAGGTAAAGCAGTTGGCTTTTTCTTTTTTTTTTTTTGTCTGTCTGTCTGTGTGTGTGTGTGGGAGACGCTTTTAATAGACCTTCGTCCAGTCTGCGAGATTTTAATATAAAAACTACAACAGCCAAAAGCAACAGAGGGCAACAAAAACGTCGCTTTATGTGCCATGTTTTCAGCTTTGGCCAGCAAAGCGAAAGAAAAAACAACAACAACAACAGAAGCAGCAGCAGCAGCAGAAAAACAGACAAAGTGAGATAAGCGCTTTAAGCCCTATTAACGGGCTTGTGGCTCGATGACCATGTGTTAGTGGACAACGCGTGTGTAAGTGTGTGTGTGTGTGCAAGAATATCTCTATGAAAAGTTAAGCTAGGCTATTTGTAAAATCTGCTCTTTTTGCAGTCATATTAAAGAGCTGACAAACCGTTTAAGCAAAGTTGAGCTGCAAAAGGCGCTTTGGAGAGGGACAAAACGAAATAAAGGAAATATGATGGGTATATATGATATACCTATTTAAGTTTGTATTTATTTATTTAAATTTGTACGTGTAATACTAGATATGTATATTAAATATTATTATATTATATTATAATATTATTAAACATTTACTATATATATTATAAAGTTTGTATTATTATAAATACATTATATATATATTTATAAACAGTTTCAATTCGATGAGAGTCAAAAGTAAATGATATAGCGACTGGATTGGCATTTGGTAGGAACAGTAAAGACTTTATGGACTCTATGGGCTCTCTTGTCGGTGCGCTTCCAGAGCAGTTCTATATGTTCTTTAGCTCATAATCATCGGATATACACACAGATATTTACTAATATTTTAGCTCAACTCGATCTTCTGCTAAAAAATATATATGTGGAAGAGGCGACTCGTTCCTGTTGCAAACATTCGCACATCCACTGAGTTGAGGCAGTGGAACTACTGCATTGTATGTGGGGAAAAGTAAAAAGAGAGCGGTTTTAAAATGTGGTACAGAGAACATCTATGTTAGCACCCACTCGTAAGGCTCTCTTCGTAAATTGAAACTCGACGAGTTCGGTCATTTTATTAGTTGGTGCCAGAAAAAAGGAAAGAAAGGTAAGACGCAGCGAATCGGAGTTCTATTGAAGTACAACAGCAGCAGTACAGCAGACTCAATAGTCCTTTTTAAAGCATATTTAGTAGCTACAGAGCATTAAAAAGCAAAAAAGAAGAATATAAGAGGTATACGTATAATTATAATTTTTAATACATACATATATTCTATTAGTCTTTATTCGTCTGCAAAACTGTATTTTATATGTACAGTAGTTTTTCTACATTTTTGATTACTTATTACAATGCTGAACTTTAAAATAAAATAAAAACTAGTTGTCAAATCAAATTGAGAGCCTTTTGAATAGATTACGCCTCGGTAGCCTAATCGTATATATTGTATAATCATATCTTATCTAAACATATAATATATATAAATATCTACTATGTGGTTAGACCGACTAAAATTTAGTAATTAATGCTAGACATATCACTGGCATATTCAACCCATTCAAGCCCATGCAAACTATCTGCAATGCCTAAAGTAAATGAATATGTAACACATTGTGTGTCAACTAAATTATCGCTTTTATGATTATCTGCATGCAGGGAGACACTCCATCAAGGCTGAAAATCTCAATGCAAAAGCAATTTAAGCCATGTCCATCGATGCAACACACACACACACAGACACATACATACGTGAATACGTAAATCTAACCAGCTTATTGCTCATAGACGGCGGCAATCAAATCAGCTAAAAACTTGTTATCGCCTCCTTTGAGCGACACCAAGAAAATTAATGACCACCCAACCACCCGGCCATTTGGCAGTTGCAGCAAGCCAAGCCAAGCTCCGTACAGCTTGCAACACGATGAGGCAACAACGCAACGAAGTCGATTGCCGGTGCGAGGCTCATTTGAAATATGTAAAGCATATAAATTATGTGCCCAGTCGTTTGGGCGACAAACTGTGAATGAATCAAAGGATAATCCAATTTATTTCACATTATGCGCCGCCCCGCTCACTGCGGGCCCCCCCGTGCCCCACCGTAGACACACGCATGCAACAAAGTGTGTGGCAACTCGAACTTCAAAGGTGTCAAACCTGCAGCAACAACTGCAAATGCATTTGCTGCCGCCCTCTCGCCCAGCTGAGCCCAATCTCCAATCAATACGTTTTTGTCTCTAATATAATTTACTGTCTCTAATGCGTTGCCTTTGAGCCAGCCCAGGCAAGGCACTTAAAAACAGTCAAACGATGTGTCGAGTGCCAAACCTGGACTGAGAGTCGAATGCACTTGGCTGGTGTCTGCTTGTGTGGGTGTGTGTGTGTGTGTGTAATACAGAGAGTTGCATGCGATGACTTATTAGAGTTGAGAAATATTTGTTGGATTTACTTTGTGCCTGCAATAAGTGCTAGAGATGAGTTCAGCTCTGCTTATTGTATGCTCTTCATATAAAAGCTAGATAATATTACTAGAGACTTGAAGTAATAACTTCTGGAAAATAAATAATATACCTTAAAAACCAAACTATGGAAGGTATTGACTATTTTGTTATTTAACAGATTTTAATGATTATTTAATGTTTAGTACATTTAGTATTTTATAAGATTTTTATTTATTTAAATATTTTTAGGTAGGGACCCCTGCAAATATTGTCTATATTCATATCTCAACTTTAATTTTTTGTTTATTAGCTTCTCTGGGGATTACAATAAAATATCCGATTCTATTTTAGTCTATTAAATATTTATAATTAAAATAAAAGTCCAAGCTTTATATTTAATAGGTTCCCTACTATTTCAAAGTGAAGTTTTATATTAAATGTATAAATAAATAAATAAATGTTTAAATTCTCTACTTGACATAGAATTGTAATTTGAAAATGTTGATCGAATTTGTAGCAAGTAACAAAAATATAAAATATAGCTACAAAATTAAAATCAGAAATGTATAATAATGTAAAATTTGGCGATTTTTCATTCAAAGACGTACTTGATTTCATTTTGCTTATCATTGAAGATCTGCAGTGCTGCATAGCAATATAAATAGTCTATAGTTCTTATAAGAACTATATACAAACGTACGGACTGATGGACAAATGAATAGACTAACAGACGGACAGGTAGATAGACAGGACTAGAGCGGATCAGCTCGTTGTTCATTCACCCTTCTCGCCACACCTCCAACAGTAGCAAAGCCATCAGAATTAATCATAAACAGATTCATCATTTTCAATGAGTGCGGAGTATAAAAACTGATGCACACAAAGTTCTATTTATAAAGCTTTAAATTTAAAGACTATTCAATACCTATACTATAGAAACTATTTATATAGCTAGAATATAAATGAAGTTAATATATAGAAACTATTTATATAGCTAGAATATAATTGAAGTTAATATTTGTACATTCATCATTTCATTCATGTCTTACACCAAGACCAACTGCAACACACATCACGACCTAACTGCTATTCGACTTGAATTCGCACTGAGAATTCTTATAAACATACGACAAGCTTTTCGCTTCACCTCAGCTTTTGCCGCTTTTTGGCCACAAATTTTTAATATTTTACGCTTAGCTGAGTTTGCTCAAAAGGATTGCCGAAACGACGGCCAGACAAGTCTATGCGAAATCCATACACATGTCAGTCACACTTAACCTCGGGCCAATGGGGCGGCAGGAGGTGGAAAGGACAACGGCGGCAGCAGAGAGCAGCAGCAGGAGCAGCAGGAGTAGCAGCCAAAAGCAGGGTGCACTAGACCGCAGGAATTTCAAATCCAGATTTGTTTTGATTGCCCTGCGGCGAACTTATTATTTTAAGTCAGCCAAATGATGTGATGCGTCGGCTTATGTTTTCGCAGTGAACTTTTCATAATTTCAACGTTTTCCCAACATTTATTATATGCGATTTCCGGAAATGCTCCGAGGCGTCGTCGAGCTCGCTCAATTTATGCATATGTCAACAGCTCGTTTGTTGATGGCGAAAAAAAAACATCTAAATAAAAGAAGACCAAGTATACATATATCATGGCATAAGGATATAGAATTTGTGTATTTGCCTGTTTGGCTACTGTTTCTACTGCCAGAAATTTGCATATTTGCATTTCAATTTGCCGCCTCAATGTGTGTGTAGTTGGGTGTAGCTGGCTTTCTTTTCAGTACTTTTTTTTTATCTTTGGCAAAAATTTAATTGTCAATAAAAATTTACCGTGCGGAAAATTTGTTATGCAAACAAATGAAATTGAAATGCGGCTGCCTCGCCTCGACTAGCCTCAGCAAAGGATAAACACAAAGACAAATAGCGAAAAGCAGACAGATTTGCATTAACTCAAATTGAAAGGATGAAACTGAGGCTGATACTGTGAGAACATTTTCTCGTGCTCTTTAAATAATGCATGAAACAAGAAAATTGTGCAGCGCCAATGACAATGTCTAATTGAGTTAATTGGAAAATCCCAGGCCCAAGCCGAAGTATTGTGGGTGCGTGCAGTCGGTCCCTCGTTGCTGTTCTTGTAATTTTGTAATTTACATTGCAGGTTTTGAATTTACACTTGCAGGCAATTAATAATGCTGCATTAGGGCTATCCATAAAGCCAAGAGAGGCAGAGACACGGACAGAGTGCTACAGGCACACACACTACTTCACGACGACAATTAAGCAGGATAATTAAGTTTATCGTTCATTGGCTTTGCATTCTCTGCCTGCCTCACTCGCTTACTCACCCTCTCTCTATGTGGCAACACGTATGACAGATTACAGCAGCATGTTGCAGGATACGAGCGTATGGGCATTGCAGGACATGATTGTGCATATTAGACAGGCAATAAGAGCCCAGCTCAATCTCAATCTCTCTCTCTCTTTCTGTGTGCAGCTCTAAGTGCATTTTCAAATACGACTTGGCTAAAATTGCTAAAGTTATGTAAATGGATTGCAATTGCAGTCGATATTCATGTGGGAGACAACTCCACAAAGCATTTGTCATTGCCTCCGAGTCCTGCTGCTGCTGCTTCTGCTGCTGCTGCAGCCAACTGCGTTTGTTCACACTTTTGACAGTGCTATCATAAAAAGACTGCCATTTCATCAGACATTAAAGATGCCATTGCTAGACGCAATTAAAAGCATTCAAAATAAACATTTCATTACCAGCCAAATGACGTTAATGTCACTCGCACTCTCCCTCTCTCTCCACCTCTCTCTCCCCCCCTCTCTGTCGTTGCAGGCAAAAAGCACAACAGGACAACATTGTCATAAACCTTGCGCTGACATTAAGATAACTTTTAACCTTCGTAAAAAACCAAAAACTCTCTTACCCAAACCCTAAACTCTTTTTCCGCTTAAGGTCTGCAGCGTAAGCGGCTTTTCGTGTCGCCATTCGCAACTGCACATAAAAGAAAAAACAAAAACAAAAAATAGAAAAGAAACAGATTTTTTGTATAAATATTTATACACATATATATTTTGGCAAATGCTTTCTCTTTTTTTTGCAGCTTACCGGCTGCTGGCTATATTCCTGATTTCGACTCTCTGATTCCGTATATTAAATTGTTTCTGGCGGCTGCAGCAGTCGATGGCGATGGCGATGGCGATGTCGATGCCTATGCTGTTGCTCTGGCTTGTGGCATGTTACGCCCGGCCAAACGGAAATGTAATGAAAATTCAATTAAAAAATGGCATTTGCCAGATTTTACGAGACTCCACCTCCACCCCCTTCTGGCTCCATAGATGGGCACGTGATGGCTGGTAATGCTGACATTGATGGCACAGCGTTGCAACTGGAGTTACTTTCAAGCAAATAACTTTAAACTACTTTAAATAATAATTTCAACTTTGAATTTGTAAGCACATAATTACATTTCGGCTTCATCTATGCGCTCTATATAAATAGACCCAGCATCGATACAGATCAAATCGTATAAAAACACGTAATTCCACTTATCTGACATAATGTCAACAATTTTAAAATCGGCTACCCGTTACACAATCAATAAAAAGAAACACATACACATTGCGTGAATTCACATATAAATTACAAGCAAAAACGAAGGGAATACCCCTTATCGGAATTACAATAACAACGAGTTGACTTGTGTAACAAATAAAAGTCACTTGATAAGCCCAATATGCAACCCCTTGTTGCCCAAAAAATATAAAAAGGGTGTCGAGCACAACATCGTATGCTAATCACACACACATCGACACACACACTAACACTCCCATTTGCAACCGCCTTAAACATGCTTAAGCACAAACCAACGAGCCAAAGATCTTCCTTCCTCTGGGCTGTACTTCTGGTACTTTGGTGGCAAATGGAAATTGTGATTCTTTTATAGCCTGGCGCCGCTTCAATGATTTTTATGTGCTTTGCCAAAAAAAAAAAAGAGAGAGAGAGAGGAAGAAAAGATGAACTGAAATGCCAGCAAACTGATTTGCATGTCTTTGCCAAGATTTCAGCTGCAAACACTGTCAGAGTATTTAGATTTTGGATTTGGTTTTGTAACAGAGGCAAAATATGCTATATATATATTGCTGTGATTGAAATGCAACGAATTGAGCTGGAAAACTATAAAATGTAAATGAAATAATAGTTTAATTGATATCTATAATTTTGAGAACTATTTCTTTTCTAAGCCATGCAAATAAAAATTTCACAAAACTAAAGATTTAAGCTTAAGGTAAATAAATATAAAATATAAAATAATATAGACATTCAATTTATTTTTGTTATTTGTTTCATTTTCTTTTTTAATATACTAAATGAATAATATACGAATATTAAGTTCTGATAATTTATATATTATTTTTTGTTTAATTATAAAAATTATGTGAAATGGTATTTGTATTATTAATAAAATTAAAATATGGATACAAATTTATGTATTTTTTTAATATTATTTTGAATGTTATTTTTAAAGTATATACATATCTTAAATTATTCAAGTTTTTTTTATTTTTAATTTTTCATTCTTATCTTTTTAATATAAGTCTTATATTAAAACTTGCAACTTTTATAAAGTGAATACATAACAAATATTTTTAGATATTATTAATAATTTTAATTTGATGGAAAATAAATAGGAACGTATACAAATTAAGTATGATTAAATTTGTATTATAAAGAAAGTGATGAACGAAAATTTGTTTTGCGTATTTAATCCTAATCATTATATGATATTAGAGTATTAAAGAACTCACTATAATATTATCCTATAAGAGCTGTAACTTTTATAGTACTCTCAGAGTTCTGTTAACTAATCCCTTCTTCAATGAATAATTTTATTAAAGGGTATTCAAAATTCACTCTTCATGAAAATCTTATTTAGGTAACAGAATTTTGTTTTTTAAATGTATGCCATTTCGTTTTCAATTTATTTGGATATTTTATTTGCATATGCAATAATTTACAGACATAGCAATGCGAGCACTCACTGACTCTGACTCGAATGGCTTTTGATATAAAGAACGTCTTTTGGAATACTATAAATATTTGATATGAGCTGACTGTGCTGCAATGAATAGGCAATTGTGTTGTGGACTAAAAAAGAGCATTTAATAAGCACTAAAATGCATACAAAATCTCATCTTATTTTTGAGCTATTTTAGGAACTGAAATGTTCACCCCACCAGCTCAACTCAGATGGAACTGCAACAGCAACTGCAACTGAAGAGTCGTGTATGCGAGTAGTATAAACCATTCAATTTCAAGAGCCATTAAAAACTATGCATGCAATTAAGTCGAGTGAAAATTTCATAAAGATAACAATCGACAAGAACAAGAAATAAACATATATAGCACCAAGATCTATCTCTAGAGAGGGAGCAGCAGAAAGAGAAGGAGACAGAGATGGAGATGCAGATGGAGGAGAAAAGAAATAACCTGCAGTTGCCCGTCAGTCAACACTTCAAATAAAAAGGCGGATGAGGAGACCACATTAATTTGCATTTAAAAACTGTTTTTAGTAGCATTAACAACAAACATGGCCCCAACATGGGCTGCCATTAACAAAGTGTCTCCAGATGTGGCAGCGAGCGGCGAGCGGCACAAGTTGATTTGGGGCCGCGCATCATATTTAACATAAAAAAAAGATGAAAAAAAAAACCAAGAAATAACAGAAGAAATATAGAAAAGTTTATTATGATTGTTGGGCTGCTGTTATTAGCTCTAGAAATGGTTATGGGACCAGCGCACGCCACAGCGTATGTCAAAAGGCAGCGGTCACAGTGTGTCCAAATGGGGCAGGCAGCGGTGGCAAGCAGCCGTGGCACTTACAATGATCTTGTCATAAAACGTTCAGAGTCATCAAAGTTGCACTTTATGCGAAACGATCTGTGCTCCAATGTGGTTGTTGTTGCTGTTGTTGTTGCTGTTGCTGTTGCTCTTATTATTGTTGTGCTGTTTGTTGTCGCTGCACGTGTTCATCGTCATCAGCATTAGCGGCGCTGTTGTATTAGGCGAGAACAGACAAACAAACGATCGGACCAGGCCAGCCAACTGCTGGCTCTAGATGCTGCCTGCTGCCTGCCTCTTGTCTCATATTGTCTTGTCTTGCCTTGTCTTGCTCTTTGCACCCGGCATAATCATGGGCATATTATTGTGGCCCCTCGACTTGGCTTGGCTAAATGGTGTTGGCGCAGGCTAATAGACCGCATGGGGTCGCTGCAGAGTCAGAGTCAGCTTTTAAGAGCACCAGCACCGCTCGCTCGCTCCGCATATGCTAACAATGAACGAGCACAAACGGCAGCTAGCTAAACAGCTATAGATTACAATAAGCCTCAACAAAATAGATACACATGTATCCATTGACAATGGCACTGCTGCTTAAGAGCCAGCAAATAGAGCTATTCATGGCTAAATGCTCATGATTTGTTGAGCCAACACAGTTTTTGTCAGCTGCATTTGAAAACTGTAAACAAAATATAAACACGATTCTTTTGGCTCAATCTATTCACGGCTAATATGTGTGTGAGAGAATAAGCTCTTCCGCTAGAAGTTTGCTTTTGGTGGGCATTCAGTGTGAATTATGCATATATTACCATAATCATTTTGTGTTGTTTGAATTCTTAGCATGTATTTAAATAAGCATTTAAGCATTCATAATATTTCGAGATTTCTTTGGAAGTTCTTTATTCAAACTGACTGCATGAGGGACTACGCGAGGGCGAACCCTTTAGGTTGGGTAGTTATTAGAAAATACAGTTATATTTTTCTTGTCAAGCTATAAATATTTTTTTATGAGATTGCTGCACAATATATATTTGATGAATATTATTTTCTATTATTATATTATTTTATTTTATATTAGTTAGACATATAATGAATTAAATAGTTTGCATTGGACTATTTTTAGAATATTAATAATATTATTTCTAAAGATGTGAAGTATATTTTATTACTATTTATATTATTTATAAAAAAAAATTATATAGTATAAACCTATTTATTTCAACTTGAATTAATTTTTCTAATATTAGAGTATATATTATATATATATTTTTAAACTTAATTACAGGCTTTATTTTTTTATCATATCAAATTAAAAAATTAAATTATTTGTATTTACTCTAATTTATTTAATTTTATATGTTTTCTTATCTCCAACTTTTTTTTTAATCATTTCTAAATTTAACGTGTTTCTATTAAATAGACCAAAACAAATTTTAATAATGTAAAAAATGATTTATAAAAATTTTTACAATTATTTTATATACATAAAATAAAAACAAAAATAAATGAATAATCTTATACCTAAATTAGGGTCTAAACAATTATTAACTATTTATATAAACAAAAAACAACCAAAAATATGAAAAGTAACTAAATAAAAAATTTAAACTCATATATACAATTATTATAGGAACAACATAATTTATTTAAATAAATATTTTATATTTTTTTAAAATATTAATATTAAAATGTTTGCTAAGCACCTGACCCACGCAAAGTTGTATTACTAGTAGTAGTAGATCCGCTATAGACAACTCGTAGCTATGTATTTGATTCATTTAATTGCTTATTGAATGATATCCAATGCACTGCGCTCGCTCTCTCCCCCCTCCCCATTCGCTTCCTCTCCACCCCACTACCTATTCGAATGATGTAGCCTACAACGATTTAGGTGCGGTACATTTAATATGCGAGCGTGTGACAGGCCCAAGTGCCGAGCGCCTCGAGTGTTGTCACACACATGAATAACCAACAGGCAACGATTTACAACAAGCGATTTTGGGCCCGAGTGGCAAGTGGCAAGTGGCATGAAACCCAAAAACACACAGAGCATGCAGCAGCAGCACACACACACACACATACGCACACGCACGCACTGCAAGCACTTGACACTTGCCACCGACTTGTGGCATGAGTCGCTGCTGCTGTCTTGACAAGCGGCAGAGGCTGCCTTTGCCTTTGCTTCTGTTGGCTGCTTTCAAGATCATCTTTGTCAAAGATCTTCTCATTTTCATCTTCTTCATTTTTTCAGCAGAAAATTTGTTTGAGCTGCATCTGGGGACGCGCGCCGCGCCGCTGATTGCCTGTCGTTGTGTTAGAAAAATATTATTTTCCTCATGCTTTGTTTTTATATATTATTTCCACGCTGATTGCAAAGACGAGTAGTTGCAGTTGGGGCGTGCTGCTGCCGCACAAAGGGCAACCGCTGCCGCTGCCGCTGCCACTGTCAGTCAGTCAGTCAGTGTGAGCCGCGGGGCAAACGGTTCGCTTGAGTGAAAGTTGATGTGCATGAAAAGTTTTAATTGCGCGTCGAGTTGAAGATTTTCAGTGGCACGGCCAGGAGTGGTGCTGGGTGGCACTCACCAGCACCGCGTTTTCCAGAAACATATTAGAAGCTACAAAATGAGAAAAACAAAACAACATTTTAACACAAATTTTGTGGGTCATTTTTTGTAATGGCTGCGATAAGCGATCTTCATCTCTATATGGCGTAGCTGGGGGCACTCCAGCATCCATCTTACTCGAGTTTCGTGTCAAATGAAGTGTGGCATGCGCTGAACCCAGCCACGTGTTGGGCTGAACTTTGCGTGGGCCAGCAGCGCGTAGGATACTAAAGTGAATGTCTTCGCATGATGCAGCACTACGAGCTGGCATCTAGAGATTGATTTAACATAGTACTTGAACCACGGCACGTGGTGTTGAGACACAAACTTGTCCGAGCTCAAGCATTCGTCACTCTGAACATCTTCAAAAATTCCTCTAATCAATAATTGGAATTTTATCAACAAAAGTTCTTACAAAGCCAAAGGAATTTTCTATGCCTAATGAAGTCTGGGAAGACATTAGGCCGGGCTTTAATGAAAAATGCCAACACGCAGAGAGATCACAATTTGATTTGACGATCAGTAAACTGAGCAAGATTAACTACGCAGAGTCCGAGCTCGAAAAAAGCTAATAAATTACTCAAATTCCGTAAGGCCCATAGTCCACCGTTTTATGGCACCTTTTTCAGGCAAACCAGAGCCAACGGCCATGGATCATGGCAATTGAGAAATGTAGATCAAGTTGGTGCGATAAAAGGCCTTTCACATTAATTATAAGTTTTTAAACACAGCAATAAAGAACACGTTCCTCACATTTTGATTGAATAGACGCCACAGCTTTCCTGGGAACAGTTTCATTATGTTGCACTAATTTCGAAACACCACCAACGAATTCACAGATAAATCATTAAAAATAAGAAGAAGCAGACGAAGAAGACGATATACAATGTTTATTAAAAATTCATGTTTATGGCTTTTTAGTAACGACAGCCTTTGTCTCCCCCGGCAATTCCTCATAAATGGGTCGCTTAGCCGCATAAAGTGCTCATATGTGGCTCTAAAAGGCGCGCTTTACGATCTCTCTTTAATGTCGTAGTTCATTTGATTTTTATTTCCTCGAAATAATTACTACAAAATTTCTTTGCTCCTCTTAATTGTTTGAAGTTATTTTCTTCTTTCGGATTTCTTTAAAGTGCCCTGGATAGTATTATCTCCAGGCTTTTGTTAGATTTGACAGGTTGGCTATTCCAGCTTTATAGTGACAAGTTATGGCCTTGCTTGTACCAAACGAAACAAACAAAGCTCTCGCCTAATGGCCGCGCTCTTGGCACAGCCTAAAAGCCACTTCAGAGCTCAGTCAGCAGTGGAACAAATAGCACGACAAATATTCAACATTTCAACCCAAAAAATCACCAGCCATTAAATCCCTTTGGTATTATCTCCACGGCAATACTCGATGATGCTGGACAAAGCAAACGCAAATGCAGCCCACTAACGATTTCATTAAGAATGCAGTCAACTAGAAAAAACTCAATTAATTTCGACGTAAAAAACGCGTCAAGCGCCCCCATAAATGCAACAGAAAGGAAGGAAATACTATAGAGCATATATATGTATGTACATTTATCTCTGTATACATATATCCGAAAAACAAATTTCGTTTTTTGCAAATCATTCGGCAAACAAACACAAATGTGCATAACATTACAACAATGCAACAAATTGAGGGATGCAAAAGTGCACAGTGAGAGAGAGAGAGGGAGAGAGAGAGGAACCGAGCCAGAGCTGACCAAGGCCCAACATCAAATATCAAGGGTTTCCTCTCAGCCAAATCCCCTGCACCTCGTCGAGTGCAGTGATATGCAAAAAACTGCATGTCATTGCGTTGCCAACGCAACTTCCACTGGGCCTTTGGGTGGGCATACAAAAAAATAAAAAAAGAGAATAAGAGAGGGACCCCCCCTGTGGCTGGGCCGAGGGCTTCACTTACTTTTTGTTATGTTTTTTATGTAGTTCACATTCTGAAAAATTGACAGCTTGACCGCAGTGCTTGTGTGTGGATATATTGTTATTGTTATTACATTGCTGTCGCTATTGTTGCTGCCGTTGCAATTGCAATTCAAGCGCAAAATCATTAATATCCTTTGGCCTCAACGAACCCCAGCGATGCGGCCCCTTTTCGCATTTTTTACTGTGGTTGCCCGCGCGACTTCACTTTTTTTATGAGGCTTCCACATGTTTGGCCCATTGTTGCCAGCACCTCGGGTCACTTAATGAACTTGGACAAACCTTTTTTGTTTATCGGCCAAGGATGAGAGAGAAGTCGAGCATCTCTAGTCCATAGTCTTGGCAGCGATCAAAGTCAGCGATTTGCTGATAGAGCAAACACTTCAAGGCAGCCAACCCCACTTGGGAATCAAGCCTAAAACACTTGCCCTTTAGCTGCTCACACACCCACTCTCTTACCCTCGCCCTCCCTCTCGCTATACACCTTTCACTTATCCCAAAATTTCAGCAGCAATTACGTGTAGACACAAACACCACTCGGCTAAATATCTGGCTCAATAGTTTAATGAAATTATCAATATCCAGCTCGAGTCCACTGAGTCTGAGTCATCAGCCCAAAGCAAGGGCGATGAGTCCGATGCATCCATAACACACACACACAGACATAATCACCTACTGATGTAAATACAATATTTTCAATATAACCACTTAACGCTTAAATCCCGCACCGCACCACACCACACACGACAAGACACAAAACACAACCCTCATCAGGGGTAGTAGTAGTAGTAGGCCTTGGTTACCCTTACCCCGCCTCGCTCACACAGCGTTATCTGTCGAGCGACTACATGACTACTACATACTACCTATGGATGTGTATTATATGTATGTATGTATATATGGGTCTACTACCTTGTGCATAGCCCCTTGTTGTCAGCCGCATCAGCCAAGTGCCGGCACAGCGACCACAACAGTATCAATGCACAAACTGTACCCAGGCAGGCCGGCCAGACGGTAGCAGGGGAACTCTACTCAGCCAGCAACCCCCAAATGCCATGGAGGGTTAAAGTTTGAGACGATGATGACGATGACGACGACGACGACGACGAGAACGACGACAGTGAACTGTCATATTTGCTTTGACTGACAAACTGACTGACTGACTGACTGACTGAGAGACTGACTGGCGTACGGACGTGCAGAGGAACGACACATGAGTGCGGTGGTTGATGTGACTTACCAACTGACCATCTGTCATGGGTAACAACTGCACAGAGCGGTTAAATACAACAAAAAAAAAAAAAAAAGTACGGCATATTTTTCAGCGCATTGGTGCCCTACCGTTCCGTTTAGAACATTCAAATCGTGCACTGGAGTGACAACTGTACCCACGGCAAGTGTACTATCCAAAGACTGCCAAGTGCTTGTTGCTGTTGTAGCTAAACAAATTTTGTTTTCGTTCATTTCTTGTTCTCTGAGCTGAAATTTGCATAACTTGTAAAAGAGCGCGCGGCTAAGCACTTGAGGAATTCCTTTAGAAACTCCCCTCGTATCATTTGTATATATATATATCTTGAGTCGAGTGTGCCGGCATTTCGGAGCGCTAAGTTCCTAAGGGTTTCGGCTGACAAAAGGGTTTTAGGTTCGCCAAAGAAACTGAAGCTGAACTTAATTGTTTGGAAAGATTTCTTCAGTTAAGACGAATGTGCTTAGAGAAACAAAGAGAGAGGGAGAGGGAGACGAAGAGAAACGGAAGATTTCTGCTTTTTTGGGTTGCAGTTCACCTTTAGCCACGTTTACATCCAACTCCATTCCAGTAAGACCACCTATATGGCATTTGTCTAAGCCCAGCCACTAACTAACCACAAAATGCTCTTGTTCAACTCTCGAACGGCAGCCAATTAATTGGCCAAGTCCAGGCTACTTACAATGGCTCACAGCTCCCACATAAAGAAATCATTGGCAGTCGGAGCTGTTGACCACATCAATGCGCTCCAGGTTTTGCCTGGATGCATCAACACTTCAACGAGTGCGACGTACCGACATCTCTACTCCAATTGGAACTAGGCCTCAAGTGTGGGCACAATGCAACGATGGGCCCATCGTCCACCACAATTATTTCCATTTGATTGAGCAAAGAAGTGTGCGTGGAACGTTCCTTCCTCTATATAAATATATACATTCTCTTCTTCTTCTCTTCTTTTTTTCCATATATATTCACAGCAAGCTGGACACATTGTGGGCAGCCTGGCCAGGCACTGGGCACTGTGTGGTCATCTCTTGCAACGGCAACGGCGACTCGAGTTCGCTGTGTTTATTGCGCTATATGCTTGAGTGCATTCGCATTTATGGACGATGTCGATGACGGCGATGATGATGATGATGATGATTGCCGGAAAACTTGAGTCGGGCTGCGTTTTATGCATATTGTGATGAGCGCTCATGTGGTTCGGGATTTAAGAACTTTAAAGCGAGAATCGACAGTTTAAGAGAGTTTATAAATAAATGAGCTGCATTTGTGCATTTGAATGCCAATTAGGTTTTGGATTGTATTAAGCAAGTTCTATAGGCATGTGACTCAAGAAAGAGCAAGGCAAATTAAATCTAGATGTCTGTGTAGCAATCAAATGATCTGATATATTTATATAAGAATATCATTCTTTCTTAAGACCTTTGTTTTGCAATTTGAGTGAGAATTTATAAGAGCGGTGATGTCAATCTACTCTTGTCTTACGCACTTTTCTCCTTATAAAGAAACAACGTACTCTGATTTCCCTTTCAATGGGTTCAGGGTATAAAAAGTCCCAAGTTGAACTTATCTTGAATGTACTCACATACAATGTTTGATCTTTACTAAATAAATAAATAAATATTAAATAATAATAAAATAAATATAATAAACTTAAGCAAAATAATGTATATCCAATCAGAATATATCACAGTAGCGAAATTATCATAGAGTCATTATTCTTAACTGGGATTTGAACATCATATTTCTTAACTAATATATAAAGAAAAGTTTTGTGAATAATTTTCTGTATTTCTATTTGATAATATTGGGAAAGTAAAGAACCGCATCGAGTATACATATATAGGTCGACATAGTGTAAATAGATAAATAATACAAAATCTTCTCTCTAATTCATAAATGTAAAACAGTAACTTTTCATAACTGGACCTACGATCATATTCAAATCATATTTAATCTCAACTAATAGTTTATTGAATATATTTTAGTTATGTATTTACTGCAAATATTATAAATGCGAAGCTCAAATTGTGTGCATCTCTGTCAAGAGAATTGAAGATGAGCAAGGGATAACCAATCAGCGATCAAGATATCTCTTAGTCTCACATTAAGGCAAATCAAGTTAACTAACCAAACTAAAGGCACATCGTAATATATGCAACCTGTAAACCCAATCACCCACGGCTAACTGTAAATACCTCTTGGTTTTTAATATGGCCATAATTAAAAAGAGTTTTATGCTCAAATGCAAGTCCCACCACAACCTCTGGACCAATTAAGCGCATTCCGCAACGGGCTGTGGCTGGCCCCCTTTTTGGCCATTTATCCTAATAGTTTTACAAGAGTGGCGAAATTTATGCTCAATTTAACACGCGCTACCAATGTCACTCCGGCAAACCAATTAAATAAATTGGCGCAACTTCGAGTGGCAAACTATGATAATAACCTTTAGCTTGACTTGGCTAAGAGCACACACACACACACTCTAACGACTGGGCCAACCCGTTCGGTTATGGCCCGCACCCGCATTGAATTTTCCTCAGCTTTTTGCGACTTAATGAACATACGCTTTGAAATGGAAATTAAGGTAAATAGTTTAGTGAATTGCTGGCTTACTCTAAGTTCGGGCTGGCAGTTGGCTTAAGCGCTTTGCGGGCTTCTACTACTCCTTTCGAATTGCTTCCACCTGGCGCTTAGTCACCCTCTAGTGCAATTATCCTTGACATTCACAGCTATAGTTCTACGAACTGCAACGTAATGTCACCATGCATATTTAACTTTTTTAACGGGTTTTTCATGGTATATATATATTACAATATATATATGAATTGCTGCAAATAATTGTCTATGTCAATGACTAAAACTTTACAGGAAAAACACAATTCATGAATAGAAAAAATCAATAAAAAAAAATTAATAATAATAAAAAACTGTACAGATTATAACAAAAAATGTATGGTGAAATATTATAAATTTTTTGTTATTATTCCCTGTAACATATTTGTCAAAGATTGGGATAAAATATTTGTTTAATGTGTAGTTTGCAGCTGGTCTTATATTTATTAATCATCATCTATAACAAATTTACCTAAATCTCAATGTTTTCTGATTCGGAGAGCATAAAATTTGTTGTTTTACTTTTAAATTACACAAACATGTTTAATTTTTTCTTAGAACTAGGACTACAATAATTTTGTTATATCTTTTATATATAATTTAACTAGTTCTTAAACTATATGAGAATTCTATAATAATTTATTTATTAAGTCTATCAAATAATAGCTTTAAGACATAAAATAAGTAAAAACGATGTAAATGAATCATGAATATAAGGAACATTGCGTGATATTGAAAAAATAGACAGATATGAAAATTATTATAGGATTGAGAACATTTTTATAAATAAATAATTTTTTTTTATTTATATATATATTTTTTAAAAATTTTTATATTTTTTTTATATATATATTTATATTTTTTTATATATATATTTATATTTTTTTATGTATTTACATTTATATTTATATTTATATTTATATTTATATATTTATTTATTTATTTTTATTAACTTTAATTTCACAATGAGCTAGTTTATTTATATATTATTTCAGGCACAGCTGCTTCTGTACATGGACAAGTTCTAATAGATCTTACTCCTTCCACTTTATGACTCATTTCGGCAGCTCTGGGCAAACATTGTGAGCGCAATGACAATTTAAAAGTAAAATTCATTTCCACTTACATCTTTTTCAGCGCAAACATTTCGATAAAAAACAAACATTGACTGAGCCCTGGCAATTAGTGTGACAAAAACAACAGCAGCAACAGCAGCAACAACAACAACATTGGCAAGTGACAGATGAAGCAGCAGCATAAGAACAACAATGGAAACACTTGAAAATGTTGCCACTGTCAATGCCACTCTGCCACAAGGCGACCTTTGTTTAGCATTTTTGGCGCTGCTGTGTCAAACGCAGCATGATAAGGCGCTCAAGTGTGGCTCGCCCTGATTTCAATTTGAACTTGGCATCAAATTAGCGAAGCTCTTCTCGCGTCTCGCTTTATGTCAGTGACAGCCCAGGCCAAATACTCTCAATTCAATTCAGTTCAGTTCAGGGGGGGAGAGAGTATGCAAAATCCGAGGCAAAACACTTGAGACTGCTGAAGCTGAAAACAGCAGACAGACAACAGTTGCAATTAGCAGCGTAAACAAGCATCAATTGGTTAGAGCTTGTGGAATGGATTCCCGAAAATTGAGCCGAGACGATGGCTAAGTAGGTCGGCCTTGCCATGGCAGCCCTTCTGATTTATGTGGACGTGTGGTTGGCGCTTTAAAATAAACTAATTAAGTTAATTAGCTACGATTTGGATGCGTGTTCGGTAGATGCCACGCTGCATGGACTGCTGCACCCTGCTCAGCTTAAACAACAGCCTTTGGCATTATTATGAAAATTGCAACAGCAAAATATCGAAAAAATAAAATAAAAAATTATTTGCAACAGCTACCGGTTAGTATTAACGCATTATGCAAAAGACACAAAAGAGCTCAGAGCGGGGGCAGACACAAAAGTTTGTGAATTACATAGTAAATGCAAAAGAAAATTCATTTATTTATTCCAGCAAAATAAACTAATTTTATGCATTTTATTTTTATATTTAATTTTTGTTTGTTTGTTGCCTAATTTTTAATTTATTGTTTTCTTTTATTTAATTGTTTATTTAATTTTAACTTTTATTTTCTATTTAATTTTTATTTTTTACTTAATTTTGTATATATTTGTAAAAATTTTTCGCTTCAACATTTTATTTATTTTTTCGATTTTATATTTCATTTATATATATATAAATATATATTTTTTTTTCTATTTTTGTGGATTATTTTCTTTTTTTTTTTTAAATTGTAGTTTAGTTCTATGTTGCTGTTGTTGTTGTTGTTGTTTTTTTTTTTTTTTTTTTGTATTTTATGAGTTTATTCACATTTATTTATTTATCTTATTTTACCTTTGATAGTTTAATTTTTAAATTCTTTATTTATTTCTCTTTATTAAAGTGTTATATTTATATTAATGTTAAATTTAAATGGGTTATTTTTTAATGCTTTATTATACGATAATATAAAGAAAATATTTTCTTTTCAACCGATTTAAAATTTATAAAAACTGATTTCTATACACCAAATAAATACATCATTTTAGCAATAAACTCATCAATTAGCCCTCTTAAACAAAGCGAACAAAAAATTTGTAAAAAGCCATCATCAAGCAGACGAAAAAAATAAAACCGAAACGCAACGCATTTTTAATGGATTTTTTTTCGCTCCCTCTCGATGGGTTGGGGGACTTGGGCTGTTGATGTGGAGTATTTTGTTTTTTTGAGGGGGAGAGGGCGGGTGTGGCATGGTATTGCTGGCATTATGCGGCATTATTGTTGTTTGTTTTCACAGAATGCCCTGACACCAGGCAAGCAAACAAACAAACAACAACAACAACAGCAACGACATTTCCATGTTGAGTTTGTTGTTGTTGTTGTTATTCTGTTTATATTAAAACCTGCGGTCAGGGCGTGTTGCAGTTGCAGATTTTTACACGCAGCCATTAAAAAGGCACTCGGAGGCGACTCTCGGCCAGGTGATGACGACTGAGGATTTGCTCGACGACTGCGCGTGGCTAAAGCGTGAAAAATGCAACAGACATTGCCAAAAATGCCATAAATAAGTGCAGCAACAGCAGAGGCGAACGAGAGAGAGAGAGAGAGAGAGAGAGAGAGAGAGAGAGAGAGAGAGAGAGAGAGGGGACTCTTGAGAGCTGGAGAGGGAAAAAGTGTTAATAACACTAATTTGTCTGCGGTCAAAATGGTAATTTTTGTGGATATTCAGTTGGCCCGGATTGGGCTTCAGTTTGGGGTTTTGCGTGCTGATTGCCAATGGGCGCCTTTGGGGCTCGGGTTTGGGGTTTGGTCAGTAGGTGAAAGGCAGCCAGCACACGGATAATGAGCTGTAAACGAGAGGGCATTGATTGTTGCTGAATTTACATATAATTGGGTGCAAAATGTGCTCAAAATTAGCCAACAACAGAAAAAAGAGGTGTGAAGCAGAAGCACAGCAAGAGTTTTATGCAACGGAAATTGATCTGGTCAGGCCAAGCACTTGGCATGTTTATTGTTAGCTGAGCCAAAGTGCATTCAACAGGGACAACCCCACTCCACAAGCTCACAGACATATGCCATAGACTAGCGCCAGTTAATTGCCATTGGCATAGACAGAGGCCGGCGAGTCGCGACTCGCGACGCTCATCTGGGATCAGTTGATGCGCTGCTCATATGTTAATGGCACTCCGTCCAGGCGACGGCCAGGCCATGCCCCTGCCACAGCCACTCTATCGGCGGTACTTAGTTTTCTTCCAACAATTTGTGGCTTCAACATCTTTGCCTTTGACTAATTCACGTTGAGTATTTTCCTCTTATATTTTTCTTACCCATTTCTTGTTCGTGATTTGCGGCAATTTCGGTAAAGTGTCTAGCGAGGTTCTAATGTTATGACCGGGACCAGAGATGCGGCACACCACAGAGCCTAATGCATTTCGAACTTCTCTGCTTTGTGGCGATAAGCAAGAAAATTGTTTATAATGAGGTTCTGCGGTCGACGCTCAATTCAGTTTACTTAATTGTTGCAAGCGGCCACTGGATTTACGCTGCCACGGTCAATTAGGCCGCAGTTCTCCTAGCCGTAGGTAGCCAGCCCTCCACCAGAACTTGATGATTTGGCTCGGCTAATGCTCGACTAATTGAGTAATTTCTGACTATTTGGTATCAATCATTGGGTCGGCTCAGCCCGGCTCCTTATCCCATTTCTGAGAACGAGTTGCCTGAACTTCAAGTTTCTCCCCCAGTCTTTCCCGCCAGCTGGGCATTGCGAATCTCCCAAAAGGCGCTTTATTGTTACAAATTTGCTGGCAGTTCCGCAGCATCCTTTTACAGGCTGCTATTCCTTTGGGTGACATGCTTTCACTTCTTAACCTGGTCATCAATCATTCGCCTTGACTTTCTTTGTAATCTGCTTGGTCCAGTGGGTTAGTTATCGGCAGCTAAATGTGACTATAAATCGAAAAATTATAAACGCTTAGCACTGACCGCCAGGACAGCCCGAAAGACACCCTGCAAAGGGAAGATGCGATTCTCCAGATAACGAACTTGAAATGCTCTTTAGGTTTTGGGCATTAGCCTGTGCTTAAACCGTATAGCTTAGCTAATGTGCTTCTGTTCTGTGAACTTGACCAACTTTTTAAGCCTTTAACAAATCCAATTGCTGGACTGCTGCTTACCAATTCAATTGAGTAACTCTTGGCCATTTCGATAAACAGTTGGCAAATTTATGCATTTATTTTGACATGCGGCATGATTTATTAACCGTAAGTAATTTGTAAATACATACACACATACAGACATACTGACAGTTTCAGGACGGCTGCAAAGGGGTTAGGGTATGACCAGTCGGGTTGCCAACCCCTGCTCGGCTGGTCAGCCCTTTTTTGGGGGTAGAGAGTGTTTTTTTTGTCTTCTGCTTGTTTTTTAAATATATTTGCATTGGCGCATTCGTAACCGCATCGAATTTGTTTGTAATAAAAATGTAAATGCCATCGGACGCCACTTCAAGACGAGTTTCACTCCGAACCACAAAAAACAAGCATCACAAGAGAAAGAGAAACAGAAACAAAAACGAGTTGCCAAAAGAAATGAAATACGACCGCAAACTGACACTTGAGGATGAGCTTGGACCATGGCGTAACCCTTTTCGGTTTTGGTCAGCTCAGATCAGGATAGGGTTTGCCCTGATACGCATTTGGCCAAGTGGTTTGGCAGCTTGCCTCACTCTGACCCTCGCCTTGACCAGTCGCCTTTCTCTGCGGCTAATAAATGGGTTTTATATACATCATCGGCTATTTTGATTTATGCCCAAAGTAAATACAATTTGCAACATTTTGATAAGCATTAGCTGAACTAATGCCCAACAGTTGCCAGCCAGCGTGTCATTTACCTTTGTGTGGATCATTAAAACGCTGCTGGGGAGCATTGGGGGAAACAGATAATACAAACAGAAGTTTGAGTTTGAATTGGAAAAACTGTGCAGCCCCCTGCCCAAAATCCCAATGCTTCACACATTCAATGTTCGCCCCTTTCGAGAGGCAGCAAAGCATTTGCCAAGGTGACGCCTATTCTTGTTATTTTTAGCGCCAAAAACAAAGAGTGAAATAAAAAGAAAGAAAACAGGAGTAAAATTGTTGCTGCAGGGGATATTGATTGCTTAATACTCATTCATGGAGTAAATTAAATTGAGCAGCGGATAAGAAAAGCCTTTACATTTAAATGAAATATCCCAATACATTGGAATATTTTGTTTTATTTAATATGCCACGCCTTCCATAGGCATGCATGTATGTATATTATATCATCACCATATCTATTCAATCTTGTGTTGTCAACATGAAAATATATACGAAATTGTTTGAAAACGGTATTTCCTGATTTGACACGTCTCTCGAGTGTATATTGGAAGGATATTGAGAGTTACACACGAATAGATCATACAAATTTCACATAGCACTACAAATAATAGAGTTTCTGAAATACCAGACATAATATTATATGATTTGCCACGCCTCTAATAGAAATATAGAGAAAATACAAATACTTCAACAGATTCCTGAATATATATTCAAAATTTCAAGTCTCTAATGTACGAGATGAAATGGACAGATAGATCCAGAGATACAGAGAAGACAGCAATAAACACATTCCACAAAACCCAATATGCTCATTTCACGTTATGAATGAGCATTAAATCGAGCAAAGACAAACAGTGTACAAATTTTAAAATAAATCTAGTTGCGTGTGTTGGGCTGCTGTTGCTGCTGCTGCTGCTCCCCCTCCCTTCCCTTGCCGCAGGCTCGCCCGCATTTGCTGCTGTCTTCGAATGACTTATTAGGATTTCTATCTGGGCGCTTAAAAACAATGAAATATGCTTATAATTAATTAGATTTTCATTTCATTTTTTGTTGAGGGTGTTTTCCGCTTCTTCACTTGCCTTTCTTTCTTTATGCTGATGACGCTCACACATTTACACATCATTTTCAGCCTGAGGGAGCTTAGGCGACGACGTTGACACAAGGAAATGAGGAATATTTGAAAATTTACAAGTGAAAACAAATCAAGACTAATGCCCATAAATATACATATATATATCTTTATTTATATACATATGTATATTCACGTTGCTTAAGGCACCGCAATTTAATGGTCAAACCACACCCATTTAATTACCCAAACAACACTTGAAATGCACTTAAAACAATAAATCAAATGGATCTACGGCCAGCGAGCAGAGCTAGCGAAACTATCAAAGCTACTTAATAAACAAATTTTCACATAAAATTACAATTTGGTTGAGCACACAGGAAGTGCCACAAGAAATAGTCGGAAAACAATGTGAATGAAACATAGAGAGAGAGACAGAGAGAGAGCCACAAAAAATCCACTTAATGAAATTTATGTGCAGGAGTGGCTCAGGACACACATGAACCACACAGATAAGTCGGAGGGCACATAAAAAAGATAAAGTGTCCGAGAACCCAAAACCGACTACCCCGATGTGCCCTCGAGTGTGGGCTGGGTGTTCGTAGGTGTGTGCAGGCCAGGTCAGGCGGCGGCGAGTAATAATTATATTTTTATTGGACATTTATTGCCCAAAAACGAACAACATTTTAATCACATTGTCGAGGCGTTGCAAAGTGTGGGGCTTTATGTGCCGGAACTTCCTGTTGCTGCAGGACGCGAAGTAGGAGGACGAGGCCGAGTTAGAGACATGGGAAACATCCCGGGATCGGAGGCTGACATTGAATTGCTTTTAGAAATGTGTTTATCGAACAAACAATTCCCAATAATTTGCGTTACCTACGGACCAACAAAGGAAGAAAACTGATTTGTAATTCAATACAAAAGGAATTTCGGGGCAGCCAATGAGCAAGTCACTTTCCAGCATTGAAAGATAACCAACCTCAAACAAACAAATAAATAAATAAATCGCGCTGCTAATTAAAGGCGGCAGAGCAGGCGGCGAGCGTTTGAAGCGGCCCAAAATAGGAGCAGAAGAGCTAAGAAAAATAAAAAGAGGAAGAACACTAGACAACACAGCCGAAGCACTGAGCACACTTGATAGTTGTTGGGGTCCCAGCAGCCAACCAAATTCAATTGAAAGAAAGCGAGCGACACACGCATTGACATGAGCAGCAAACAGGAAAAGGGCAGCAGCCAGTACTTAAGTGTTAAGCAGAGTGACACCGACCATGAAATACACTTCACATTTAAGTTTATTTCGAGAAATTCGAAGAGTTGTCTGTTTATTTGATGAGCGGATCTACAATATAAACAATATTTTGTTTTATGACATATGTTGTACAAAATAAAAATAAATTTAATTAATAGTAACTTATAAATAAAAAATTAAATAAATTCAATAAAACGGTCAATAACGTTCTAATTTTATTGAATTTATTTTTTATTTTATTATTATTTTTTTTTAATAAATAAAATAAAGTCTTTTATTTTATTAATATTATGGGGAAAAATAAAAATTAATATAATTAATAATAATAAAAATAAAATAAGTTCAATAAAATACGTTATTTTATTTTATATTTTTTTTTTTTATTATGATGTATATATATAAGATGTGATCAAATATATTTTCATTTCTATACTATTCCTTTTTATTTTAAGTAAATTTTATACAGAAGTATTTTTCTTGGTTTTCTTTACTCTCAAATAAATTTAAATATGCATTACTAAAATAAATACTTAAGAGCAATGATCAGTTTCAAATAGCCTAACAATCGGATATAAAATTCCCTAATAAATTGTTAGCCATAAATAGAAAATGCTTTTGTATTAAAGATATATATATATATATATATATATATTTTTTTTTTAGTATGTTCTCTGCTATTTATATATATATATATATATATATATATATATATATTTATATATTTATAAAAATAGCAGAGAACATACTAATCATGCATTCACTTGTTCTGTTATGCATTTATTTTATAGTTTCATATAGATAGATTACGAATTGTACAAATATGTTTTACGGTCAGTAACATATATATTTATCTATTTAGTTATACACATTATTTGTCTCAATTATATTTCTAGCTGCCTACTTTCCCATATCATCCAAAGCTGGATTCATTTAAAAGCCAAACTTTGATTACATTTTTAATCTAAAAGAACTTTATAACTATCATATAAAATCTCTCAAAGCAACTCATCCACATTAACCAATTAGTAACAATAACACATAGAATTAGCTAGAATTAGCCAAGCATAGCACAAAGCCGATTCGAATTGGATTAGACCCAACGGAAAATTTTAGTGTAGAATCATGTTAGCTGAGCATTGAGAATAATCGAGACCCCCTGCCGTGTTTTTATATAGAAAAAGTTTTCACTTTGATGTGTTTGCTGCTCTGCTCCGTTCGAGTGTTGTGGATACGTAAGTCGCGAGTGCTCAGCCGTTTGTCGTTTGCCGTTTGCCGTTTGTCGGGCTGCTACACACTGCGTTCCATTGCGTTTGGATTACATGTTTCAGTTACACGCCACATTGAAGGCAGCCGCTGCTGGTGGGGGACAGGGCAAGGGTTGTCGTCCTATTCCCGGGCATTGGGACTGAGATTGGGCGGCAAGTGTTAAACTGCATTCGTCTGACTTTTCGACATGTTGTTGCCGCTGTGGCTGTAGCATGAGCCGCAGACTAGAGCCACTACAAATTACATTTGGCTCTGCTGAGAAATGCCATAGAGTCAGGTGGAGCACCCTCGTCGAGCGGGGGTGGACGGTATTACCTTACGAAATATGTTAACGCTGACAATTGACAGATGCAATCGGAGCAGCTGAGCATCTCGCTCGCTGCACAGATCTCTGCTTTGTAAATTGCATTTCGTCAAAGCATTCCTGTGGCTGCTTTTGACAAAGACAAGTCCCTTGTCCTCGCCTGCTGGAGGAAAAATTGCTCACAATAAGCTTTGACAGCCGCCTGTCAATATGCAGATTGTCTCTTCTTGTCGACGCAGTTACTACAGTACGCCACGCACGATTTGCCAAAGAATCTCTCTCTCTCTCTCTCTCACTCGGTTGCTGTCTCTATCTCTGATATGACCATGTGGCAGCATCAAGTTCAAGTGTATGATTGGCTTTGTCGAATGTCTTTTATGAATTGCCCGTCTGCTCGTCCGTCTGCCTCATCGCATTGTCTCATGGCTTTTAAAGCCTTTTTTATGTACTTCAGCAGCCAACGAATTTATGAATCTGATTGCGTAACAAGCTTATAACACTTGAGATTCATGACAAACTGGACAATTTAAGCCGCGAAAAGAATGTCAATGCCACAATTGATGGCAAGCATATGCGCGATGACAGCATCTTGATTTTAAAAGCAAAACTCACTTCTGATTGCTCTTGAAAGTGAGCAATTAATTGACATAATATCAAATTATGATAGAGAATGCTTTACAGCTCGAAGAATCTCTACTCCAGTTGAACTTTGGACTATATGTAGGCATTTTCTATATATAAGCATTTTTTAGGACAATATTACTAGTGATTTTTTCATTGATTGAAGTTCAATCTTTTAATTCAAATCGAATGAAATATTCCATATAGCTCTAAATGTAATTAATATCTAACCATTGAAATACCTTGTCATACAATTATACATAAGCTCTTACCTTTCAGCTACTTTTTTAAGTCTTGGCTGCCCTAAAATATGTTTCCCATTATGAAAGTGCATCAAATTCTACAAGAGGCAGGATAGATCAACCAGATCGTGTCTCTAAAACCAAAGTTTATCAACTTCTACAAAAAGTCAAGATCAAGTCAAAACAAGACTGAATTCAAGATTTCCATGAAGAGGACTTTTTCAATCGATCAATCAATCTCTGACGTATCTAGACAAATTCTTAACTTTATCCCAAATAATTTTTACTCATAAATGAACTTTCTTTTAAAACTAAATAAATAGAACTTTACACAGTTCTCCTCAATTGCTCATTGTAATAAAATGAATAGAAACAAATCCTCTACAACCGTAGCATTGCAGTACAAACCTTTGGCCTAACCCTTTGTGTACCCTGGCTCAAGAAACAATTTTCTTTTGGTAAACTTCGACCATTTGTTAAGCTCACAAATGTTGCACAATGAGAAGCTATTATAATAAAAATCACACAAAAATTAATCACAGCAAATTGCGCAGAAAAAGCCACCGAAATGCAAGAGAGTTAGTTCCCTGACAGCCTCCGAAAAGGATTAATCATCTAATGCGTGCATGCACAGGCACAACACATAACAAAAAACAATATAGAAGAGAGAAAAAACTTGAAATTCGTCTTGGCACTTCAAAGTCCAAAAAAGAAAAAAAAAATTGTAGTTGGTCCAGCCGACACTGCAGACAAACTGTCTGGCTGGCCCCTGCTGGTCAAGGTGTTGACTGAGCACCTTCAAGGGGTTTAGCTAGGTACACGCATCACGATCACGATGACAACAAAATGGCAATTAATTGAAAGATGAATTATTAACGCCACGCTGCCGCAGCAGCCGCAGCCGCAGACGCAGCCACCCAATGGTCCATTGTTGTTTTGAAAGATGACCAGGTAAAGTTGTCGAGCATCCTCTTTGACGAACTGACTGCCTGAGTGACTGACTGACGGATGTCTTGGACTTGGCTTTTGTTGGCCATTTGTTTGATTTATAAAAGTTCATTAATCTTGCCGAATTCTACCTCTGCTTGACCCGACAGCCATGTGCTGTAGCAGCTAGAGGAACGAAAGAAGCAAAAAGCGCAGCAAATGCGTTGTAAAAATTTCAATAAAACTACAAGAAAATCAACAAAGCTGCCCAGCAAACAGCCCAACAAGTTTCTGTAGTTCGAGTCAAGTTTATTTTATGATTAATTAATAAATTATTCATTGCGCTGCAAGAGCAACGTGAGAAAGTGATTGAAAGTTAGGCATGGCTGCAGTTCAGGCTAGTTAATCGTAGATTTACGAGTATGCAGAGATTTTATATTTTTATTGTGTTTGTTTATGTAATGATTAAATTTAGGTAAAATAATAATTTAGGTAAAATAATAAAATAAATAAAAAAAAAAATAAATAAATAAATAGATAAAAAAATAAAATAAAATAAATGAGTAATGTATAAATATCATAACTTAATTTTCTAAAAAAAATAAAATAAAAATAATAATGATAAAAAACATTTAACAAAGTTCAGTAGGGAAAGAATGGTATATATAAATATTTAATATATATACTAGCTGCTGTTATGTTTATATAATTAATATTATATACATTATATGCATCTTTTCTATTAATAACCCACAGATCTACGTTAATCCGCCCACAATTTGTGGCTCGTCATCATAAATCATGCGATTGGCTGCAACACGGGTCTGACAAGAATATCCAAGTGGAATTTCGGGCAATGTCTGATTGGAATTTGTAAAGTCAAAGACCATAGCTGACACTTAATTATAGGCTGCAAGCGCTGAAGCGTGCCAGCGCACTCACTGCCCTGCCCCTCCCCCCACTTGCTAGGCCCCATAAATCTTGCAGAGAAAGAGAGGAGGGAAGAGCGAGCTCCAGTCAAGGGTTTTCCCCTCTTTGCCACTGAAAAATTGCTGGAAATGTTGACACAACTATTCAAATTAATTGATTTAATGCCACTTGCACTTGGTTATTAATGAAGTTTCGAGTGCAGCTCTAATTAGAATTAGAGCGCGCTTCTGTCTGACATTAGAAATTCAATTTTTCATGCGACCAAATTAGAATTTTGCCTGCCAGAGTCTCTCGAAAAGCTGCACGTGCTACTTCTGCCACTGCCACCGCCTCGACTGCCACTCGTATAATATATTTTAATAATCTACCCACACCCAGCGCCTCGGATAATGCACTTCCAACTATTTGGCTCGTTTTAGTGCTTTTCTTGGCGACACTTTTGGCAGCGTCTCGCATAGATGGCAACACCTGCTGCACTTTTGCTGTCACACACACACACACACACAGCCACAGCTACTTAAAGCAGTTTTATTTTCATTGCATTCTCGCACTGACAATTAAATTAAAGCGCATTAAAGCAAATTTATGACAGCTTAATTTCATATATTAAGATTTTATGACTTTGCTGCTGCTGCTGCTGCTGCTGCTCCTGCTCGCTCGTTAAACTAAAATACAGTTGGCCCACCGAGTTGGCTAAGTAGTAAATTAGATTAGCGCAGCTGGGTTATCAAGTCACTCTATATATCTTAATATATATATATATATATATATATATATATATAGAGAGAGAAAGAGAAAGAGATTTATATGTATGTGTGTGTGTTTGTATTACCACAAAAATCATTGCCACGCCCCTCGAATGCCATTCAATCAGCACACAGGTAGTCGAAAGGCCATTCGCCCAGCCACCCACTCGTTGATGAATGCCGAGGTCGCTTGGATCTTGGCCAAAAGCATTCATTGCCACTGACATTGGCTAGCATTAGTGGGGTAGTTTAAGAAGTTGCCAGGCAAAAGTAAATGAAGTAACAACTCTCGGATTGTAAGATTTAGTTAAAAGAAGAGTTGAGTATGTAAGAGAACAGATATTTCAGCAATCCTATAGAAATATGCTTCAACAGAGCTTCAAATTTCCGTCAAGAGAAATCTATTTTATCAGCTCTTCAATTAAATAAAAGCTTAAAGGAAATAAAGGCAATATTCTTCTTCTGTTTGAAAGAGCTGGAGTATACCAAAATTGATTTATTTTACAAATCCTACAAAAGAATTTAAAGATGATATTTATACCTTGTAAATTGTTAGAATCTATATATATTTTAAATTTTATACGATAAAATAGAATTTTTAAAACGACTAAATTAAAATATAAATCTCTGTTTTATTAAAAAAGTTATATATCATAAATTTTTTTATTAAACTGACTTTATAAAGATCATATATTAATATAAAATATATATATATGCAAAATATGTGTAGAATATTTTGGGAATATCTGATCTAAATATATAAAATTTTAGATATATAACTTATTTATGCCCAGATTTTAGATTATTAATTAATTAATATTCAGATTAATGTACATAGAAAATCAAAAAGAATTCATCCCAAAAACTTCTTCAATCAAAACTCATTCCGATTGATTCACCTTTCCATTAAATGCATAATTATTAACTGAAGAATGCTTTTATAAATTCAATAATTATTAAATAAATTAAATTAGAATTTAGCTTAGTAATGCTTAAAGACGTCAAAACTGCTCAAGCCAACCCTGGTCCGCTTCTGGCTTGCAGTTTCTTTTATGCGCTGCTGTTGACAGTCAAGTGAAAAATGCAACTCGCCCGCCGGCAGCCCATTGACAAGACGATGACGATGACGATGGAGATGGTAAGATGATGATGCTGCTGCTGCTGCTACTGCTGATGCTGATGATGATGATGTGAATGACGTTACGTTAAGCGAAGGCAGCGGCAGCGGCGACGTTGACGTTTGTTGGGGCCATTAGCTGGCAATTGCGCATAAAAGTCACGGAGCGCCGTCTCGAGCGCGACTGCAGCTGGGATAGTTTTTGGATGTGTTGCTTGGATTGGGTGGGCAGGAGAATATGGCCAGTCGATCGGGCAATATTAAATAATGTTGTTAAATGCGAAGCATTGAACCGCTTGGCGGAATCGCTTTGACAGCCAATGCATTGGATAAATAAATAAATAAAATGAAATGAAATGAAATTAACTTTGACTTTTCGTGTGCGGCGGGCGACATTTGTCTGTCTGTGCATTGGCATTCGATTCCATTCGATTCGATTCCAGCACAAGACGCGACCAAAGCACAAAGGTGAAATGACGCTGACGCTGACGCTGACGCTGACGATGACGAAGGCGATAGCCAATTGGCAGTGCCACTAAACCATGGCCATAAAAAATCGCAGCTCGTTTGAGCGTTTTGTGATTTGTGTCGGCTGCGCTGCGCTGCGCTGCGTTGCGGTTCAATCGCGTGTTTCTTTGCATTGTATCGAGTTAATTTATTGATGACAGACGCGCGATAAAAACCAAAAATGTGAATTGTCATTAGAGCTCATAAACGTGATTGACAGAGCGCTAAGCCAAATATACAAACAGAGGGAAATTGTCGAGGTAAAGCGATTAGCCAGGTCTATTGAACTTTCCTCAAAACGGAAACAGCTAAAAAGAACTCGGAGTTAGGAATGTTCAACTAGAGCTTTAAGTTGTTCAAGGTTTATTTGAATGGAGCCTGATTGTGCTCTCTATTAAGTTCTTATTTGAATATGCTTGGCAGGTAAAGCTTGTGTCTGATATATGGCTCTCAAGTGCTCTACTTTTAAACTACGCCTCCGATTTGTAACACTCCAAGAGGTATATATTATATATTATTTAGAGGTATATGTAATATTCATTTTTGTTCTTTTTGCTATAAATCGATAGAGTAGCTCAATAAATTTATCTATTATTAAATAAATATGAATAAAATATTAAATATATTATAAATTTTAAACTAAACTCTCTATTAAATTTCTATAAATATTGGAATTATTATCCTTCATTCTATTAAATCTTCATTTTAATATCATAAAAAGATTTTTACATTTTCTAACAGCAATAAAAAACGAAACTGTCCTCATATTCCCCCCCTCTAATATCCATTGTCCAATAATTGCAGCCTTTCCCAGGCATATTTGCATAAGTGCTCAATTTAAAGGAAATGTCTCTTTGAAATTCACATAATTCAGCACATTTTCCGCCTTAAGAAACAAGTTTAACGCCAGCTGAGAAAAGCGCATAGAGAAATTCCATAAAAAAAAATATATATATATGGATAATTTTATGCAACGGGATCATAAACATTTCCGCACCATATATGACCGTTGGTCATAAATATTCAAATTTCACACTCTCACAGCTCAGCAGTTCAGCAGCATCCCCAGGCATCAATCATCGCAGAAAAAAGAAACAGAAACCTCGAACAAGCTCATTAAAAATCATAAATAGGAATTTGGTTACTTCTACTACAGCTTTCAGCTTTCAGCTTCCAGCATCGGCTGGCACATCCTGGCCGCGGCTGACCACGATTTGCATATAAAAAGCATTTAAACGCAACAAATTGCATGTAAATTGTTTCTCTCTCTCTCTCTTTCTATTTTTGCCCGGTCGGAAAAACTCGCCACTAATTATGCTCATTCAGAAGTGTTGACATAAATCTCCAAAAATTCATAGAGCCATGGCTGGGCTGGGGGTTGGCCCATTTAGTTCCGATGCTGCTGGACCACTCTGTGTCCTGTCTATAAATTTCACAAATTATTTTCAGCCAGTTCCCAGTGCCCAGCGCCGTAGCCTTGCCATTGTCAGCGGCCTGTCCCAACAACGTGTTAATGTCCCAGTCTAACCCTTTCGGATCGTCCTTTCGGCTTGTTCTCGTCCTCGTCCTCGTCCTCGTCCTCGTTCTCGTCAGCGCTTGACACTAATGTGCCGCATTACAAACTGTTGAGCAATTTAATTTAATGTACCCAAGTTCCTCGACTTCTTTTTTTCCAGCATGTCTTTGCAGTTGTTGCCTTAAGATTTATTTGTTAGGGTGAAAGAGAATTTCGCGCTTAGTTCCAAAAATTTATTACCTTCGTACAGTTTTTGTGGTTTTTCTGGTATTATTTTTGGTTCATTAAATACAATTTTGTGCTCTAGAGTTTTGACTTAATTAAGTTAAAAAAAATACAAGCTTAAAGGACTCTCAAGTGTATTTTCAAGTTGAACTTAATGAGTTGGAAAAATGTCGCGCATTTCCAAACTAATTTATGCAATTGAAATTCAGAAAAGGGATGTATTTTAATAAAATATATTGTGGCTTTCCGAGTCATATCAAACGACATCTGTTGACTTTGAGTGTGTGGCTCAATTTTAGAAATCAAATTTTGTTTGTATAAAAAAAACTGGGGAATGATATAAGTAAATATAAAGGGAAAAATGTTAGGAAATTAAGAAAATAAATATATTGAGATTAACATTAATTTGATTCACAAATACATTTAATTCTCAGACAAAATAATACTTAGAAAGCTGCAGAAATTGATTTAATATGATCTAGAAATTTAAAGATCTAAATAATATATTTTAGTGATGAGTGCCATGGAAGAGTTTCCCAGTCTTTATTGAAACTCATTCTTAAGCCACATCAAAATTAGCTAAACTTCAATTATATTTTCCTTTAATATGACAATTTTTTTTTAAGCAAATGATATCTCATTTGTGGCAGCTCTTTAATTAATAAAAATTTGTCACACTTCCCTAAGACACAGAACCATCAGCAAAGTCAGTCAGGCATGAGACAGACCTGCCTGGTTTGAAGACCAGCTAAGTAGATTAGAAAAAAGAGAAAACTAATTAGAAGAATTTTCAAGAACCCACACAAAGAGTCAGTCTTGGGCAATCCTTTCCATTCTCTCTGTCTCCGTGCTAATCACAAAAACGTGACGTCATTCACCACGCCTTTATTATGATTTTTATTAATGATGCCGCATTGCTATTACATATGCATAAAGCGTGAATGACCCAAAAAAATAAACGAATTTGTCTGCGAGACAAAGTGCGAAACTCGGCTCGAGTTTAGCCCATGTTTTAATCCGCGCGTTTAATTGAAATTGGCTTTGAGGCCTGCTAGGGGTATTATGCGGGTCCTGCCACAGCATTGGGGTAAAAATTCTCTCTCGCCTTTGCACATTGTCAAATCTTATAGATATTAATGATGTTTGGACACACAACCGCATTACGGAACAACAATTAATTATGCTTTTCTTATTGGCTTTGACTTTTGCGTGACTCCTGCTCAGCGGATGGGGTTGAGCTCTGATGGGGTTAAGCTTAACCCCAATAAATAGGTATTGTTGTGCCCGCATAAGACAACCGAGTTGTATTTCTTTTTTAAGTGTAACAATTTCATTATAATTGGGAATGATTATTAAATGCAGAAAAAAAGGTGAGTCATCTCTTATTGAAATTGGAATATAAATTTGTTTTAAAGTGAAGACAATTTGGATTATTTTCCTGTATTTAATTAAGACCATAATAGAGATAATATATGTATATGTTTATTAATAAATTAAATTATTATTAATTGATTAAATAAATATACTGCACTATAATACAGATAGTTTATGTTTAATATTAATTTGTTTTCTTATTTATTTTTTAACTATTCTAGTTTTGTATTATATATTTAAATATTTAAGCCCAAATTCAGAGAAAAATTTAAAATATATATATTTTAGACAAATAATAAAGGAATATTTTAGGAAATTTGTGCGTGTTTGTTGATAAATATTGCTGCATAAATATATATTTAATGTATTTAAAAATCTACTTACTTTTTAATAATTTCTCTTACTTTTCCACTTCAATTATCAATCGATTTTTAATAATTTAAAATCTTTAAATTCTGTAAAAATAAAAAATTGAATAAATAAATGTTTAACAATTTTCAATCACTAAATTCTCAGTAATAAAAAATTTAATAAGTATATAAATAATGTATATATTTTCATTCAATAAATTCTGTAAGAATAACTAATTGAATGAAAGAATACAAATTTTAATAAAAACAAATTTTTTATGCAGAATCATTTTAGAGAACAAAGCATAAATGAAACGATTTATTAAATAGGTGTCCTAATTTAATTTGACAAACTTATGTATGATCATAATTGGGGTAATTTCTAGTCTAGCTTAGTCATACTTCTTAAAAAAACACATGAAATTGTCTAATAATTTTGAGGCTTATCTAAATATACTTGATATTTCTTTTTCGCTTCAATATTTGATATATCACTTTCATATCGACGCCACTATTGCATGAAAGGAAAATGCTTTCCTTGACTTTTCTATTTGTTTCAGCCCTCTGCTTTGCGTAGTTTTTCCTCTTCTGTTGTTTGCAGCCCGCTGACTTTGCCCCCATAATTTAGAGCTTATCGCAGCCAATCAGCCATAATTCTTCTGCCTGACATAATGTACCTCACAATGTTGTTTATCGTTGCCAATTTTTTGTGCAACTTTTTAGCAATTTACAAAATATGGCATAATTCTGCCGCGACGGGGCAAGGGCATGGGCATGGGCTAGGCTTTTTTTTTTTTACTACTTCAACGTGTTGGCTTGTATTATTGCCCACTTATTGACTTAATGTGCATCTAGATAGCAAATGTTGGCAATAAGAACTTATATACATGTAAGCTGAGATGCTTGCTCAAGATTTCAGCGAAAGTGCACAGCGGGTCGGCTGGGTAAATCGGGGTTAGGCAGCTGCGCCACACAAGTCAAATGCCAGCTAATTAAAAGTCTCTCTCTCTCTCTCTCTCTCGCTCGGTCTCAGATCAGAATCATTAATAAGGATTTCGCGACGTGCCTTTTGCGTCGTAGAACAAAGTTCTCACGTGTTCTCAAAGAGTCTCAATGTGTGTGTGTGCAATGAGACAAAAGTCAAAATCGGTAGCAATGCAAATATTTATATAAGTTACTTTTTGTTGCGACTTTTTTCTCTTTCCGAATGTCAAATGCGAACAAAAGGGTTAATGAGTTCAGCAAGGAAGCGCTACTTAAAGTCCTGATTAATGATCTAAGCTAAAAACTCGCGCTGTCTTCACACATACGCAAAATAAAAGAGCAACAGCAAATCATTAATTAAAAGCAGAAAGAAAAAAATTCCGTATGCAAATTTCAATTTTCTAAGGCAAAGCTAGAAAAATAACGAAATTTCCAATTATAAATTCATTGAAATGACATTTAGGCGAAAGTTCATCAGTCACTGCTTAGGGTAGCTACGCTCTGTCCCTCCCGTCTCCCTCTCCCTCTCCCTCTGAAGATCCCTATCATAGTTAAATATAATAAATGTTTATTTCAGTTTCTTTTATTTCTATTTATTTTGATTTTTTTGGCTAATATGCAAATTGTAAATTTCTCTCCCAGCTCCACACTCAATTAACTTTGTTGTCAATCAAATGCAAATATTGTGGTTCTGTGGCAGTTCACAATTTGTTGCTCCGGCTATTGCGGCTCATTAGAATTGCTCAATTATTCCATCAATATGCATTGTCGTTAATCGAATTTGTGTGCGCCGCGCGGCGCGTCCAAAATTCATGAATATTTAAATATGCCACAGGGTTATCTGTTTATCTATTTTTTTTTTTTTTTTTTCAGTTGAAAAGGTATTTTGGCATATTGGTTTTTTGTAAATGTGCCTGGGAAAGTCTAGCTAGCGTGACGCCGACATTAGCATAAACTGAACTTGAAGAAACTGTTGGACCTTCGAGCACTCCTTATATATATTCTAATCCGATCCATCAGACGCTGTTTGCAAATTGTTCAACACTGTTGTAAAACAACGCATTAAAGACAGCCAGCCAGTCTCCATCCCAGCTCAGCACGCCACACACACACACACACTGGATGATCAATCAAAATCTGAATTTTAATGTTATGCGGTGCATGAAACCAAACAGGAATACAACAAAAATAAACCATATCCTGTCTGCCAACAAAAAAGAAGAGAGTGCACAAGAATTCACAATGCGACAGCCAGCAAAAGGGTGCGCTGGTATTTTTCTAACCCTTGTAAAAGCCAGCAAAAAATTATTTGAAAAATTCACAAAAAAAAAAAAAAAATAGAAAGAGGAGCGAAAAGAGTTTGACGGGTAACCAGTAGCTGCCACAGCAAAATAGTAAAAATTGTTGAAAATCCTATTAAGCGATTCCCGGGCGCGTTGCACGTCTGTTGCTGAAGGTATCGACAGTTTCGCTTCTCCCCCCTCTGTTTTCTCCGCTTTTCACACCATAGCGCGCACAGTGGGAGCTGGGAGAGAGCTTTCGCCTCTGGTTTGGCTGCCTGAATTCGCCCTCAGTGGCAGTAGCTTAAATGTCTAATTTAAATGCATGCGCTTTTAACAGTTGCAGACAGAGATTGATGATTGTTTTTAAATTGGCCAAGTTTGCGTAAAACATCTCCCATATAAGTGCTTACAAATAGAGTCATGCACATGGGGCTGGGGCAATCAAAAGGCTTTTGCTCATTAGTTCAACTGATATACGTAAAAGGAAAACCCCTTACCCGATGCCTGCAGGTGCAGATTTTCCCTTGGCGCAACCCCCGCACACACACACACACACACACACTCACGCACTCACATATGAGATGTCATCTATTTTATTTTGAAGTTGTTAATTTATGATCTCTAACAAATCAAGTTGGCTATGCTCACTTAACAAAACAATGCCTCAACTTTTTGTGCTTAGGTGTATAAAATTTAAAGCATTTATCGTAAATTCTGATCGCTGCTGCCATAAAAACTGATAGCGTGGACACATCAAACAAATAGCATGTGTATGCGTGTGTGTGTGTGCGTGGGGCAGCCCCTCGGTCAGTGCTCAATATCGGACAACCCTTAACCACACACATACGCACACATCCTGTTTGCTACGCAGACAATGAACTATCTCTGATTAGGATGTGGAAAACAATAAAAGGCTACCCACATTTGAGACACTCTCTCTTTCTCTATCTCTCTTCCTTTTCTCCCTCTGGCTACTGCGCCAACTAGAACGGATGTCATTAGGCCTATTTAAAGTAGTTTTGGCCGCAGGCAAATTATACAAAGTATATACGGCAGCGGAAATCGTAAACACAATCCCTGCCACTGCTACCCCCACCCCTCGCTCGATGCTGGAGCCAATTTATCAGCCAGACTGACAATCCAATTGCAATTCGTTGCGCCTCTGCCTCGGCGGGGTCAGAGATTTTGTCACAATGCGCGGCTAGCGCCTAAATAAATGTCAAAATCAATTTTTGGGCCGCCGACGCAGCCGATAAAACTCGATCCCGACTCGCTTTCAATTAGTGCCGCTCAATTGATTCTTTAAAATGCCATTTTCGGACCTCACTGTGTCACTGTGTCGTAGTTGTAGTAGCTGCTGCCGCCGTTGGTTACGCTCCGCTTCGGTGTTGCACCTTTAAACTGGGTGAATGAAGTTGCAAAGGGGTTAGCAAATGCTAAATCGTCACAGCTACAGAAAGTATGGCACATTTACAGTTTAAAGAGGTGCAGGGGAATATATAGCTGAAGGTTCGCTGTGATCTCAATTGTGATTCACATACAATACGTTTGTAGGACATATGGCATACATAACTTTATACTCCTCAATTCATGCTTGCATTTGTCTTGTTACAACTCTCTATAGAGATTTAGCTGTTTGGTGCAATTTGGTCTTAAAGGTCTTAAAAGACCAGACTGACAAACCGAAAGCTAATGTAGAGAGTTGAGCACTTTGACTTGAGAATTTAAATTTATATATTTATGGCGCGTTTTTTGCTTTTTGGTTTTTATTTTATATTTTTTAAGGTATTTATTTATTTAAATTTTTAATTTATTTTATTTTATAATTATTTTTATTTAATTTATCAATTTTTTTATTTTATAATTATTTTTATTTAATTTATCTATTATTTTAATTGTAAATTTATATTTACTTCATTGTTTAACAATTTTAAGTTTTACTAATTTATTTGCATTTATTTTATTTTTTTTTATATATTTTTATTTCTGTTTATATTTTTATTTTAATGCTATTAATTTATTATGCATCGAGAAACTCACTTCAAAATGGACTTGCTATTTGTATTTGTTAAATTTGTTTTAATAAAAGGTTAAGATAATCTATTTGCATGCCTACTTCAAGAAATGTAGACATATTATTCTCATTTACAAATGAGAAAATTTTTTTTTTAATTTTTTCCCAATTTATTAAATTATGTCATTCCCAACCAAACACAACTTTTTAGTTTTAATAGGTTTTTATAAATCATAGGAACTAATAATGAATTCATATATAGGAATCTATCTATATGAAAAGAAAATTCATAAATATACACGCAACTTACTCAACAATCTGAAAATATGAATCACTCTACAGCTATTCCCATATAAATCTTCCGCACATCGAAATACTCTTGAGTCAAACCCTTGCTTCAATTCTGCGCAGCTGCAAAATAAAATGACATAAAGAAAATATTCTCACAATTCTCAGTCGATATTTTGTATTTGGATGTTTATGGTTTCGTGTTTTATTAATTGCTGCAAATTTACTGCAATTTAACGCAGCCCTCTTTCGAATCAATCAAAATGCACACGTCAAAATCAAATCCCAAAATATATCAAAACAATAAAATAAAAGTGAAATAAAAAAAACGAAATCTATAAGAAAACATATAAAAAACGCGCCGTCATAAATATTTTGAAAGACGCAAAACCATAAAAATGCAGTGTGAAATTCACAGAAAAAAATAAAGTAATAAAAAATTGAAATGCAGTGAGAAATTCACACAGTCAAAGAAAAAATGCGCTGAAAACAACCCAAAATGCAATTGATATAAGTTTTTGCAACTTGGGGTTGGGTTTGGCTTTGGGTTTTGTTTGACGGCATATGAAGTGGGCAGAGCCAATAAATGCCCATCAATGAGCAGAGTCGAACCTTCGTTGAATGCAGTTTTGAAAACAGTTTAAATTTGATTTGGGTGCAGAAGTTACCTTCTCTGTTTTCTCCTTTTCTTGTTTTTGGGTAAGGGCTGGGCTGGGCGCAACCCTTTCAAGTGAAGCGCGACTGGACCGCGCTGAAGCGTTGCGTCCAAGCGCTAAATAAATCATTTCTCTTCGATTAATTCGCTTGCTGACATGTGGAGAGTGCGCACACACACATTCATATGTGTGTACGGGTAAAGGGTTACGGGGCTTAGCGCTGCGAGAGGGTGAACGGCTAAACGGCCGCTACTCATGTCAAATTTTGGCTTTTGCTCCGCTTTGTAGTGGCATGGAAAATTGTTTTTTATGCACGCCGCACCAACTCGGTCATAAGTTATAAATTAGTCGACTTTTCAAGTGCTTTAAAGTCGCCAAAGGGGTTAGGGTTCTCCAAGGAAAAACCCTCTCACTCTCCGTCTCTCTCGCTCGCTCTCTGTCTCGCTCTATCCCAATGACATTTCCACGTCATTGAATTTCCCCTGGCTGTGTTTTTTTTTATGATCTTTTGATTTTTAAATTGTTGCCTCTCGCTTTGTGCGTAACAATTGGCACTTATGTCTCGAGCATTTTTAAGTGCATTGATTAATTTTTATTTTGATCGTTTTGAAATCAATATTGTTTGCAAATTTCTGTAAATACCCTTCTTCCACGAAGCGCACAGTTGGTCTGTGTAATTTGCCATCATTTGCAACGCCCAAAGCAGTCATTTCTGCGAAGGGTAAATACTTGAGACCCTAAACTAATAAGAAGCAATACTGAGCGAATTTATGTAGTGGAAGTGTGTAGGAATAAAAAAATAAAGGATTGCCCAGGCGAACAGCGTGAGAGAGTTTTAGCTTAAGAATGCAGTTTATAAAGAAAAAGAACAACAGAAAATTTGAGAAGGAAAAGAGCTTAAGGTGAAGGAATTGTCGCTCTGTCTGTAGTGTGGAAAAGTTTAGAGAAAGAGATTTCTGTGCTTAGAGTAATTCTGTTGCGCTAATTATTATTAACAGCTCAGTCTATAGAGGTTTTATTATTTCTTAATAGAGTATGCGAACTAATCTCTCAGTCTGTAAGCTATCTCTATACATCAAACTATATATAACTATGTTTCTATATCTACCTAGATATTCTGTTTATATCAAGCAAAAAATTAACCTATGCATATACATATGAGAAAATCCAAACCAAATATAACATTTATAATCTCTAAATCAAACTAGGAACAAGAAAGTAATTTATGCTCAGATTACTATTTCTATATTCAGACATTAGTACATAAATTCGAATGTATTCAATTTTCCTACAATTATTCAGTTCATATATCCATATATTCATCATCCCATATATTCATCAAACCAAAAACAAATTCTACCTCAGTTTCAATCATTTTTCTGTTTTCTATTGAATTTCTCACAGTTGACTTAAGTGATTTTTATAACCCTTTGTTGATCATGCATGGAAATTTAATAACTTAATCGAGTCACACACACGCCCAGTAAGCCACCCAAGTAAGTCACACACGCACACACGCACACACAACAACTCTCTTGTACAGGCATTATTAACAATTACGTCACGAGCGTGGCTCACTTTTAACCCTAGAGATAATTTAATCAGCGCTACTTCAAGTAGGTAATGCTGTCCACAATAGTACTACAATAAGAAAGGGAGCAAGAGATGAGGATGTGAATGGGCATGAGAATGAGGACGAGCAGGCAGACACAGACACAGACACAGTCAGGTCAGGCAGCGGCAGTCAGCTCATGTGTGAGATTTACGCGTTCGCCTTTCACTCGAAACAACTGAAATCAAAGCGTAACAAATTGCGGGCACAGGCAACAGCAGGAGCGGCAGGAGCGATAGCAGGAGAGGGCCAAACAACTTTCACTGCACGGATTAGCAGGCACGTGACTTTTTTCCAATGCGAAACGCTCGGCACCGAAGGAACCTTTGTTTGTCCGCTTCGACTATTGAAAGCCGATTATATAGACGAGTATTTACACTTCATTATGAGCATTATGATGATGTTGCCAAAGGACAATGGTCAGCTGGTCAGCTGGTCGGACTACTTAATTATGTCACTTTGAGCGAATTTATTAATTTCTTTTTTTTTGGCCGTGCAAATCGATTTGTCGTTATCGATAGCCATATCTATTAATATGCATTGGGCCACCTTATTGACATGTGAGGGGTGTGGCCAATTTGCATGCTACTGACACGCGCTCGTCTCGGCGCTGATCAACGCGACATCCGGCCGGAGCGGGGGATGTGCGGAAAAAGTACGGCCGACTATGCAAATCGAAGTCAGCCTGTCAATAAATGTGCTTGGACAGAGGTCAATGAGTGCTACTTAATCAATGTCAAGAGCGCAAAGCCTGGGAAGATCTGACTAAATGCCATGATGCATGGCTGTCAGAAAGGCAATGAGCGAGCGGGACTAAAGCGAATAAATATGTGAGAAAAAATGATAAGTTGAGGGATAAACGAGTGGATTTTGAATATATTATGAGTAATAATAGTGGTAAATAATAACTAGAGCAAATAAATAAAAAATAGGGAATGGTATATATAGATGTAAATATATGTAAATATTTTACAAAATATTTTAGAAAAATCTGTGAGACAAACGTAAATGGAATATGCGAGAAAATATGAGAAATAAGTCTTGGGATAAGCGAATATAAGAGAAAAACTCAAATAAATTTATACTTTAATAAAAATTTGCAGAGAAAGTTATATTGATGGTGGAACGATTTTGATAAAGATAGAGAGCACAATTTAGAATTAAGCAAAAGTAACAGATATTTGTATAGAATAATTAATATTATTTATATTTATATTTATATTTATATATATATATATATTTATATTTATATTTATATTTATATTTATATTATATTTAGATTTATATTTATATTTATATTTATATTTATATTTATATTTATATTTATATTTATATTTATATTTATATTTATATTTATATTTATATTTATATTTATATTTATCTTAGTTTCTCTTATTTTATCTTTATCTTTCTCTTAGATTTAGATTTAGATTTCTCTTATATTTAGATTTAAGGAGATTTCTCTTTAGATTTATCTTTCTCTTTCTCTTTCTTTTCTCTTTCTATTTCTCTTTCTATTTAGATTTCTAGGGAGTATTTCTATTTCTCTTTAGATATTTATATTTATATATATTGATATATTATCAAAATTCGAATAAAAGGAAAATTATAATAAAATAGACTACCTTCATAACTCCTACAAACATATCCAAAAAATTATATTAATAAAAACAGATAAATAAATATATTAGTTCAGGTTACACTTTTACAAATATTTCAGAATATTATTAATACCAAATTATTGATAAAAGAAGTAGAAGCAACATATAATAAATAAACATTTGTCAAATAAAACATATAAAATATATTCATGAATAAAAATATATTAATATTAATATCGAATTCATCTTTACAAATACTCAAGAATATATAATCCATATTAAAATAATGCAAAAAGTAATAATAACAAAAAAACAACTGTAACATAACATAATTTATCCTAGTGTTGATATATAGATCAGTTATTATTTGTATATTTGATAAATAAATCATAATAATTTCAATAAAATAATAGATTCTTAATTAAAAATATCTTCTATGAGGGCTCGAAGGGAATCAGAGTAGTATTAAACATCAGGCATTGCGGCTCACGCAGCTCAGCTCTGTTGGTGTCTAATGATTAGCCAACTACCAAAGTAGGCGGCATTGATATAATGCCAAAGCCGGCAGCTAACAGCCGCAATCAACTGAATAGAGAGAGAGAGAACGAAATAGAGAGTGAGAGAGAGAGCAACTCAAACTGGAATCTACTCAAACGCAACTCAACTCTTTGTCAAGCATTTTCAATTTCGTTAATGACCCAAAAGTGCCGTAAAGCAATTTATACACGGCCAGAAGGAGGCGGAACCCAGAGCTGAGCCCAGCTCACTGACACAAGACAAATAATAGCGCAGCAGGACATTGACAACAACACCCGATGAAACGAGAGCTGCCTGCCCGAGGAAAACTCATGAAAATGGGCAAAAGAGAGGCAGAGGCAGAGATGGAGACAGAGAGGACAGACGACAGACGGCGAGTCTATGGCAACTGGTCAGTAATTGACTGCCGTTGCAGTTGATGGTCGATGGCCTGGCTTTGGCTTAGGTCGCTGGCCAAACGCCGATAATGAAGCGCAATTGTTGAACGTGGCAACAAATTTTTGGGAAGCAGCATACAAAGTGCAACTGCAGCGAGAGGGGGGAGGGGGCGGCGGCAATTAATCATATTCCGGGGCCGGTCCACCAATGACTTCTTTTATGGCCACTCATAAACCATTGACCGTATACCCTGGCTTATTTTCAACTAATTTAAGGTGTTGCCCCCAATGCCAGACGTAAATAAATCATTAATTTTCTTTGGCCAAACACTTGGAGACTTTTTACAAATGCATTTTGTGGCAAACGCATATGTAAGTTCCTTTTTTCTCTATTTCTATTACATATTTTGTTTTTGTTTTTTAGATTTTGCTTTGGGGACCGCCTGCGGTTTGTGGGTGTTGACACACGTTTAAGCGCTGGGAAACTAGTCTCTGGAAACTGGGCAATGAATCACAAGATTAATGAAGCGATAGGGCTTGAGCACTAAATGTCAATCTAGCTATCTGAAGAAGCCTTCACTCACTCTGAATCGCTCTCTCGTTCCCTCTCCGCCTCTCTTTAAGCACCACAAACAATTAACTCGGCTCCACCTATTGAGATCCCCAGCTCCCAACTCCCAGTTCCATTTGCCCAGCTAAGTTTTCTTCGCCTTTGATATTTGATTTGCCTTTTCCGACTTGCGTATGTGCCGTATCCATATAGAGAACTTCGTTTGTGGTCATATTGCGTTTCACTTTTGCTCCACTTTCAGTTTTTGCGTCAATTTGCGTTGGGGGCGTTGTTTGCTAAAGCCAAGAAACTGGGTCACTGCTGTGGCTCGGGGGCGTACAAGTGCCTGGGTTACTGTACTTTCCCGACAACAGCAGTAACAACAAAAACAAAAATCTAGAAAATAAAAATCAATAGACCCTCCGCTTGTAATTAGCTTTTGCCTCAAACTGCATGCGAAGTTCCGCTTCAACTTGGCCGCAGTCAAGTCAAGTGACTCATTTGGCCATACGAGAAACCCATTATTATAATACCTATTGTTTTGGCTTAGACTTGGGGCAATGGATTCGCTTTGTCTAAGGCGAATTTAATACACTCTTTAAAGGGTGCATTCTAGCAGGTATTTTAGAGATTTTATTGCTATAAAATCAATCAATTTAATACTTGAGCTTAGACTTATGCCAATGCATAATATCCGTTTAGAAAAAGTAATAATTCATATTATTTATAATTAATAATAACACAATTGATCAAGATAAAATGAACAAATCTCTTCAATATATGGAAGATGACTTCATTTTTTAAATAGAAATAAATTATATTAATATGTCTCTATCAATCTTAGAAAATAAAAGCTAAATTTTTCTTTGTCTAAATAAATAAAAAATAACTAAATGAAAAAATAAATAGTTAATTAAATAAATAAAAAAAATAAACAAATATTTTAATAAATAAAAAAAAACTAAATAAATACATTAATGAACAAATAAAAAATAAATAAATATATTTATAAATAAATAAAAAATAAATAAATATTAATAAATAAATAAAAAGTATATAAATTAAAATATATATAAATAAAAATATATAAATTAATATAAACAAAAAAATATATAAACACAACAGACAATATGATTTATTTATTTTAAATAAATATTTAAATTATTATTTATTATAAATAAATAAATTTATATACATACAAATACATACATATTCCTTCCATCCATTCATCTCCCTTTAATTGTTTGATTTATAATTACAAAATGAAATTTAAGTTAAGCATTTCTCAATTAACTGCAAATATTTTATCATTAATTGACTCTCGAATTCCGAGCATAATTGGCTGCCTGGCGGCCTCTCTGCTGGCAGGCAATCCCTGTGCACGGGCAGGACACGCGACTAAAAGTGCTAGCATTTGCATACCCTACAATTTCCGAGTCGCTTATCGTTGCCAAAAATCAAGCCACACGCGAAAACCAAACAAAAAACTAAACACTTAACCCTATGAATATGGCATGGGCCGAGCCAGTCAGGCAGCCAGCTAGGCCGGGTCAGCCGCCGAAGGACCCTAATTTCCAGGTCGCTTGTTGTCATGTCACGACAATTAAATACGTTCAATGCGCTTTTGCGCGATTTAAATTAAGATAATGCGGCAAATTAGCGACCCGAAATGTTTGCATAATTATCAACATCTACAAACATTTTCGACTGTCCGAGTTATCAGCGAGCGTCGATCATTTGTCACAGATGTTGCATTTTGGGTCACAATTATGCTCTAGGGGCGACAGCCCGATGACTCGAGCATTTCCCCAGTTGACTTTGTTTTTCCTTTCACAATTTTTATGCGCAAGTGTGAGTGAGTGTGAACTGCGGTGGCTTTTAAGCAGCGTAACCTTTTAATTTAACCCTTGCCGCAACTTGTGGCATGACACCACAGAAATATGCCATGCCAAAAACTGTTTTCCCTTCAAGGTGACATATTGGTTTTGCGATAAGCATCGGTAAATGCATGTGGGCGAAAGGGTTGCGCCCGGCCAGCGAAAGGGTTAACAGCCCGCCCAGGACAGACAGATAGCAGACAGTGGCAGCTGGCAAACAAAGGTGAGATTTGTTTTATTAAATAGAGAAAGGTTTCTTTAAGGTAATGGGTGATCAGCAAGGGTTTGAGCGAGTCAGTAATGGCAGATCGAAGATCTGAGTCAAGCGTGACTCTTAATATTCAATTGTAATATCTGCCAATGGAACTCTTCTACTTCTATTCAGCTTTCTACAAAAAGTATTTTAAATACTCTTAAACAAGTTTAGTCAAAGTACACTTGGGTAAATAACTCTTAACTGAAAAGATTTCCTATTTTTAAGCCCTTTCACCATTTGTAGCATGATCTAAAAAGCCACGGGATGGAGTCTAGTTTGAAAACAGAATACCTAAGCCCTGCCATGTTTTCCAGCACACAAGACGCTGTGGAAGATAATACCAATGCCTCTGAATATACAGAACAGTTTCCAGCATCGGCTGTACAAGCAGACATATGTGTGGAGGGGTAGGTATATAATATTTTTGATTTCATATATCGTATTCTAATATATTTTATTTACTTCTTTTTATAGTAACGAAGGTTCCCAGTTTGGTGGCAATGTGTGTAAGTGAAGACTTTAGAATAGTTTCTATTTCATTCCCTTATTAATTAACATTTCCTATAGTTTCAACGCCAGACTCGAGTAAGAAACAGAATTACGAAGACGCATTCGGCTACTGTAGCTATGCTCCATCCCAAGCGTTCAATGAAAATTGTGGTGCTCTTAATATATATGGCTGTGAATCGAATGAAAACAACTGTCTAGCAACCAGCCATGAGGCAGGGAATCAAAATTACTCAGTTGATGCCAATCAAACCGAGTATCAATACTCAAATGGAGTAAACTACACCAACATGGATCGTAATACTGTTGCAATGGATGGATACGATCCACAAGAGAGTCAAGATGGTGTATCATACATGAATCAAGCCGGGTATCAGTACTCAAATCTAGGTAGTATAGGAGACTATACTAACATGGGTACTGCTGGTTTGGATGCCTATGACCCACAAGAGAGTCAAGATGGTGCCTCAAACATGGAGAAGCAGGCATATGAGAACTGGTATCAGAGTATGAATATTAATGCAGATCAATGGCATATAAGTCCCCAACAATTAAATGAAGACTATTATCAAAATACGAATTCCATGCAAAGTCAAACAGATTTGATCTCCAATTATCAGCACTCGTACGGCAAGGGAAATTATTTTAATCACTTCCCAAATGGAACGATTATGGACACATTCCTGCCTGGAGGCACAAATGAAGCATTTTCGTATTACAATGAGAATTCATTATGTCCAGCCGATTATTATGAAGGTGAAGAACTATTACCGGGACAAGAAAATTACACATACATGCATATGAACTCTCAGCCTGTGTCGGACTACACAAAGTGCCAAATGAAATAGTTGCAGATAAACAGATTATTGTTGAACTTGAATATTTGTGAAAGTTGAAAATCGATCATTTGCTAGGGTTTATTTCAGATAATTCAGAGCGTATGTAAATTTCAAAATGAATCCAACAAATAAATGAGAGAATCCTTTAAACATTTATATTTAAGTTTATATAAATCAAGAAATATATTATGCAATATATTCATAGAAAAATATTTGCTTATAAAAATATATTTACCTAAGATAAATAACAGAAAAATTAAATGAATAATTACACAAGTGTTAAAAAATAAAATAAAATGTTTTCATTCAAGTATATATTTTTTATTGAATAAAAATTTGAAGACAAGCTTTATATTCCCCCAATAAATTTACTAGACACAAAAACCAAATCGTGAAACGCCGTCGGTAGATTCCCAATTATTTTCTTCTATTTTCGCATATGCGACACTTTTTAAGCAGGGCAAAAATATTTTTTTGAAATCAAATAAAATAATCTAAAAAATAAAATAAAATAAAAATTTTAAGTATGTACATATATATAAATAAATATAAGAAAGTCTTCAGTTAAAAAATAATAATAATTTGTATGGGAAAATATATAATAATGAATCAATAAATGAAATTTCCCTTTAATTGTCATACTCAATCTCAAAACCCAATCATTTGTAGATAAATTATGAAAACAGTTTCATTTTATGATAATATTGTTTTTGTATAAAATTGTATTTATTTTCAAATGTCTTATAAAAATGTTGTAATTGGCTTGCAATATTTCATGTAAGCATTGGATTAATTTATAATAATTTTCTTTTTCTTTGCTGCGTACACAAAATGCTCGAAAGAGAAACAAAAATATTTTTAATTTTGCTAAAGTCAATAATAATCATAAAATATTCTTAAATTTTTTATATTTATATATTTTTTCTTTTAGTTTTTTAAGTGTATCAAAACTGCTTAAAATATGAAATTTGTATTTTAAATTTCTTTTAATTCATTTTAGTTTGTATTTTTGCTTTTTGGTTCGGCGGTTTTACTGTAGTGTTTTTTTGTTTAAATACTTTTTTTATTGACACACATTAAATGTTTATTTTTTGTATATATATAAAATTGTCTGCTTATAAACTATTTTGTACAATGTAGTTGTTGTCTTTGTTGTATTTCATTTGTTACATTTGTTGGTTCGGTAAGAGTATTATAATTTGTAGTTTTGGTTGGGGGGTTGGGGCTGGAATACATTTATATTTTTTTTACTCTAGTAGAAATGCTAAAATTTGACATTTAGTTGTATATATACTTAGTATTTAGTATGTGTGTGTGTGTGTGCTTAGTGTTTTGACGACTGTTTAGTTGTAGACACAGATTCTAATTAGTTGAATGATATACATATATAATATATATATTTTTTATTCGTTCCTTTAAATGAAAATATTGAAATGAATATGTTTTGCAGCTGCTACGCCTATTTGAACCAACTATTACAACCCGAAACCTTTGCGACATTTTGAAACTTAGGCATACAAAATGCTCAACCTTTCGTACCCACTCGCTCCTACACTACCCAAACAAAATTTGGACACCAAAAACTACCAATATTATATTATATCACTTTCAGCAAATTGATGACAAATTTCCAATTTTCGAATTTTGAATTTTCTTAAAAATCGTTTAAATACTAAAAAAATATAAATTACATTTAGCACTTTCAACTTTACAAAAAGAAAATCAAAAATAAAACTCCTCTCAAGTCCATCCAACTCCTTCGTCTCCATCCTCAGAAAAATCACAATGCGCTTTGATTGAGCTGCCACCAAAAAATTAACTGTACAATAATAGTCAGTTTGTGTTTAGTCTTTGTGTCTCTTGGCCAAATCTACTCCCGCTTCGCATCTGTCACATCTCCAGCCCCATCGGTAGCTTCTCCGTCCGCATCCGCCTCGCTTGCGCCGCTGCTGCTAATCTCGAACGAGATCTGTATGACTGTCGGCCGGCGCTGTGCTGGATTGTAGCTGTACAGCCGCAAGGCGTAGCAGAAGATCTGGGCCAACAGCTCCCAGCAGCCAAACTCCGACATGGACATGGCGCCCTGTTCGCGGCCCAGTGGCACTGAAATGTTGGCGCGAAACTGTGAGCTGCCGGTGCGCTGTTGTTGTTGTTGTTGTTGCTGCTGCTGTCTTTGTGGTTGTTGTTGCTGCTGTTGTCGGGTCTCGTTTTGCCTGCTGGTATTCGTTGGACTGGAGCCGACGCCGCCTCCTGCTTGTTGCGCACTTGCCTGCTGTTGCCTGCTTCTGGCCAACAGTTGCGCCTGATCGGGTATAAAGTAAGCGATTGCCATTGCTCAAATTGCTTTTTGTATAAATTTTTTTTTTTCTTGTAGTTTATTACTTTCAATAAATGTCACTTATTGCACTTAGTCACTTGCGTTTGTCACTTTTCTATGCGCCCAAGAACTTGTGTTTCGTTGGCGCCAAAACGGAAACTTTGCGTTTTCAGTATTTGGGTTTTTACGTGATATAATATTTCCGCCTGCGAGAGAGATAGAGCTGCTCTAGCGTCTGTTGCTGCCTTTGCAAAGGTTCTGCGTGGACTGACTGTAAATATCCTTGCCGCAGTCACTTTTATCAAATTGCTGCGCTGCCAGCGACGACGACGACGACGTCGTTCGTGCTTCCTAGGAAGCAACACGGCGCTCGCTCAACGAAATGTCACCCCCCTTGGCAAACACACACACACATACACGGACATTCACACACTCGTAGTGGCCGTGGTGGAGTGGATGGAGTGTGTGTGCTTTGTTTATGCCAACAACCAACCAATTGAACCACCAACCACAGCCACTCACACCACAAGCAGTGGACGGTAAGCAGCGGGCGCAGTTCCCATTTGCCACCCCAGAAAAAAAGTCACAGTCACGGCTGGGCTTTGGCTTTGTTACCTTTCCGCGAGAGCGTTAACTGCACTGAGAAAGAAAGACAGAGAGAGCGAGAGGCAGAGCAAGAGCGCAAATGAACGAGCGAACGAGCTCACACAAAAACCAGAGCGCGTTACGTTACGACGTAAAGTAACGTAAGCAAGCGACTGAGAGGGTAGCTAATGCAACTTTCGAACTAGGGGTATTCCTTCATACAGTGCGTGCTCTATGGGTTTGTTTGCGAGGGGAATCTTTTCGAACTTCGAATTCAGTTCGAGCTCTTTGCTCGACTGGGAATCAACAATTGTTTGGTGCTAGCTAGCGAATTCCCCTCGTTTGAGAAATTTAGAGTCAATTAGTTTGTGGCGTTATTATAATTATATTATATTGTATAATTAGACTTTCTATATATGTATGTATATAACTAGAGACATTTATATATATTTAATCATATCGTTTAACAGTTCATTCATTCTATTCATTTTGCTCATTTGAAGGCTGGAAAGCAAACAATCAACCTTTGTGAACTTGACATCCCTTGTTAGACTCTATATGTAATGATTACAATAGGTATAAGGTTTTTGTTATAAAACGAGTAAACGAATGCACAAATGATCTATATCATTATTAAAGGCGACAAGCTGAGGACGCGGGAGGAGGATATTGAAAAATATTTAGAAACTTCATTTTACCAATTCAGATAAAAAGTTTAATCAATAATGACCTTGGCAGTATTTAAATTAAAATTTACTGTTTATAATCTCCTATATATTTATTAAAACGAATTTTTTTCTTTAGAGCACTTTGATTAAAGCGCATCTCCCTTTTCTTATCGATGCTTAATAGTTTTCTATTTCCAATTTAAGATTCTGTTTCTCAAACCTTCAACTTGTCCGGCACAACCAACAGGAGCACCAACTTTAGCCTTGAAACAAACAGTTCCGGCTCCAGAGCAATAGCAAACATTCCCCAACTGCCTGACCTTGAAGTCCCCCATTATGCAACACAGCGAAAGAGCGAGAGCTAGCTCATCCATTATGATAAACCACTTCCTGCTAGTTTTTGCAGTCCACACACTTAAGTAAATGGCATTTCGACTTGCAACAATTTCAAGCAAATAGATGAAAATATTGACGAAGATTTGATACACTTTGTAAAAAATAAGGAAACATTAATTTAAAAAATTCTATAAAATATAATAAATAATAATAAAATTTAAATTTAAATAATGTAAATAGAATATAATATAGTATAATATAATATCAATAAAACTAAAAGTATTATTAAATACGTTATAAAATCTTGAAATGGATATAATTTTATTATAATACATATTTTCATATTAATGATATTGACAGAAATATATTGTAATACATATTTGGAAATTTTGTAGAATATTAAATAATCAAATTTACATTTTAAAAGATCATAGGCAAGAACCTAATACAATTTATTTTCCCTGAAGAATATAACAACAATTTGTATAATTTGTAATCCCAACCTTCTGCCTGACAGACCTTTATTACTATGAACCAACCTAAAACTAGATTCTATAACACATAAACTGCATCTGCTACTTCTGCTGCCCTCCATTATCAACGTACGCAAACTTCACTACTAAATCAGAGCTGCCGCACTAAAAGTTAGTATATATCTAAAATGCCAACCGAGCTTTTTTTCTTGCCGCTTGTTGCTAGGGGCGCTCCATGTTTCAATGTCGGTGCCAAGGCCAAGTAGCTGCCATTTGCCACACACAAACGCACACTCACACTCACACATTCACACTCCCACACAAATTTGCTTCCTCCAAAGCTGTGCTGAATTGGGTTTCAAGGACACGCCGGCCGGCTGTAAGCGTCGCTGCCTTCCCATCCTGTGCGTGCGACCTTGACAATGAAAATCGTTTAGGGAGCGCTCCCTATTGCCTTTGTGCGTGGGCGGCAAGCTCCTAAGCATTTGACACAGTTGACAGCACGTGCTTTTTATGCGGCCATCATGAGAAGCTTTCAAGGTCGCGGGCTATCGATTACAGACGATTGTGCGTGTGAAATGTCAACAACAACAGAAAAACTAAGGAAAAGTTTTAGCTTGCCGTTGAGGGAATTTAAGAACTTAAGGCAAATGTCAATTTTTATAAAGTGTGCATAGATAGAGGGAAAAATAAAGGGAAAGAAAGAGAGAAAGGGTCTATAAATATATATGCCGTCTAATATTTTTTATGCAAATAGAAATTTTACCAGAAATTTTTTAGAAATTTGAATGAGAGTTTCTAGAGAAATATGATTGACGCTTTAAGCAGAAATCTTTATAAATGAAAAGATGTCTGAAAGGACTTAAGAGACATGAGTTTTGCCTCAACAATATATTCTTACATGATCTGAGTTTCAACTAGAAATTTAAGAGATATTGAAATGATAAAATGCCTTAAATCTCTCAAAAATGTTGATTGTATAGACGTAATAGATATCATTCAATTTAATCATACAAATTATAACAGAACAAGAATCTTGAACTAAAATTAACTAGGAATTATCAAATGATTTCAAAAAACTTTAAAAAAGTATGTTATTTAACATATGTATATAAATTAGTAAGAGACCGAGATATCTAGACATTTGATAATAGTTCATAGACTTCTTCGACTTGATACGAATTTCTTGTATACTTAAAGAACACATTCCTATATAGTATATATACATGCAATACCCTACACCTACACTCCTACAACTCCAGCTCTACTCTCAACTTGCATCCCATCGACATCGTGCATCCAAAAACTTGGCTCAGCTTGGCTCTGGCCATGCTTATCAGCAATAAGCAGCTGCCGCAGCTGCACAACTGCACTTGAAGCTCATTAAAAATTTGCAGCAGCCAAGTTGGCAGGTTGCATTAAAAGCTGATGCACACTCACACAAACACACACACACACACGCACACACTCAGTCGACGGCAATGAAATGCAAAAGTGCACTTTACACATTTGTGCGTAATGATTTTCCATTAACGTAAATTTGAATTAACAGCGGAGTGAAGAGTATAAACGTAATTACAAGAATGCCAATGTTTAAAACAACACGCGCCACACCAACCCACGCCAAGCCACACAATCCACCCAACCACCCACTCAGGCACTCCTATCGCAGCAGCGCGGCTCAGGCATTTGATAAATGCCAATGGCACTGCCTGCCCCACAGCTGCCAGCTTCAATGCTTCAATACTTTTCGGCTCCCAATCAGGGGGCGTGGCTCGAGCCTGATTGTCACACAAAATGTTGCGGCTGCTGACATGAACTCCATGCCAACTGCTGCTAGAGGGATTCTTTACACCAAGCCCCACTCTCTCCCTCTCTCTCTTACTCTCTGTCTCTTACTCTCTGTCTCTGTCTCTTTTCATATGCTGACTGCTGTTAATGGTAATTATTTATTTTGGACAGCCGTTGTATAGACTTTTCATCATTGCCATAAACATAAAATTTTATGTTAATGATCCTGTCTTCTGCTGCTGCTACTGCTGCTGCTCCTGCTCCGACGACTCCTGCTCCTGGTGTTGCTTTTGTTATTGCTCTGTCTGTTTCATATTGCATTTGTTGCTTTTAATGTGCTTTGCCAGCGTGCGCAGGTGTGGGAGTGAGCGAGGTCTTCCTTGATAAGGTGAGAAGTGGAAACTTTGCTCTCAATGTTTATTGTTCATTGACACTTTCAAAAATTTTCAAGAGAGCTTTAAAGAAAGTTGATGTTGAAGTAAAGATTAAGGGCGGAAGATTAAATGGGATTGAGAGAGGAAACGAATATAAGAGAGATTATTCATATACCAGGCTTCTGGAATAGTCATACAATCTATGACTATATGATTTTTTTTTTAGTTAATCAAGTTTGGGTCTATCATTATATCAAAAACTTCTACCACAATAACTTCCCATAATGATTCACACAATCTAGAAGCAATTTCATATTGCTCTATCTATTTGGTTGCCTAGCAATTTGAATTTGAGACAGATGTCTATTAGCTTATTCTCATCGGGGCTTTTCATTTATTGTTCCGCAATATTGTTGCATGCTTTATAATTTCAGTTATTAAGAAATTTCCTTCAGTTACACCGTTAGCTCTCGGTCTGCTCTGGCTCTAGCAGGGCAATAATATCCCTTACTCCACACATATGCTACAGGCAGCACTTGAGCCCCTCGGCTCGAGACCTAAAGAGTCCCAATTGTGCCGCTGTGTGTAACTACTTAAGCCTCATCATCCGCGTTTTAATGCCCATCAGCTAACAGTCAGCAGCAACAACAAGTTCATTGTGTGCCCAGCTCTTGCTCTATAAGGACCACAACTTTCCACAACAGATACACACACACACACACACACACATACATATACACACTCTCACAGTGCTGTGCAATTATTTCATGCATTGTTCAAGGATTGTTCGACTGCTTTTTGCAAAAATTTTCTTTGTATAACGTGGAAGGCAAAGTGTTGTCAGGGGATTTACGCGCTCACAATGAAGAGGCCAACGCAACAGAAGTAGAAAGAGAATGGACATGAGAGAGACAGAGAGAGAGAAGGAAACAGAACCTGGCCGAGAGCCAAACGGATATGGCAACAATGCGCGCCAGCCTGTCCGAATGGAAAACAATTGACCAGGAGGTTGAGTCGAGGATTACGCATCAGTTTACAAGATGCGCTCGCCACTTAATGATTTCCACTTATGCACATTGCAGACATCATGACCCACACCCATCCCAACTTCGATTGCGACTCGACTCTCATATTCGATGATGGTTAGCCATTTGCCAAAGTGCATCCAGGCCGGCCCATCAAGTGTCTCTCGTCCCACTCGAGCCTTGCTATCCTTTTGCTAATCTATATGTAAATTTTGCCCAGCACAGAGCAAGATACTTAGGGGCCAGATAACAAGTGTAAACCAACAGTCGAAGGCAGAGGCCTGTCAACAGATCGCATCGTTAATACCCTGTAACAGCTCTACAGTGGGTTGCTATGATTTTTGCCTAAAATTGAGATTGAAGTCTAGGATTTCGGCTGACCAAGGCGGCAAATGAACTCGCATGACATATCCCTTATCCTACCCTCATCTATATCCTTGTTAAGGACACACTTAGCAACAGTCGCAAGACTGCAGATGACGTCATGCAAAGTGTTTGACAAATGGCTTAAAAGGGCTAAGACAAAAAAAAGCTGACAACATACTACAAACTTGACAAAGTGTTGGCAAGTGTCATGCCCAGGACGACGAGGACCAGACCAAGCAGCACGTTTGCATATGAGCGTATGTGTGCATGTCGACTGTTCTGTCTAAGTGTGCGTAAAAGATAAATAATCATGTGATATCATCAGCATGACGAGGCGTTGGAGCGACTCCAAAATTAATTTCATACATTTTAAAATTTCAATTTATTTTGCTGCGCACGAATGCGCGACGTCTTCAAGCAGACAACGCACACCCACACACACACACACACACAGACAACCTCTCCCGGGCAGGAAAAGCAAGCCCAGCTACCCAAACAAACCCAAACCCAAACGCAATCCAAGCCCAGCTGTCTCTCATATGAGAGCGTGTGTCCTGACTTGGCTTTTGTTTTTCTTTCTCGCCTGGCCGTGTGTCGTTCTGCTGCTTCTTCTTCTTCTGCTTGTGCTCGTCCTTTTTTCACACTTGTCACTTGCATTTTTGACATTTCTGTTAGTTAAAGGGCAACACGAGAAATGAGGCGCCTGGGTTGGGGTTTATTTGGATATGGGATCTGGCTGGTAGCGCTGTCAGCCGTTAATTAATTATGTGGATGCAGTCGGAATGACAGTCTGGCTAAGTGCACGGAGCTTCTTTTGCCAAAGGGCCAACCACTGATTCTCAGTTACAGCAGATGCATTCATATACATATACATATATAGATAGACGTCCATTTGGAATGCATACAGAGTGTAATTAACAAAGAGCAATATGAGATTGAGACAACTTACTCAGCGGTTCCTGATGTGCGTATAAATAAATGTCCAGCTGTAATTTGTGTAATCCTTTTAGCGATGCACTGTTAGTTATCCCTTGTATGATTGAAGCTGTGTGAAGAAGAAACGTTTATTAGTATAAGAAAATTCAATCAAATTTAAATATTTATATATGTATTTACATATATCCTGAGCAACTCACTCAGAGATTCCTGATATTCTGCAGCATAAAAATAGTTGCTGAAAAGCATTTATTAATCCTTTCTACGAGGCACTGTAAGTTATTCCTGTTATGATTGAAGCTGTGTGAAGGTGAATGTCTATTAGTAAACGAAAAGTTGATCAACTTGATTATTTATGTACATTTCTATTCTTATCAACTTACTCAGAGATTCCTTATATTCTTTAGCATATCAATAGATGATCGAAAGCATTTTTTAGTCCTTTTAAAGATGCACTTGTGGCTACTCCTTTGATAAATGGAGCTGCGTAATGGAATTCTTGATTAAACTTAAATATTAACATATTAATATAATAATTAATTATTAAATACATATATGTTTATATTAAGATATATTATATAGATATATCAGCATGTCCATTCGGAATGCAGCTGAAATATTTAAAACAATAATACATACAGAAAACATACCTGGATTATCATGATATTATTCAGCATATAAAAAGATGATTATTAAATCCTTTTAAGAATTCGCTTGCAGTTACTCCTTTTATAATTTGAACTGCGGGAAACAAACAATTAGTTAATATTAATATTAATTATATTTTATCCACATACATACATCCATTTAAAATGAAAGAATAATTTAAAAGACACTCAGACAACTTACTCTGTCTGATATTCCTGATATTCTCCAGCATATAAATAAATGCTGTAAAATATTTAATTCTTTTAACGATGTACTGGTAGCCAATCCCTCTCTAATCGGAGCTGTGAATATAAAAAAAACTTGCATTAGTAAAAGAAAGACTTATCAAAAGTAACTAAATAAATGTGTCCAATAGTTCGTTTTCAAGTCAAGTTTCAGCTCAGCTCAGTAAACACATTCCCGTCCATAATAATAACGAGTTGAGTAAGTACAGGCAACCATAGTAAATCCCCTAGGAGTTTTGTTCTCTGCCAGCCACTAAAACAAGTATTCGGGAAAACACAAGTTTTTTTTATAGCTTTTTGATTAGTTCGGAGCGCTTTAAGCGCCCGCTGGGAGTCCGAGCGAAGTCAATTTAAATTAAAAGAAACACGCGCTGTTGCATATTGAAATGTTTTCCAATGTCGAGGGAGAGAGAGAGAGAGAGCGAGAGTGAGAGGGAGGGAAGGTGTTGCATGGACAAAAGTTAAATTGCAGGTATTTAAGCATTTTATATGAAATTCATCATCATCAGGCGTCCGCCAGAGTTAATGAAGAAGTGCCACACGCTGCCGCAGTCCTAAAAACCCCTTGGCTCTTGGCTCTTGGCCCCTGGCCATAGCCTGGGGCACTTTTCTCTGCATTATTTAGCACGTCAAAAAGTTCATAACTGGCGCTGCGCTCGTGAATTGTAATTTTTCTTTCGCCAACGCGCGCACACTTTCATTACTTCATCACTCCAGGACAAGAGCGGGCTGAGAGCTGGAGAGTGCAGGAGGTGGGGGCGGTGGGCTGTGGGGCACAACTTCTGCATCGGTAGTGCGCGCCATTTATTATGCTATGAAATTTGAGTCTGAGTTTTGTTTATGTATAAAAGACGACGACGACGACGACGACGAAGAAGCCGTGGCGAGAGTTTTTCATTTACTCCTTTTTATGATTTTCAAGTTAATGTTCATTTATGGTGGTTACACGTCGACTTTTCGAGTTTGTTTAATTAGACGGTGTGGATTTTATTTCAAAGGAGTTGAGCCAGCAAATAAAAGAGCCAGAGAAATTTCGCAGCTGGGAGTAAGCAAAAGTTGTTTATGTTTAATCGCGAAGCTGGTACGTAAATTTGCTGAAGATTAAGCAGGAAGTGGAAGATAATGAATATAGCTAAAGAAATATAGATATGTATGTATATAAGGCTAGAAATATTACAGTTCTGTTTCCATTTTATTGCATTAAATTCTCATGTAGCTCAATTAGGTAATGAATATAGCTAATGAAATATTTATTCATATATAAGGCTATTAATATTAGAGCTCTCCTTTCGTCTATTCCATTAATTTCTCATGTCAGCAGGAAAAAGAGAAACTTTCACATGTAAATTTCCTGAATATAGCTAAAGTATATAACCCTATATAAAGCTAGAATAATCACAGCTCTCATATTTGGTATATTTAATCAAATTCTCATATAGCTCAAGAAAGTACGAAAAGGAGAAATATGTAAATTTCCTGAAGATAATGAATATAGCTAAAAATACATATATAATTATTACAGTTCTCTTTACGTATATTCCATTAAATTCTAATGCAGCTCAATTACAGCAAAGAAAAGAAGAAGCAGCGAAACCTTTCCAAGGAACTCTTTAGTCCGCCAGCCAAAATGCTAAACTTATAAAATTTTACAACACGCAGCGTTTCCGTCAAGTCTTAAAGGTTTTACAGCTAAGCTGCTGGGAATTGGCATTCGCAGAGCATGGTATATACGAAGCTATATCTACTTGTTTGCCTTGCAGCAACAGCAGCAGGAGGAGGAGGAGGAGGAGGAGCAGCAGCAGCAGCACCTGACTAAAACCGAAACAGAAACTGCTACTGGAATTGAGTCTCGGCTTGGGTCTTTGCGCTGGCTGTTCATGTGGCTTATGCCATTTAATATGCATTTTGTGTTATATTTAATATGCAGCCAGAAAAGCCAACTGCATGCGGCAAGCAGAAGCCAAGTCAAATTGCAGCTGTTTGCCAGTCGACTTAATGTGCCGCTCTTGCATTCGGGAATACCCACAGACGATGAAGACGTTCGCTGCCCGTTGATGGCGTCTGGCAATGAGCAGACGTCGTCTTTGGCTTGTGCCAATCATTTGGCCTCGGTATTTCACTTTGGGGCATTGTTACGTGGGAAATTCGTTATGATAGCAGGGACTTGCTGCTAGTAATACCGGGTCTCATTAGGGCGTCCAGGTTGGCATGTCAAATTGCTTGAAAATTGCTCGGAAATTGGCATCGGCATTGGCTATCGGTACAGTCAGGCCCAAGTCGTCCTCGCATTCTTCGTCGTCGTCGTCGTCTTTAATGAAGCACAATACTTGGCAATGAAGGCAATCGAAATGGGCCACAGAAGCGCGAACGCACAAAGGGGCCTTGTGTCGTAATAACCCTTCTTTAAGAAGCAAACGCCCTTAATCAGCGCAGCGGGCAGCTGTGTAACTACCCCAAGCATAAATCTATTGTCCTAGGTCATTCAACCTCAGCTAACAAAACCTCAACCTTAAAAACGCATGCGAAATGCCATTTGCGCTTTTATTTCATACATACATATACGTATATATATATTCGCGAAGCTGCTGCTCAAGGAAGCCAAATGCATTACAACAGAAATGCTCAAGATAAGCAAATGGAAGACTGTAAAATATCCTAGAAGCAGCGGGGTCAAGGGAGAAGAACTCTAAGAAGAGATTTATAGGGATACATAAAGGTATGTATAGCAGAAGGTAACTATATGTTATAATAAGATTAGATCTTTCTCTATATAGTATATAAAGTTTAGTTTTAAACTTGTTAAAGAAAACTTTATCTACATATGTAGTAAAGTAAGTTTAGCAGGAAAATCTAAGCTATTAATTTATCTCTCAACCTAAAGGCTAGCTATATCTATAAACTAAGGATAGTTATATCTATATAGTATACAAATATACTCTACATATTTGTCTTAGTTTCAGTTAACATATATTGCTATGCCATTTTCCCATTTTAATCCCATTCTCATCATCAAACCACCCCATTCCACCCACAGCATGTCCACAGGGTAGAGGTAAATGCATGCACATGAAGAGAACTAAGTTCTGCCACAGATGCAAGTATAAAATATTTTTTTATGTCACGTTTTTAATGACATTTGTTGCATTCGCACTTGGCATTGTGTTTCCGAAAGGGGGGCGACGCCACACAAAAGTGGGGACAGAAATTAGAGCTGCAACTGCATGGCATTGCGCCAATAGAAGAGAGAAGAAAAGAAAACCAAGTCACATAGGCATATGAATAGAGAGATGCTATATGACTAACTATATATATGTATGTATATGTGTACACATACATATATATGTATGTATATGTGTACACATACATACATATATGTCACACGCTGATTTGATCAAGATGTCCGCATAGTTCGATTGCTGAGAAGTGCAAGAATCCAAACGGCAGACGTGCAGGCAGGCTGCAGGCGTAAGCCACGTTAAGCAACAGGCAGGCCGTCAGCCTGACAGGAGCTACTCCTGCCGGCTGAACGTGAAATGCCACTGACAGCTGTCATTTGCACAGGCGAAAGGCAGGCGAAAGAGAAAAGAAACGAGAAAAAGAAAAACACACGAAGGTTTGACAGCAGAAGGTGCCGTGGCCGATGTGTTGCTGGCTGAGTAACTTGTTAATAGGCTTCCAGACGACTGCCAAGTTGGCCGAAAGGGTTGTCTTAAAGCCTTTAAAGCCACGTGTTGGCCGAACTCACGATTCATGAATAATTTGCACACCAAATTGCAGTAACTACACACGAGAGTGTGCAAATTATCGTTGTCATCGCTGTGATTATCACAGTTATTACGCAAACTGTACAGCGAAACGATAATATTGGCCATGGTTGACAAATTGTCAATGGCATTCGTACTCAATGCTAATTAGCAGCGATTGAAAAATCAAATTGCCTGCCGCCGTCGTACACTGCAAGGACCTCTACAACTAATGTGTATAAATGTGTGCGTGTGTGTTTGTGTGTCCTGTCTTGGTCGACGCCTACGAAATGACTTTACGCCTCAGCGATTTTCTTATGGACTGTGTCCTGTCCTGTGGCCACTTGAGTTGTGCTTTCTGCTCTATTGGCTACCCATTCGTGGCACGCCCCATTGCATTTCAGTTGCGACCGCAAGCTTGGCCCTCAAGCTCACACTCGCACTGGATGACTCCGGCGACTCTGAGATTGTCATTCGACAATGGAAGCGAAGGGCATTGATACAACTGTTCGACGTCGTAACGTAATTAGGTTTGCAAAATTTTGCCAATTGTTGAATTTTGTCAGCAAGTGCAATTATATGCATCAATTGTCAGTTGTTTACTGCTCGTTAACTTATTTGATTACAGGCTAATTTGCCAGAGCTGGCTATCTATACGGCATCAGGCAACAATTCAAGCGATTTCTGCTCTCTCAAATCGAATTACTTGATAAATTGTAAAATATAATGTTATGAATTCTCGGCCGGCTTATTTATGCATCAGAGCCAAATTCAATTTTAAAGTGTGTCCCATGAATTGTGACTAAATATGCAAAGTCATTTAACTTATCTCATTTCAGCTGTAAGCCACCAAAGAGTTGGCACACAAAAGACGTCTTATCGACGCAGCACAGCAGAGCAGTGAAGCCCCAGAGTCGTCTAGTTTGATGAAGTGCATGGCATATTGACAAAAATTGCCAAAGCACACCAAACTATGCAAATAAGCACATGGACACGGGCCACACATATGCCAACTCACTCTCTGAGTGTGCTCAAATCTACATAGCAAAATATATATATTTATATATATAAATTTTGGCTCGTTTGCCGCCTGTGGAGTGGTTCTGCCCTTCATTTATCTTGGCTTATTAAATTGAAAATATTGCTTAAAATATTTTGCATGCATGGCCAGGCGATGGCTGTGATGGCTGCGATGGCGGCTACGTCAGCATCATTGTTGGTCCGCTCCGTTGCTGCTCTTGTGGCTGTCCTTTTAAATGCAAATTAGCTTTTTGACTTTTTGATGCGCCCATGCAAGCGACTGCCAACTCTCCCAGACTCTATTTAGATTTATGCGGCTTGATAAATTGTGGCTACACTTAATGTGCGCATACGGTGTGACATGTCCTTTTCATGTCACTCCAGCCAGCAGCAGCAGCAGCAGCACTAGCAGCAGCCAGAGCCAAAAAGTTAGACCTTGTCTACGGATCCGTGCGCTGGCGTCTCCATTTCTATTTCAGTTGACATGTCGAGTGGTTTTGTTGGTTTCCACCAGTTGTTGTTGTAGTTGCTGCCTGCTTTTTATGCAGCGTTTACTCCTGCGCTGTTGATTGCGGCTGCTGGTTTCAGCTTTTCGGTTGTGCCAAAATCATTTTGGGCAAATTCTTGCTTTGTGGTTCAGCTTTGTAATTAGTTTTGCTGGGCGAATCATTGAGTGGGGGATATAGCTTCTATATACAGTCCAGCTTGTTCCATTGATCATCTAAAAGTATGAATATTTTATTAAAGGAATGTCAAGCAGGAGAAATATTATTTATACTTATTAATTAATTAATTGGAATGCATATCCTGGTTATATAGTTCCCTGCTCCATTGCTAAGCTACACGAATAAAGATTGTATTAAAGCTATATACAGTGAGAAATAATGATTGCTTACCCTTTGCTTGCGTGATCTCCCTCTGCCCTTCTTTGCGATTCTCATAAGCTACGTTAATAATATTTTCCGCTTGTTCGAGGTCATGAGAAACACATTAATCACAGAGACAACGAGTTTTAATCTCCTATTAATTATCCGTCTCGAGTTTTCAGGTCAACACGCCAGCGATAAAGTAAAATTATATCTAATCCACAACATACCCTTCACTCGGATTATCAAAATCAATTACAATGACTGAACGAATCATTTGAATTATAACACTTTCCCATGAAATGCTTTCGTAGCGCCGCCACTCCATCAAATATCCAGTTGAAAAGCGAAAGGCATGGACATTTAACATGCATTTTAAAAATACCAAATACCAGAGACCCGTGTCCCCTCCACCTCCTCCTTCTCCACCTCCTCCTGCACAGCCACTGAGATTTTTCAACATTTTTTAGATTGATGATGTCGCCGTGTGAGTCGCCGCATTTGTGCTAGTTGTGGCAGGCATAGCCAAAGGCGCAACGCGCACCCACACCCACACCCACAGCAGGCCACCTCCCCCATTGGGTAATGCGTCAGTTGAGTTGTCAAAAAAGACGAAATGAGAAAAAACCAGAGCGGAGCGCTACCAGCGCAGCGAGTAGAAAAACGTGTACCAGACCAGCCGGAGAACCAGAGAGAGATGCGAGCCGAGTGTGCTGCACGCGTCCCGGCCGCTGGTTTCCGCACAAGTTGCTGTCGATCAGAGGCGGTTACCGAGCTGTGCATTTCAACATGTTTCGTCACGCCTTGAAATTATTTGCTGCTTACATCTCGATTTGATTTGAGCATTTTTTAAGTAGCGCCTAAGTTCCGGAGTTAAGTGAATTGCGCTTTGTGTTTGTTTTGATGGCGGGTGGATGGATTTCTTTTATAATCAAAATTTACAGTTAGGGGTTGCATTTTAAATAGATTTTAAATGCCTGTCAAAACGTGTAAACGTCAAAGAGCATAACGCACCGAAACAGTTGCAATTTCAGCAAATTTTTAACTACAATTTACTGGGAAAACTTGTGAGCTACGCTACAATTATATAATTTTAAAAATGTTAACATAATTTTTTTTTTAATTCCCAATTTTAGCTAAGTTGCAAATGCATGAGAAAACTCAAGAACTCAATATTTAAACAATTTAAAATATTAGCAACATTTTTAAATACAATTTTCTGGTAATCTTGGCCAAACTCGAGAGCTCCTCTCCAATAATATAATTTTAAGCAATTTACAACTATTGAAAATCTAAGAACTTTCACGTCCAGTCAAATATAGCAACTAGCATAACTAATGTGCACTTTTCGGCTTTCGAGTTAGTTGTCAAATTGATTTCAAAATTCATAAATCAACTAAAAGTGAAGCGCAAGCAACAGCGACGCAAGTCAAGTCCAAAATTAAATTAGAACCAGCAGGAATAACAAGGGCGGCGCAACCACAACCGAAAAGTGTACAAAATGTTAAACATAGCATCAAATTGTATCGGACAGTTCCAAAGAGAGAGAGAGAGAGAGGAAGATAGAGAGGGGGCAGCCACAAGAGTCGAGGGGCGAGAGTCGAGCGTGGAGTGTCGAGCAGAAGCATGTATGTTTGCTTTCATAATACATTTGTTTTTTTTTTTTTCAAATAGTGAGCGGCATCTCAGCTAGCTTAGTCCAGACCCAGACCCAGGCCCAGGCTGAGGGCTGGCATGTGGTGCGTGTATATTTTGATGCAATTATAAATTGTTGGATAACAAATTACATGGCTGCGCGCCGGACAGACGGACGGGCAGCCAGACAGTTAGACATACAGATGGACGAACGTACATTAGTTTAACGCCCCAGCTCCTCCTTCTCCTCCTCCTCGTGCTCCCCCTGCTAATGCACACGCACATATGTTGGGCTGCTGGGCTGACATTGATACAGGTACTCGCTGACAAGACATTGCGCTATTGAGGCCTGCTGATTCAGGTGGCACAACTGTACCGGGGAGGTTAGGGCTAGGGATCTGTATTGATGACATTTGCTGGAACGACATGCGGGCAGCAGCATCGCTCGCTCGTTCGAGGGTGGCCAGTTGCATTTGTAGCGACAATTGTCGTTATTTAGCGTTAATGCTAATAATCAAATAAATAAACGTTGCATTTTAATTGCGACAGTTGCTTTTGTTGCATGTGTGCGGCACATCAATTCGAGCAAATGCATGTCCATTGTTTTGTTTCGGCCGGCGGGTTTATTGAACTAGCGCTTAAAGTCTTAAAGCTGTTCAGCTTCAGCTCTATACGCAAATGCCAGGCAAACACCCATCCAGCCATCCAGCCAGCTTCCATTGTCAGCGCCTTGCGCAGCTCCGATTCCATTTGCCACCCATTTGGTTTTGGCCCTTTGTTGTTTTAGCCAAATGCGAAAAGGGTTCATAACCGCACTTAGCTTCATTGGCTTCTGGCTTTATCGTGCGGCCCAGACGTAGCATTTTAGTAGCTGTTTAGCTGATGTTCCCGAGCTCTCGCCGTTGCCCACTTCAAATTCAATTCAATTCGGCTTCGACACTGCACGCAGGTTGCGCAAACATTAAAATTAATGAACAACAATAAAAGTGCTCTCAGCTCTGGAGCTGCACTTGACGTGTTTTGTTGCCGACTTTTGACAACTGTCAAATCCGCCTCATATCTCCGATAACTCTGCATCTCTGCATCAACGAAATTATTGAAGTTAGTATGGGTAATACTATATAGCATAATTAAATGATATACATACCGAAAACATATAGGTTTTACTGCCTTTTAAGGCATTAATAGAACTATTTTTGTGCATAATTAAAATCCCTATGAAATGCACATAAATGCTTGAAATTGAGGCCAACAATTTTAATGATATTAGAGATAACCAGTAAGAGTGGCTTAGAAAGGGATATACGACTAGCAGATACCCATAAAGAATTAGTATAATTATTTTTAAAATAAAAAAATCAAATTAAACATTTTATAACTCAGATCAACAGTCGGATAGATAGATTAAATCTATTCTTGATTAAATACATGTCATAATTATATTTAGCTAAACTTAACACTCCCGTTTTCAATACATTCCAGGGTATAAAAAGGGGAACTCATTAGTTTTGAGCGCTCGTAAATTAATTTCAATTTCTACATGTCGAGCCCCAAAAGCCCATTAAAATTGAGCCATGATGCCAATTTGGCATGGCAATAGATGTGCGTATGGAGCGAAGAAATGCATGCATATGCAAATTAATTATAAATTTATGATTTCATTTTGGCAAAGCGATGCCAATGACGATTGCCACATGCGAGAATTGGGCGGAAAGCGGCGACTTAGGCGCTGTCTGCACGGATCATAAACTATCAGGAGGAGGAGGAGGGCACAACAGCAGCAATATGGCTCATGTGTAAAGCCGTAAAATGTGGCACGAAAAGCCCAGTGCATTCGATATTGAAGGCAACCTTTTATGGCTCTATCAGTGACGCCGGCGACGACGTCTTGTCTGTCTGTCTGCCTCTCTGTGTGTGGCTGTCACGCACATAATTCTCGAACATTAATTGCGCAATTGTTCACAGATAGAAATGTGCACAGGCTGAGCAATGGGAGGGGCAGTGGCCGGAGCAGGAGCAGGAGCTGGAGCTGGAGCTAAAGCCAGAGGGCCAACTTTAACTTTTTAGTGGCCCAACAAATGACGTACGATTTGTTCTGCACGAATAAGCCAAATCATTTGTAGACACACAACAGCACTTTGTTTTATGACTTGACAGCAACTACCGCTGTACGCATTTTTTACCACCTACCCGGACGGAAACTACTTGTCTATGGGGGACGACAACGCCCCTCTGCTCCCACCCACTCGCTGCCTCAAGCGCCCATCTGTCTGCTGTCCTGCAATCATTGCGTACCCACCTGATGCCTGCATGCGGGCTAATTTATGGCCTTCTCGCAATATGTGTGCCTGTGTGTGTGTGTTTGTTTAGCGGCGTGTCCTGTTGTCAACATACGTATAATTTTTCATTTACTGCTAAGTGTTTTTCCCTGCTATTTCATAATTCTCGTAATGACATATTTCTCTTGACGCTCGAGTAGTTCTGTTTGTTTTCTTAATGTCAAGCGTTTGGTATGTTTGGATGGCAGAGTACAAATGCATAAAGACTCACGTGCATTGGCTTGGATGGGCATAGCAAATGATTGCGTAATATGCGTTTTATATTAATGTACACATTCACTTCCTTTAAGCACATTTCACAAAAGCAACTTTGCATTTTTCACTTTAATTTTATAATGCGCAATAAGACTTTGTGACGCGTGTCGCCGTTTTGTAGGGAATGTCAGAAAGTTTCCGCATATATGCGAATGTCGAATCGACAGCGATCAAGCTTATCGATATATGTATATATTTACCAAAACTATCGTGTAGTTTGAATGGGAAAGCTTATTCAAAATATGATTAGAGCTGAGGATTTATTATCATATAAAGATTTTTGTTTCTGTTAAATAAAAATTTGAGAAGTGAACAAACTTAACGAAAGCTTGTTGTGAATGTCAAAAATTGATTCAGCGATACTTTATATCGCATAGCTGACATCGATAGATAGGTTTAATTAAAGCTTAAAACTTTCGAATGCAATTTACTCGCGAGAAGCCATTAAAATTTGTTTTTAGCTACAGGACCTGTGCATATGTAATATGGCATGTAAATTATAAACCGAGTATAAAATACGCTTTACGCTTCGTTTGATTTATTGTGTCGCTTTACGTGGGAGTGGGGGTGGCATGTGTGTATTTCGGCCGCCTACACTTGTTATCGCCTGGAAGGCATCTCGTTTAATGTGTTTATTTTAATTTTCAATGTTTGCCCGACGGCGTTTTATTGCTTTCAATTTTTGCGCATGTTTTACGAGCGCATTAACAATAAGACAAACCAGCCGATGCGAAGCCCAACAGAAATGTATAAACTCAATTAGATAAAAGACGACGGAGTTGTAAAATTCACTTGGCTACACACGCAAAGCGAGCGACGCACCCACCAAGAAACTCCTCCAATTCTCTACAACAATTTTTCTTCTATTTCTATTTTTTTGGTAGCGTGTTAATTTGTTTTTAATTCCCAAACTGGGCGGACTCAAGCAGAAGGCCTAAAGAGAGAGAAAGTTGAGCAGTTTTTGGCTATAAATTAACGTTTAGTTACGCTACATAAAAACCTGTCCGAAACCAGGGGAATGAGTCGGTGTAAGTGTGGGTGTGTATGTTGTGTGTGTGTGTATGTGTGTTGGTAAATTTTACTTGCACGTTTTAAAGTCAAGGAGTATCAGACATAACCTTACTTATTGTACGAAATTGTATTTCAGGTTTAGCTCTATATCTGCACTTGTTAGGTATTTAGAATATATAACCTTAATTAATTAATGATTATTTCTAACAACATATGTCTGAATATAATCTGACTGATTAGTTATTAAAGTAATCATATATATTTAGCTAAAATTAAATATATCACGTTTATCATATCATATTATCATATATTTATTCCTCAGATAAGCCATATATACACCCTCGCTTTCTATTTGTAAATCAGCCATAACCTCAATTTCTAACAAATCTCATCAAGTTTATAACTTGACATATAACCTCACTCTCGATATAATCTCATTTTTCTATCATACAGATCATTCCGATTCTTTCAACCAATCTAATAATTTAGTTAATGAAAGCTACTTTCATGATTTGACTGCTAAAGATCTTCTAATGCCCAATGTGATAAGAAAGCATAACCTTAGCTGCTCACAAGCAGGCTTCGATCATTAGGCCCCATTGCACTCTGTCAGTGGCATCATTAGTTTTATTTAATTATGGCTGCGATATTGATTGCTTTGTTAAAACATATTATATGAACCCCTTCTCAAACAACGAGAAGTTCAATTTAATGAAATACGATTATAGGAATATCTAAGCGAAGACCTCGGCACGGCTCGGCTCGCCACAGATCTCGTAATTTATTTGATAATGAATAATGATGTTGATTTGACACTCTCTCGCCACGGCTCAACATCAAATGGATTTCGTCACGCTTCTAAGCAGCCCAAGCAATTGCTAGAGCTCTATTCTATTCAGGCAGTCCCTAGGCACATCATTTGGCTGCGTAGGCAGCTCATCGTGCTACTTGGGTAGAGAGCTCCATGTGAAGTTTCTTTTGATTTCGAATTTAATTAGACTCCAACTGATTCTCAATAGCTATTGAATTTGTACTTGATCTTTTAATGGAGCATGAAATCTAGAACATTTGATTCAACCAAAAAATAGAAAACCGACCGCTAATGATGCCTCTAATTGGTTACTATAAGCTGTGTGGTCCTAACAACCGTGACAAAGGTCGGAGTCCTGTGAAATCAATCGTATTCATAATGAAAGTAAAAATTTGTCTATACCCTGGAAGTCGGAAGAAATTCTTATCGAAGGTATATAGTTTTTATGTGGGCAGATAGAAAATTGCCGTCAAGTTTTCTATATTCTATATAACTTGGTCCATCTCTTTGGCCATGAATATGAACTAAGCGATCTCGTAAACTACGAAAGCTAGAGACATCAAATTCCAAACGTACATGTGTATAAAACCTACGCCATATAAAAGTAAATATATTTATTCGAAAACCCTATTACATCTGTTTATTATCGACAAGAATCGAGAAGGAGCACTATATACATTATAAATTCCCTTGTATATGTCTGTATTAAAGTATTCTGTAGCACAAGGCTCAGGGTTTCTGCTAGTCGAGCACTCCCGACCATTGCACTCTTACTTGCTATAATTAGAGAATTCGTAATCAAAAAACTTGACTGTCTGTCTCTCATAGATACACACACATCTATCTCGTATTTCATGCACCCTCTTAACTGCTGTGGCATAATTTATAAGCTTGTCTGTTTCGTGTCGACATTCATCAAAAATTTGCAGCTCTTCTGCTTCTTCTTCAGGTTCTCGTTCTGGTTCTTGTGCAACTTCATTAAAATTAGCTCATAAAATTTGCAGCAAAATCTTGTTTAGTTTTCATTTATGGCTCAATGCATGCAACCTACACGCATCCGCATCCGCATCCGCATCCGCATCCTTGACAGACGCATTTCGAGCATAATTTGCTGTGACAGCATTTGCCTGGGCGTCCGTAATTCCACTTTACCAAATGACATTTAATATGCAAAGTTTTCGGCAGCCCCCGAAATGCGCGCTTTATCTTTTGGCTTGACTTTTGTTGATTTTAGCACCGACAGCGACAGCCGCACACAGACGCACACACACAAGATCTATAGATCTACGATGCACTTGTCTGGGCCTCTAAAGAGCATAGCATATCAAAGTCTTTGACTGACTAACGAGATACCCTACTGTGCGCAACTGCCTTAGGGCTATGTAGATTTATCTATGTAGATTTATCAAGGGAAGTCTTATTAAAGTGGGTTACTCATTGCTTCTACTTTAGATCAATTTAACTCTATAAACTTTTGGAATATCCTCAAAGAAGTGGAGCATGTTTAGGTATGCTCATAAATTGATCGAATTTTCCCAGTCGTGCGATTATAAAATAAGCTTGAGCGAAGTGTGAAAGAGATAGGAACAGACGAAGAGCCGGACATACGGAATAGCAATCTTATGAATAGATAGATAGAGGGCGGAAGTAGGCAGAATTTCAAATATAATAAATAATTATATATGTATATATCTAATTCAAATATATATAATAAATATAATAGTTCACATAAAAGTCAATTTGGCTTTACACTCACTCAAATGGTCAAAAAAATACTTGTTCTATGCATAGCCCCCTTACATATAAGGCTTGCTTCGCCTGTTTCTAAACTTGAAACACTAAACTCTCTATTTCATTCACTTTTACAGGGTATTCAAACAATAACGGGCATTTCAAAGTGCATGCTCTCCAAATACCCTTTATTACAAAATAGCTGAGCATGCTTTACGGCTCGCACACACACACACAGAAACACCAACACAACACACACACACCCACACAGAGAGAGGCAGAGAATCGTAAAGTTTAATGACGCCATTTTCGAGTCGCGCAAAGTTGCCTTTTGAAATATGAATAGACCCTCAGGTTGGGCATAGAGACAAGGAGCTCGCCATCTAATGCTAAGGAGATTAGTTCAATGGCATCGTCAGCGCCGTCGTACTCCACGTTGTCGGCTTTTTCGGTTGCTCCACCAATAAAATTGGTTTATGCGATCTGCCAGTACAACACAGCAACAACAACAACAACAACAACAACTTTTTGCCAGCCCACTTTTCAATCGGGCTGTAATTGACATTGTTTTCGTAGCTCCTGTTGTCCAGGACAACAGCCGTCCTTAAGCCCGGCACGAACACACACAAATTAAGCTCGTAAAATTTAATATTTTTGCGCAAAACTTTGCCGAGGAGGTGAGTATTAGTAATTTATTAGTGGCTTAGAGAGCGCTGTGGAGTTTACGCCCTGGACTTTGCTATGCATAATTTGTCCTGGGTCCTTGGGATACTTGAGATACTTTAGAAAAGAATAACATAAAATTTAACTACTGTTCGAAGTTGTTATTTTTTCTCCTTTTCTTTTTTAACAATACTCTATTTACATAATTCAATAAATTGTAAATTTCATAATTTATCAGACTTTTTTCTTGGGTATACATACTTTAAAGAATGGAATAGGGTATTCTCTTTTTGAAAATACTTCTCGTCGTTCAAGTGTGTACCGAGGTTTGTCTTAGGCAAGTCGATTTAGCTTAGAATATCCCTCTGTCGATAATAAACACATCTCCTATTCTCACAGATCTAGGTCCAGTTTATCACAGTTTCTGAGAAGCAGACTTCTAAGTTCAATCGTTCCACTCATCTCTAATAACTCGACCCACATTACAGGGTATCGTCCAGCTGAAGCACTCTGCTAAAATGTTCTTTAAAGCCTACGCGTGCATTGCGTGTCTTGAGGAGTTTACCGCTACGCTGATTAGACTTTCCCATAACCAACATCTCGTTTTGTATTCTCACCCCTTTTCGGATCTGCTAAGTGCCAATCAAAATAAGAATTTTGACAAAAGGAAAAAGTTTCCCAAGGCAAATTGCGTGTGCGGTGGTCTACCAGCATAAAATTGCTGACGGATTTTCCCCAGGGTCGAGGCCTCAGGTACGACCGAGCTCCGGGTCGACCCGAAGACTTAAACAATCCATCAAAGAAAACGCTGCGCTTTTCATAAGAATGCATCAATAAAGCAATAAAATGTCTACAAATCAAACGATAAGGTTAGCAGCGACTCCGAAGCTTGCCAAAGACATAGATATACAAACGTATGGGGATAAGTTTTTGGAAAGGGTTACGAAAAAGTCACGTACAACACGCACCGCCAACCGGCAATAGACTATTAATATTAATGGATAGGTTTAACACATTGGGCGTTGCAGCTCATTGCCATTGGGCGCATGGGCCTGTCAAGAAGAAAGTTGTCTTCCTCGCCCAAGGCCCCCCCAATCCACAAATTGACATGTGAGTGTGTGACACCCGAGCAGGCAAAGGGTGCAAGGCAGAACCAGCCTGGCATGACGAATATATATCTGGCCTTGGCTCCGCAAATCTCGTTTGTATACGCCACGAATTTGATTGATTGGCATTCAGATGTCGATGAATGTTTCGATAATCAAATCGTTTTTGGTAACTTAATGTGGTTTTGCTTGGTTATTAGAAGTTTTCGTTAAGGATAGGCTGGACAGGGATCAGTTATATTATAAACGGATCTATATCAGTATATTTTGCATGGGATACACACATACAGTTTAACTTTAACTATTATCGTTTATAGATCCTTTATTATATTTATTTTAGTGACAATTCTAATTAAGATATAAAGTTTCATACATTTGCTCTAAACATTTATTGAAATTTTACTTGTTTTAATTATATTTAACATGTTTTACTAAAAGGCTTTAGAGGCCATAATTAATTATTTCATTTCCCATAGGTCTTTTTTGAAAGAAAAAAAATATATGAAGTCTGTAAGAGTTATTGGATAATTTGTTTCTGTTCTTTGTGAATATTTTTAGTTTTAAAGCATAAAATCTTTGTAACAAAGTAAATATTAGTTTGAGCTTCAAGCTCAGCTTTTCCATTTCGATAACTTGTTTATCATATTTTGCCGGGAACTTTTACTAAATGTTAGAATTGTCAAAACTTAACAAACAATTTGCTATTTAAAACTTAATACATTATTAAACAATGATAGATAGTGTTTCTGAAACTTGATCTAAAGTAAATATGTTTGATAATATTGTCCATATTCATATTTTGCTCTATTATTAATTTATAATGTTAAAGTCATATTTGTTCTGCAAAGATAACAAAAATTAAGTTTATGTTCTTTTCTTATAAAAAGTCAACAATGAAAACTTAAAACGTTTTTAAAACAATAATTCCCAATCAATAGTTTGACTGAGTTATGACTCACTAGATAATAGATATATAGACTCTCCTTGTTAATATTAACAAAAATAATGTAAATCAATTCTTTCATTTGCCTTAAGCTTGAATTGCTTTCTTTAACAAGTAGTGTAATAATTATTCTAGGCTTTTCAAGTCGACTTATTCTGCATGTTTAAATTATAATCGCTTCCCCTTCTGGCTGAACACCTATTGGGAGTATTGATGTGACATTTCAAGTTCCATTTGGTGGTGAAGGTTTTGTTGCAATCCTCGCACTGGAACGAGCGTTGACCCGTATGATTGCGTACATGCCTACTGAGGTGAGAGTACGTCTTGAAGGTGAATTGGCAGTAGGGACAGATGTGAGGACGCTCCTCGCTGTGGACCAGAGTGTGTGTGTCCAGATCCGCCTTGCACTTGAAAGCTCTGGAGCACTGGCCACACAGGTGACGATGTTCGTTGCTATGGCACTTGATGTGTTTCTGCAGCTTTGACTGCTTGCGATAGGCTTTCGGGCAATGTAAACATTTGTAGTGGTGCTCTCCGACATGAGACTTTTGGTGTTTCATGAGGTTATCAATTGTAGTAAACGATGTCGAGCACTGCTCGCACTTGAACATACGCAGCCTACTGCGCAGTGTGATGGGATTGGTAATATTCTCGCAATAGCTGAGGTTTGACATCCGTGTGCATCGGCGCAGGGGATATCGATGAGTTGTTCCTGAATCAGCGTCAGCAATATCCAACGTAGTGGAATCCGGTCGATCGCACTCATTGACTAAGTTTTCCATGATCAACCTCTCGCAGCTGGTCATTTTTCTTTTATATGGCTTGCTTTGTTTCAAATTCCATTTAGATTCAGATTCATTGTCCTTCACTTCGTCATCCGTATCTGTGTCCGCCACAGTGACACCATCCGGATATTCCACGCTTACTTTCATGCAGAGCAACTGATGGCTCTGCTGTAGTCTGCGCTTGAATCGAAACGCGATTTGAGCATTTAAACCACAGGAGACGCAAATCTTCTGAGGCAGCTTATCGTCACGAGCGATCTTAAAATCCACCAGCTCGTTGAGCATCTCCGCCACACTGAATTCATAATCAGCCAATGGCCGATCGCAAAATATATCCACCAAGGTATGAGACTCGCTCATACAAGCACGGCAAATATCCATTTTCATTAAATTTTGTTCGATTTTTGGTTATTTACATAAATATTTTGACATGATCGCTCACGTGTAAAAGTGACAATAAGTATCGATAGAGCTAGTAAGATACTGCAAGTCGTGAAAGGCGACTTCCAATACGAATCTAAATATCGATACAGACGATTGCAATTTAAATCACGAGCACTTCACGAGTAATCGCTGTCATTTAACCTTTCCAATAAAGGACTCAAGCTGCCATCGATACTATTGTATGTAAGTGCCATCGCAATTACAATTGCTCCAATTTGATAACATTAAAGTCAAAGCAAAACTTAAATACTTGTGACGCAATAGCCAAATTGTTGTATCTATCGTCCTCGTAGACAGTCGTAACTCCTAGGGCAACACGGCTTTTCGACATCCAATTTGAAGCAGTGTCCACCCACAATTACGTTGCGACTGCGCCACATTTCCGTTTTGACCAAATTTCAGAGCTTGTGATTGACTTGCGCTACGCTTTTATGTTCGACTGGGACAAGTGAAAATGAATTTTCATTCCGGAATACGCAAAAAAAAAAAAAGGAGAAAAGGCCCACAGATCGAAAGTCAACGAAAAATGTCTTGTGTTATAAAAACTAATGATTGGCAATTGGTTTTTACTGTTATTGCCGCGCCCTGTTTCCTTGTTGGGCACAAAGGCGTGGCAACGTGGAACTCAAATTGGAATGGTATTGAAGCCGAAAGAGAGAGAGAGAGAGAGAGAGTTCTACGCATTGTCTTGCAATACGCATAATTTCCAGCCGCGTGCACTTGCAGGAAAATCGTAAAATTTGATTATTATAACTTCCTTTCGTCGCTTGCTTTGCATTGTATTAATTTATGTATTTATACTGCAGATCTTGCTACATCTTAATTGTTTGCGCTTCCGTTCGAGATGCTACATTAATTTCGAAGTAAATCCCATGGTCGCCTTTAACTAGCGAAGAGTAACTGTATCCATATAATGCGAGCCAGGTAAATTAAGTCGGGCAGCGAATTTAAGCAAACAATACAATTCAACATTGTTGCAGGCCTTCAACAAATTCTAATTTATTGCAATTATGTGACGCATGTCACACTCACTGCTGACCATTGACCAGGACGCCGACACGTGACCAATCTGCTTGCCCCGGGGCCACTGATTGGAAAACACTAAACAGATAGGCTAGTCGAGCGGGCGGCCAGACAGCAGCTGTCTGACCATTCTATAGAGATTTATTTTACGCTGATAACACGCTTAAGTAAATGCAGCGCACACACTCCGTCGTCGTGGACGTCACCCAGCTCCCAGTTCGAGTTCGTACAATTTAAATGGCGATTAAATCTGTTGGCATTGATGGATGTGTCCAAGGCGGCTGCGTGGCTAGCGGGCCGACTGGCTGCCGGGCTGTTCTGTGGTCAGTCTGCAGGATGCGGCGCCGTGTTAACACTTTTGTACAATTGCCAATTTTTCGCCAGCGCCTGCTGATGAGCTATCCTCAACAACCGAGCCTGGCCTGAGTGTGTGTGTGTGTGGGTGGGTGGGTCGCCTGGTGGGTTTGCCTGGTTGATGGCCAGCGGTGGCTTTTGTGGTGTTGTTCTCGGCTGAAAGCCTGTTGTTGCTGTTGCTGTTGTTGTTGCTGTGAGTGGGCGGACATTGAGTTGGGCTGGCATGCGGCTACACTTCAATATTCATTTGAACGCATAATTAATATTGACGAACAATGTTGCCGTGTCGCTACAATGTTTCAAGTGCACTGGGAGAAAGCTAAGCTTGCATGAAGATATTTATAAGTATATGTATGTATTTATGTATTTAATTAAATAATACATTAGATATTAAATATGTATTATGCTACATTTAAATAATTTATACATTACATATTTAATTTATGATTTACTTTAATTTTTGTAAACCTCGTCTTGCAAATATTCAAAATTCTGCTCAATAATCACGGTATTCTCATGTAAGACAACATATTTAAATATTGAATTGAATAAACATATAATTAAAATATTTAAATATATAATTAATCATAATAAAATAAATAATTAAATATTATATTACATAGAAAATGCAAATATGCGCGAGTTTTGACTGATTCCAAAGTCCATATATCTAGGCATGTCCGGTATAAATTTGTTATTGTTTATAAATATGTATTTTAAACTATGTTATAAAGAAAATTAATTAAAAATATTTTAAAAATTAATATTTAAAGAAAATATATAACTGATGTATGAATTTTATTTTTCATATTTAAATCTCTGTTTACAGTATATAAAATGAATTGTTTCTCTCAGTGCACAGCCTCATCATTGGCCATCCCTTATAAACTGCACTCGCCGTATACTTGGCAGTTAATTTTTATAAATTTCCATGTCATGGATGTGTTTTCCGTAGCATTTTCCGCATGCAACATGTTTGCCATTTTCATTTGCCTCCCGAGTATCTCGGATTTCATTTTCGTCAACTGGCAATCAGTAGGGGCGGCAGCCAGGAGGCGGGGGCGTAACTTTTTGTACTGCTGCTGTTGCTGCCGCTGCTGTTGCTGCTGGTTCTTCGTTTCATTTTCTATCTGTCAGTGTCATGTCACGTTCAGCAAAATGCATTCAATATGTGCAATTGTTGTTCGCTTGCGAAGCTGCAGGAGTGTAAATTTAATTTAGTTAATTGAAACAATTTGTTGCATGCGACAACAGCAACAACAATAACAGCAGCAGCAACAATTCGTCGCGCCGTGAGTTCATTGAAAAGGCAGCAGCAGCAGCCGCCTCCTCACATGCCACGCCCATTATGCAATACACGTTTTAACTGATTTTCGTTTGAGAATTTTCTTTTTACATGCGAAATTATATAGAATCTGTTCGGCGCCTCGAAACATGTCAATTTTATGTGCGTCTGGCAGGACGCAGCGGGCGGTTGACTCTCTCTCTCGATCTCCCTCTCTCTTTCACTCTCACTCTGTTCAATTTGATTGAAAATCCATTCAATACACTTTGTATATTGATATATTAATTTATTTATATATGTATTTTTATTTTATTTTTGAAATGCTTTGGTCAATTTGCGTGCAAATTGAGACAAAGCCAGGACAGCTCCGGCCCGGCCGCAGCCAATATACCACGCCGTATATGAATTTAATTAAAATCCTTTATCTCTCCAAGCATATGCATCCAGCTTTAAGTTTCACTCTAGAGACAATTTGCAGCCAACTTCTTTGTGTTGTGTTGTCAACAATGCAGTTCGCATTCCTCGCATTTAATTACAAACACTTTGCCTGAATAAACTAAGCAAATTAAATAAATACGTGAGCTATTCAAATGGCGAGCTGTGCGTGGTGTGAGGCAGGTATGGACAGGTGAGCAGAGAGAACGACTTCATTATACACTATTTAGAACTTGATTAAAGTGCAAATAGAATTTTCAATAAAGTATTCATGGTATATATTCTTGGACTGAATTGTAATATTCCTCAATTTTAGTATACGTATATAAAAATATAATTATCATTATAATTATTATTTTAATATACATATATTAAATATTTAAATGTTCAATTTATGAAAATTTTATTTTTTTACTATTAATTAATTAATTATTAATAAAATAAAATGAAATAAATATTACTATTTACTATTTCTTATTAAAAAATTATTATAATAATCTATTAAAAAATATTTTCTCATGAAAAAAATATTAAATATTAATTAAATAATTATTTAAAAAATGAAATGAAATAAATATTACTATTTACTATTACTTATTAAAAAATTATTATAAGAATCTATTACAAAATATATGCTCATGAAAAAAAAAAAAATTATTAAATAAAATATATTTTGAAAAGTTCCTTTTTTACTTTTTTTAAGCAGAATAAAAGCCGGTTGAATTATAAAAAAAAGAAACATTTCTGAATATAGCCCAAAGAATGTAAACAATGACGCGCAGTTTATTTATATATTTCTTAATACTAATTTAAGATATTGTTATTTTTATCTATCTATATACCCACTTATAGATTAAAGAAATATATAGTACATCAACAGTTAACTATATATTTATGTATATAATATAACCTTTTAGGTAAAAATGTAGACAATTAAATGATTAAATATTTTAGAATTATTTTTAAATATTTTCTTTTAGTTATTTATTATTATTTTTATTAATTTTACATTTTATTTTATTTTTACATTCATTTAAAAGTGTTTTTAGTCTATAAATTGTGGGCTCCATTACATAGAATATATAAATTTTAGTTTATTAATACTAACTACTACTACTAATACTAACTACTCTCCTCTTTCTTCTCACGTCCTTCAGGGCCGTTCTATCACCTCTGGTCACACTCTACTACTACAACAGCAACTTCAACTATTGTAAATGCCATGATTAATTCACGTGCATTACGCAAAAAACGCATTTGAGCGTTAAAATGCAAATTACAATAAATTCCAATTGCACAGGCGGCCCTGCCCAGTGGAGCCGAACCACAGCCCCGCCCTATAGCGAGCGCTGGGTAAACACTTAAATTTGCGTAAAATATCTCGTATTTACCTTGCACTTGACGCTAAGCAAACTACAAGATACAATATACAATTATGTAAACACACACACACACAGAGGCACTCATACACACATGCAGTGGGGGCTTCGTGCGTGGCTGAATAAACATGGAAATTTTGTGAAAATAGACTTTCGAGTGTCGATTGAACGCAGGACACGTTCAGCGTTGCACATTTTGTGGCCTATCAGGTGGTTAGAGCCCGAGTCCCTGTCACTTTGAATGACAGCCCAAGTCAAGTGCTCGGCCATTGTTGTTATAGCTGCACCGTCTCCCTCTCGCAGGACTCGTGTCCTTATGGGAAATGCATAAAAGGCGAGACAATGTGTGGCCGGTGCTGGGCCAACGGCTAGTGCTAAAGTTTTATCACGGCTTTGGCCGGCTTTTTCGTTTAATTTAAATGCAAACTTTGCAAACTGAGGCGCAAAATTGTCTTTGCCAGCCCCCACCCGCCGCCTACGACCACGACCACACCCACTTTACGCACTCTGGCTGCAATTTCGAGACGCATTACGCATGCATGGCTGGCCAAATAATGTTGATTTAACATTATCACGAGGGCAGCAGGAGCAGCAGCACCAGCAGCAGCAGCAGCAGGAGTAGGAGCAGCAGCAGGAGAGCCTACATAGTCAACATTGTGTTGCAGCAGCTCTTGAAATGCCTGCGAGTCGGAAACATTCGACGAATTCCTTTTGTTCCTCATCGTCATTAACTCGTGCCGAATTGCTAATTAAGGCCGATGTCAGTTAACTGTAAAGAGAAGGTCTCTTCAGCTTTATCGCATAATTGTTTGCATAGCATGTATCTTCGAGTTGATTATGATGGATGATACATTGAGTAAACTTTATTTCAAATTGGATTCTTTTCGTACAGCTACATTATATAGTTGTGCAATGTGGATAGGAATTATTTATTTATGAAAAAGATTCTGATTATGATGTTTAGAAAATCTATTCAAACTTCCTTTCTCTGTTGGTTTAGCTGCCTCTGTTATAAAAAAAAAAAACTCTTCTTTATCATTTGTCAGATTTGTCTTTATATTCTATCATAATTTATACGCATGTAGCTCCTTCATGAGGCTAGTTTCAGCTGTTTAGTTATAGACATAGAAGCTCTACAATCACCTGACTCATCGTTATATTTTATGCACAGTTCACCTGACTCGTATTTCTTCTCCCCAAAAACTCCACATAATTATAATAATAATATGAAAATAATATAATATGATATAAAAATTCAATAAATATTATCATATTTTATTATTATAAAAATGTTGAAAAATGTCGTATATAAATAATAAAAAATATAGTATCATAAATATACTTAATTATTATTAAATAATAATAATAAAAATATTTTTAAAAAATAATAAAAAATAAATAAATATACAGATATATAAAATAATAAAAGTCATTAAAATAAAGCTACTTGAAATGCTACAAACATCCACATTTACATGTATAAAGATACAGATATACATATATATACATATGCTTGACATAGAATTGGCTTGAATGCTCTGCTGCATTTGAAAGGAATCACATTTTTCTTAGCCTTCTCAGCATCCCGCTTAGGAATCAATAGACATGGCCGATATTATTTTCCACAATCAATGCCCATTCTCAGCACACTTCAAATGAGAACAAATAAGTCTACTTCAGAGTGATTAAGCGACAAACATCAAATAAACTGCAATAACAAGTAGCCCGACATCAGCTCAATACAAATCGAAATCGAAATCCTCCCTCTCCCTTGGACAAACTCAACCCAATCGCCTCTCTCACTCTCTCTAATTGAGTGTGGGTGTGGCATGCTGCCTAGCCGCTAGGCCGAAAACAATATGAGCATAATTATTAATTGCAAATAATTTTTCTTAAGTCTCATTAAGTGTGGCCGGCAAACAGGCGTCGTACTTGATGAGAATGCCACGCCCCGCCCGCCCATCGCTCTCCTTCCAGCATCCAGCGTCCGCAATGACAAAAGAATTGACAGCACATAAATTAGAAAGTAGCCCATCTATATGGAAGACCGCCCGTCCGTCCGTCCGTCCGTCCGTCGAGGGTGACACTCATCCAAGCAGCGACCATGTTTAAATGTGTTAAGCCGACGGAAGTGACATTTCTCTTACGCACATTTCTCTAGAGAAGTTGTTGTTGTTGTTGCTGTAGTTGTGGCTGATGTTGTTGGTCACGTGTCCCCGCGCCTGGCGGCGTGTTTTCCGATTTGTAGTCGTCATTGTCAAGGCGTAGATTTGTTGATCTATTGTTGAGCACCGCAAGGACCCATACAATTGCAGAGGTGTGGCCCGGGCAATTGTTGCAAGTGGAAGAAAATGAATTCGAGTTTGATATACACTTCGATATTCCTTTTCCTATTGTTAAAGAAAATCTTTCTGTTACAATGCGATATATCGATAAGTACCATATGTTAATGAACATTACTCTGTTATAAGCGTCAGTCTCTAATAAACCTCTGAATCGAATAGGTTATGGGCCCAGGCAGCGAAAAGTGAAAGCTGTGCTGGTGATTGGAAAAAACATATATGAGACTCGATTAATTAGTTAAAGCGTGTGTTAAACTAATTTGTGCAAAATGAGTTCAATGTTTGCAATTGAGAAACTAGATAGTGAAAACTATAGTGCGTGGTCAGTGCAGATGAAAAGTTTGTTAATTCATTCTGACTTGTGGTCGGTTACATGTGGCCGGTTATTGAAAAATGAGAACGATACAGTGGAACAGAAAGCGTTGTTTGATAGCAAAGATGAGAAGGCTCTAGCTAGCATTTTGTTGTCTGTAAAAGCATCGCAGATAAACTGTATCAAGCATTGTGGAACCGCGAGAGAAGCTTGGATAAAATTGTCCGAGATCCACATGCCTTCGGGACCCGCGCGTAAAGTACAGTTGTTCAAGCAATTGTTATATATGAAAATGTCAGCTACAGACAGTGTACGTGAACATTTGGATAATTTTTCTAATGTCGTAGAAAAATTATATGAAATACAAGTGAAGGTGGCTGATGAAATGCTTGTAATAATATTATTAGCAAGTTTACATGAAGAGTTGGACAATTTCGTGGTCGCTATCGAAACACGGGACACATTGCCTTCATTTAGCGCTCTAAAAATCAAATTGTTGGAAGAAGGAGAGAGGCGCAACATAGGCGAAGTAGGTGAAAAGGGCGAGAATAAAATTTTTTCGTCGCGTCCAACAAACGGTAAAAGGAACAAGACAAAGAAAGACCCGAAAGACGTGAAGTGTTGGCTGTGCGGGCAAAACGGGCATTTCGCGGCGAAGTGCAGATTAAGAGAGAGAAAGGTTGATAAATACAACGAAAGCGAAAAAACGACCGAAAAGAACAGTAAAACGGTTTTTTCGATGTTCTCTTTTCTTGGAAAAATCCAATTGACAAAAAATGTCTGGTGTGTGGACAGTGGTGCTACGGCTCATTTGTGCGCGGACAAATCAATGTTTATTAATATGCGTGAGCACAAAGAGAAGATAAAACTAGCAGGCGATAATTACATAGAAACTGAAGGTTGCGGGAATGTGTTGATTAAGTGGAAAAAGAAAACGATCGAATTGGCCGACGTTTTATATGTGAAAGAATTGCAATGCAATTTTATATCTGTGTCTAAAGCAACTGAAAAAGGGTTAAAAGTAATTTTTGAGAAAAACAAAGTGTTTATTAAAGACGGTAACAATGACACTTGGCTAGTTGCAGAAAAACATAACGATTTGTTTTTATTTGAAAGTAGTATGAAAAATGTAGTTTCAGCTAATGTGAATGCAAATATGAATCAATTGGTGAAATGGCATGATCGGTTCGGTCATTTAAACTTTGATAGCCTAAACAAAATGATTAAAAAGGGCATGGTTAATGGACTTACAGCTAGTGTGTGTAATACAAATGACTTTGTGTGCGAAACGTGTGCAAAAAGCAAAATTTGCGTGAAGAAGTTTCCCAAAGTGTCAGAAAATCGCTCGACAGAATTACTAGCTTTAGTTCATACAGACATTTGTGGTCCTATGCGTACGACATCACAAGGTGGAGCGCGTTATTTTGCAACATTTATTGACGATAAATCGCGTTATATGTCGGTGTACATGCTAAAAAATAAAAGTGATGTGTTTGAGAAATTTAAGGACTTTAAAAGATTAGCTGAAAATCAAACTGGAAAACGCATAAAGGCTATAAGAAGCGACAACGGGCGTGAGTACCTGAGCGGTACATTTGAAAAATTCTTATCGAGCCATGGTATAAAGAGACAACTAACTGTTCCCCACACTCCACAACAAAATGGTGTGGCGGAACGCGCCAACAGAACACTGGTGGAGATGGCGCGAAGTATGATGGTGCATGCTGGAGTTGGTGAATCTTTATGGGGCGAGGCGATAATGACGGCTGCGTATCTACGCAATAGGGCTGAAACCGCAGCTTTGATTGGCAAAACTCCATATGAGGATTGGTATGGGAAAAAACCGAGCGTTTCTCATCTAAGAGTATTTGGTATGGAAGCCATTGTATTAAATAAAAACCATAAAAACAAGTTTTCAGCAAAAGGCAAGCAGCATATACTGGTAGGTTACTCTGAAACCGCCAAAGCTTATCGTCTGTACAACCCTGTCAAGAGAAGCGTTGCGTTATCCCGAGATGTTGTGTTTTTAGAGCACAAGTTCAGGAAAGGATTGGAGCACGACCAAGGATCATCACGTGAGTCAGATGTGCCAATCCTTGAGCCAGGGGAAAAACTTGATTGCGAGCAAAATGATGAAAGTCACGACCCTGATGAACGCAGCAGCGATCGGGACAGCAGCCATGGGCGCAGCAGCGATGGAGATCGCAAAGAGAAAGTAAGCGTGGACGCAACTGTTAATGCTCCTCGCATTGGTCCTGGGAGACCAAGGCTGATTCGAACCGGCAAGCCAGGCCGACCTCGAAAGCAGCACAACGTACTTGGGGCTCTGGTTGCCAGCAACGTGAAGGTGCCATTATCCCATGAGGAGGCGTTGAAGAGTGCTCATGCATCAGATTGGTGTGATGCGATGAAGCGGGAGTATGACGCACTAATGGCCAACCAGACATGGCAATTGACAGATTTGCCGAAAGGACAGCGAGCTGTTGGATGTAAATGGGTATACAGCCTAAAGCGTGACAAAGATGGACAAGTAGAACGATTTAAGGCACGATTGGTGGCAAAAGGTTGCTCCCAGCAGTATGGCATAAACTATGCAGAAACTTTTTCTCCGGTATGCAGACTGGAGAGCGTGCGATTCATCTTTGCACTGGCAGTGAAATTGAAACTGCATATACACCAAATGGATGTATGCACGGCATACCTCAACAGTGACCTGAGCGATACAGTGTACATGAAGCAACCAGAAGGGTACATTGATCGGGCTCAACCAGCTAAGGTGTTGATGCTGAAGAAGGCTATATATGGATTGAAGCAATCAGGAAGGGAATGGAACACAAAGCTAAATGATGTTCTGATTGGTTTGGGTTTCGTGGCCTGCGAAAACGAGCCCTGTCTTTACCAGCATATAGGAAAGGATAAGTTGTCTTTAATCCTGGTATATGTTGATGATTTACTTATAGCATGTCAATCCAAAGAGGACCTGGTTAGCATCAAGTCGGCGATTTCGAATGCGTTTGAATGTGTCGACAAAGGCGTGCCTGAACTGAGCATGGAGGTGATGCGTGAAGATGAGCTTGGGCCTATCACCATAGGCCATTCGCAATACATCAAGGAATTATTGCAGACTCATGGTATGGACAATTGTAGGCCAGTAGCAACTCCATTGGATGCGGGATTCCTGGACTAAGCATATTGATATAAGATATCATTTTGTTCGTCAAGTAGTTGACGAGGGTCAAATTAACTTAAAGTATGCTTGTGCAAAAGATATGATTGCAGATATCATGACCAAGAATCTTTGTAAGAACAAGCATGTTAAATTTACTGAAGCGTTAAGTTTGAAATGAATTATGTTAATGTTAAGTTAATTTGAAGTCGATTATGTAAAATGAATTTGAAATCATAATCGCATTGAGGAAGGGTGTTAAAGAAAATCTTTCTGTTACAATGCGATATATCGATAAGTACCATATGTTAATGAACATTACTCTGTTATAAGCGTCAGTCTCTAATAAACCTCTGAATCGAATACCTATTTATATACGGTAGCATGATTATGAATATTCTGATGCTACTCAAACAGTATCATAGCAGAATGTTTAACTCTGGAGAGATTGGCATTGACAGGCTCAAATCGGATTTATTTTCTAGATTAATATTTAATTTAATTTATTTAATATAAGAGAGAAATTTATTTAAAAAAAGATGTACGAGTTACTTGAATCCTCAGGCTGAAATGACTTTTAGCTAATGCTACGAGTATATAACTTCTACGATTGACTCAAAAACTCAGTCCACGCATTCACACACTCAACTCACGGTCACTCTTGGTGCGTTTTAGGAGTACAACTCTCGCAGAGCTACCGATACATACACAAATACCAATTTGCTTCATTTTACTCAGTCGAACATTCGATGAAAAACCTGAGTGGAAAACAAAAATAATAGAAACAGTTTCCTTACGAATATAATCGGTAGCTCTCTGAGTATGTTTTTTTTTTCATATTTATGCGACAGTGAGATAGGGTCAACGGTTAATGTGGAGCTATGGTATATATAAAGAAATGAGTAAAATATATACATACATACATATATGAAAAATTAAGCACATGATTATATTATTAATAATTATTGTATATATATAATATAATAATATAAATAAAAATAATATAAAAAATTAACTAACTATATATATATGTACCTATTTTCTGAAGCTGAACACTTTCATTTAATAATAAAACTTAAACTACAGAAGTCCTTACATTTTTGTATATCCCAATTAGTCAAGTTTCAGCTTGAACTGGGAATCAAGGCTTATTTATAAAAATGTAATATTTAAAATAATAACAACAATAAATATTATGCAATAAATGATAGCAAATAACATTATGATAAAGCCTATATAAATACCTGAGTTTAATTATTTTCCATTTTTGATGATGCGTTCGGAGTTCTTTAAGCATAAATTTAACAAAGAGTAATTACTTGCATTTAATAAAGTATTTCCTTATGAGTCTCAAATGTCTATAAATGAATTGGAAATTTCAGAACTTTTACAAACTTAAATTATAGTAAGTTGTAGCTCAAGACTTCGGACTAGTAAAACAGTTCACATATTACTTCCGCTCGTAAAACTTTCTATTTTTTACAACCAAATTGACAATAATTATATAAAATGTTGGTCATAAATTAGAACACCTATAGGTTGTTTTATAGCTATCCCTATGCCAAAGCAGCAGCAGCAGCATATAAATGAACTAATTAAATCAACAGTCAGTCGTCTGTCGTAATCCTCTTGGCCAAATGCACCTGTATCTCTACACCTTGACACACCATGCGACAACTCGTAAAAATCGCGCCAAGGAGCCAACTATTAAAAAATCGTAAACCTTTAAAATTTTTACAACTGGCGAACCTTTCATTTTCCGACACAAAAATTGAAAGTTGTATAAAATGCAAATTGAGCTGTCGGAGTGTCGGAGTTTACGCCTATTTAAGCGCCCGAAACTTCTCAGTTCCGGCCAATGATGCAGCCTAAACACTTAATTACGCCCGGAACGCAGCTCGACACATGGCTGACCATAAAAAAAAAAAACAAAAAAACATAAAAAGGGAGTAGAAAAACGGAGCCATTCAAATTAGCATACTAACTGGGCCCTAGCCTGGCTGGCACCTGACTTGAGCCAGGGTGCGAAGCAAATTAAAAATTATCAGCGATCAGTTGCATAAATTTTCAAGAATATTTAGATGTATTTATGCTGACGAAGGTTTATGTGAAGGCGTTGAGCTGCAAAATGCTTTGAGCTGAGCTGAGGTGAGCTGACGTGAGTGAAGTAAAAAAGTTTTCGGTTGTTTATTTCTGTTGAATACTTGCTTTTAGGGTCAAGAGAGTACATTGGTTTTGTTTAGATGTGATTGGAATATATGTAGTTACAAATGAGACTAGCCTTAGGAGCTATTTAATGAACGAGTTGTATAAATAAAGAAAAGGTTTTTGGTACTTCTTCAAAATATTAAAGTAAAATAAAATAAAATAAATAAATAAAGAAAAACAAAATTTTAAAATAAAACAAATAAATAAAATATATATAAAAAATAAAATATGATATAATATATAATTTATAATATAATAAAATATATAAATTGTTTATTATTTATTATTATATATATATTATTATTTATATAATTAAAAAAAAAAGAAAATAAAAAATAAATAAAAAAAAAAATAAAATAAGTAAAAAAATATAAAAAAATAAATAAAAAAAAAATGGATATAATTTACGATAATAATGATTATTTATAAATATGTCTCAGGTGATATTCATTCTGTTTAGCCAATATATATTCTATATCTGAAAAATATCAACATTCAATATTTAGCTGCTTTATATATTAACGCATAAACTCTCTACCTTGTTGAGTATAGCCATGCGTATGTCATGAACAGGTATTATGCAGTCATTTACACCCCATATAGTTTTCTCACTTGTTCATTTTTTGGCTGTTACAAAATGCACAAAAGTGCGCACATTAATGTCAGCGAGTTTGACTAATTGCCTTGCCTTATGCAGGCCAGTGTCCGAGAGAGAGAGAGGGGGACAAAGAAAGAGAGAGTGAGGCATTTCCCGCAAGGAAGCGCGCCTCGATAAGATCACCCAGCGAAGGTAACAAGTGGCAGACCCTCCAATCGCTGGCCAACCGCTGGTTTCTTTGATAAATTGTGTGCTAATGGAATGTCATGTCAGCGTTTGTTTGGGCCGACTTTTCCACCAACGGCGAACACAATGCACAAAAAACGCCCCGCAAATTGGCGTGGGCGTGGCACCCACACAAAGATATAGCTAAAGAGAGCGACAGAGACAGGTGCAGCGACGCGTGAGTGAGAAAAAAGGATTCATTCCTGACACAATGATGTATTTCGTACGAGCCAAACTAATGTGCGCTTCCGCTACCCCAGCAGCAATCCTTTAGCCTGATCCTTATCGCGCCGCTAGGCAGGAAATATTAGCGCAAAGTGCCGGCGCTCATTTACTCGTTCCTGGTTCCATAGGCTCTTTCCGTCGCTCTGCTTATTAATTGACCAACATTAGCGCCTATTGTTAGTAGCCTCGGCTTTCGGCTGGCGCTGGGGCTAGAAGTATGTGCTAATGGCGCCTAACATTTGATCGCCAGACAATTGATAAGACAATGGAACAGCTTTCGCCGTGAGAGTTTAAACCAGCTGGCAGTATGTTTGGTTTGTGTAGATTTGTATTACTTATATTATTTATTGTATAAGAGTTTTATTTCTTAATGCTAATTTATGCTCATATAGCTCACTATTCTATAAAACTTTGTCTATTCAGATTTAGCTATGGATAGTCATGTATATACTTGACTAGGACATTTCTTTAGATCTAGTATTCAAGCCTATAACTCACAGCTGGCAAATGAAACTCTTTAGCAATTTAGATTTATTTTCAAAATAAAATTGATTTAGTTAAAATTATTTTTTCAACAAGACTATTATTATTAAATTTTTAATGATTTATTATTTGGTTTAATATTATTAAAAATTGAACCAAGTATTGAAAGATAAACACATTTTGCTAACATAAAATTTTATAATTAACTTTAACAGCTGAACTTAAATTGTTTGGGTCTGAGCCAGATACCAAATGAAATTTATGAGAAAACTAATATTCTTTATATTAATAATAGAACAGAGAGACTTTAATTATTAATTTATTTTGCCGTATTTTGTACACTTCTATCAAACCACAATTGATAAAGGCGTTTCCTGCTAAGAATAAAATATTGACACGCTACAAGACTGTAACAAATATTTATTTTTAAGAACTTTTGACAGGATTATTCTATATTTCTTAAAGTTTTCTATATTTTGTATGATTAATAAAATTAGGAAAAAAAAAAATAAAATAAAATAAATAAATAAAACTACATTTTTTCAATATTTTAAATGATAAAAAAAATTAAAAATAAATAAATAAATTTAATTTTAAAAGAAAAAGAAGAAGTAATCAATAGCAAAACAAAAAAAAATTCTTTTATATATTATGCATACTTTGTATTATAAATTTTATTATAATTTAAATAAAAATTATTATTAAAAAAATCAACGTATTTCGTACAATAGAAACACATAGTTTTATATACATTTAATTATTAATACATATATACATTGTAATTATTTACATACTATATATACAATATAATATTGTACCTATGTATATTTATAATTCTAAATGCCAAAAGAAATTCATTGACTACTTTAGCTTTTCGGAACATACTCCACGCTTCAGACAACTGTAAATAGGCTTATATGCATTATTCCAAATATTATTATTAATGACCTCCGACACACAATAGACTCGCACTACATGCAGCTCGCTGATCTGTTTGGAAAAACCTAATCACACTATTTATTGCCATGATACAACATTATTTTGTACTCGAAGCTAGGCACGCAGAGGCCGAGCACAGCCCTTGATGATTAGCATCCCTCATGTTAACATCTGTTACATTTAACCATGGCTAGTCATAAAAAAATGAGAACCCACCCAAAGTGTCGAAATTTCCGTGAGGCTTAAAGACCTAAAACTAACCCCGACTAGTCCCGGCAGTTGTTGACTATTTTCATAAAATTAACTAAAAATGCCAAGTCAGAAGGTTTTCCTTTTGCCTTTTGCTTTTCTCTCTTTTCGTTTTTCGTTTTTTTTTGGGTACACAGCACGTGCAATTTTTTTAGCCCGCAATAAGCGCATTAGGTTTTGTTTTCACTTCGTGTTTCTCTCATTTTTTCCAACTTTATTTAAGGGCTGTCTGGGGGTTGTTGGCCTCTTTGGCTTATTGTTTGCATATGTGTAACAATTAAACATTTTACTCGCTGCAGACATTTTTTATAGGTATGCCAGCCAGGCAGTCCGCCGCACTATCATTAACACCGCACCCGGTCTATAAGCCATATACCATGTACGTACACCCCATTCCATGCTCAGTGCTGGCAAGTGCAAAATCTGTGAGTGTTATCGGCTTAATTATTATTATGGGTCCCAGGGCGACGGGTGTTCTCCATAGTCTTTGCCCAGATTCCACTTGACTCTATACCCACTCACTCTGTTCCTCCCTCTCTCTCTCTCTCTCTCTCTGTCTCTTTGGTTTATTTGCATTGGCCATAAAGTCGGATTTGAATATGTTGGTGTTTAAATATTGCGACGTCATGGCTCTCTGAAATATATACATATATATACGTGTCTGTCGCTTTACCAATTTTGAATATATCACGCTTTCAGGGGTATTGGTTTATTTATAAGCCGCTTAGCTGCACATGTTAATAAAATGATTATCTGGGTCCAGCTTTTAGCTACCATAACGTATTGGACATATAACATACCGCCTCTGAGTAAGATCAGTTTGCCAGGCAGGTTTCGCTAGAAATGAAATTAGATTTAATCATCAAATAATATATGTTTCATAGAAGCTAAAATCTAAATATGCAATATAAATCTAAATAGTATACTTTACCATCAAAATTATTATTTTATATCCAAATGAGTAATTTATATAAATCTTTGATTTATGTTGCTTATAAAAGTTTATTTATTTTTTATTTCACTTAAAAGTTTATTGTTATTATTTTTATGCTAACTTATTTATTTATTTAAATTTTTTTATAATACTGTATTATTTATATATTTACTATTTACATTTTTTAAATATTTAATTTAATTTTTAAGTATATTTTTTTTTTTTATATATAGAACTTCGGATTATATAAAATAAAAAAAAATCAATAAAAATAATAAAAAAAATTAACTTTAGTGCTTGAATTAGAACTTAACATAAAATGTAAAATTTTTCCACAACTTTTTTCATATTAAATCTATATCTAAATACAATAAAATTCTATTTAAATTGTATAAAAGATTGACTAGTCGAAAACAAAGCAGAGAAATAGATAAAACGTAAAGTTAAATTAGGGTAAAAGGCTTTCTACATAATATGTGAAATTGAAAGTATTTGCATATCAAAATCACTTCAAAAAGGTGAAAAATATTGGCAAAAAGTTGCCACTTGATCTAGGTAAAATCCTCGCAATTTCACTGCTTTAAAAACTCTTTAAATTGCATTTATAACAGTTTCAGCACGATCGAAACTCCCCGTGGTAAAATTGAAATAAAAAACTTTCCAGCTGAGAGCTAATTGCGCCCCAAGGAGTTGAAAACCGAACGCAGTCATAAAACACGCTAATTACACACAAACACACACACACACACACACACCCATACACATATACTGAATAGTTGTTTTGATATGAAAAACTAATCTAAAACTGACCCCAGCCACTTGACTTTGGGCAAGGCGAACGCAGTCAAACTGACCGCAGCTGTAAATTAAACGTAAATTGTCAAACTGACAGTTTCCAGGGCCAAAAACTTTTACAAACCACACAGGTGCAGTGGGCGAGAGGGGAGAGGTGGGCGTGTCGCACAGGTGGGCAGTACATGGCAGCTGTGTTCATTATTATTATCATCAGTATTGACAGGCGCAACTAACGGGACTATTAAGCGAGGCGTTGACAACGTCTCGCAGGACCTGCCTAGACGCAATCAGAGAGGTCATTAGACCTGCCGGCAGCAGCAGTTCAAGGGTCAGTTGTTTTGGCTCACGAGTTAGTTAGTTGGCTAAATTAGTCGCAATACGAGTTACGCACTCTCATTAAGGTCGAAGCTAATTAAATTTCGTTCTTGTGGGCTCAATCAGACATTGAAAAACAGTTACCCTCGGACATGAGTGGCAACGGTAAAGGCAAAGGACAAGCGCAGCAAATTTCGAGGGGGTGGGCCAACATTTTTAAGGACCTTGCAACAGACAACAAACAAACGGGCGTTGTCCGAACTCAAATGCAGGCGTTCGACTAGAGACAGAGACAAAGAGAGAGAGAGAGAGTGCGAGCGGGAGGGGGAGACGTTGGGTTCATGCGCTACAAATATGCAAATAGAAACAAAATTTTTAATTAGCAGCGAAGCGCAAATTTCGAAAAGCAACGGCAAATGTCAGCAACAAAAGAGTCGCGCGTGCCCAATGCAGATGAGCGTGGAGAACTGGCGCCATGTGGCCAGTGGAGCCTGCTAAAAACATAAATACATACATAGATATATAGCTATACATACATAAATATACCCTCTATATTCACACACATATTAACAACAAATTCATTAAAATGCGCACGGTAAAAGAAAAAAATAACGTGAATATTGTTAACAAGAAGCAGACAGACGCAGCTGAAACATGAAACAAAATGCAAAGCAGCAGTTGCAAAAAAAAAATAAATAAATAGCAAAAAAAAAAAATTACAGCTGCCTGCAAAAGCTAAAGGAAATGATTATTAAAAATCTAAAATAAATAAAAGATGAGAACTTTTTGTTGTTGTTGTTGCTGTTGTTGTATTTCGCCTCCAGCGTATGACAGCAGCTGTTCGTGTAGCGCTTCAGCTCATTCCAGGCTTTGTTCAATTCAAGATTTATGGCGAACGTTGCGCATACGCCGCGTGTTGCACGTCAAAAGGTTGTTGCTATCGTAGTTATAGCGAAATTTCCTTTCTATGTCTACACAGCTACTTCCCGCTCTCACGCTCCCACACTTCCTTCTCTCTCTCTCTCTCGCTCAGTGCATAAAAAATTGCTCACATTTCTGTGCATAATCATTTGAACTGCGTACGCGGCCGCCGTCTGTTGCTGGGTAATACGCTGCCGGCATGTTACCAGCCAACCAAAATACACACACACACACACTCATTCACCCACACACCCACTCAGTGAGGACAAAGAGCATTTTGTATAGGTAGTCAAAGGGGGGTGGAGTGTGGGAGCTTCGGCTGTTTGGCTGGCAGTTGCCTTTTTGAACTTGTTTTGGCTGTTTATTCGCGCATAATTCACTCATTAATCATTGCATTTTGGCCAGCACAGCAGAGCTACAACATTGAGTCAGCTATTATTAATGCCAAGCTAGACCGAACAAAAAAATAAATAAAAAAAAAACAGAAATACAAATATAACATAGACAAATATTAGCAGGCAATTTATTTGCTAGTAGAGTTTACTAAGCAAGCAAATTAGCAAAAGTATTTGACAGAAATTCTTTTGTTGAAAGACAAAAGTTTGTTTAGTTTGAGGATAGAAATGTGGCAAGGATTGATATTAAGGTTATGTTATTAACCAGTTGAATGGCAAGTGGGCGAAATAGAGAGACAAAGGGAAAGAAACGCTTATCGTAGCGAGAGAGAGATATATAGAGTAAGCCTTTCTAAATGAGAGAAAGAGAGAGAGAGAAAGACTTTACATGCGAGGGAGTGGGAGAGCGAAATGCTTATTTAGCGAGAGCGAAAGAGAGAGAGAGATAGAGAGAGAGAGAGAGAGAAAGGCTTTGCAAGCAAAAGAGAGAGAGAGAGAGAGAGAGAGAGAGAGAGAGAGAGAGAGAAAAAGGCTTAGTAAAAGTGAGAAGAAGATAGAAAGGCTCAGCAAGGAGAGAGTAAGGCTTAGCAAGCGAGAGAAACAGAGAGAGAAAAGCTTAGCAAACAGCTTAGCAGCTGCTAAGTAAATTTAAACTCAGTTCAATTCTTAGTGAAAACTAAGAGATTTACAAAAAATGAGTAAAAATTAGTAGCCTATAATGATTACTTTGCGGGTTTCTAAAAAGTATAACAAATATGGACTTTCCTATATTAATTATTGATTCGACTATCACACATCAAAAACGTTTAATAAAGTTAATCTAGGGAATGTCTGTAGACAGAAGCTTTGAGCACAGCCGTATGTATATGGTATATACATACGAATTATATATAACTTGAGAAAAACAAATTAATTAATATTATGCATATGCACATATCATCCCCTACAAGATTATCTAATATTGATCAAATCTATATTAGACGCATACAAATCTTTCTTTAAGCGACTCTCATTCTTTTATAAACACTAAATATATTTTTAAAGCAATATAAAATGCCTTTAATAATACTTGCTGCCTGCTTATCACATGCAGATAAATTGACTTAACAAAATTCTATAAAAACTCTATATATTGATATACGAGTTAAGTATTTGTATATAAACTCGTCTGCCAAATGTTGCCAAACACTTTGAGCACATAACAACAGTGCTATTAATATACGTACCTACATATGTACATATATATAAAATATGACATTTTTGTCAACTGACACGCTATATATATATAAGAATTTATATACATATATAAATTCTATTCATTAGCGCCAACTGCGCACAACTGCGAGAAAAATCAGAAAAATATGCAAATTTGTTTTTGGCAAAGTCACGATCTGGGCAGACAATTTGCTGATTACGGCTGGCGAGGAAGTGGAAGTGGAAGTGGAAGAGGAAGAGGACGAGCAAGGACATGAAGGAATTGTTGCCATTGCCATTTTTGCCAGCACATTGATAAAATGATTGATTGCACGCAGCCGTCAACTGTCGCTGCTCGTCCTGCGTCCTGCGTTCCTCTTCCCTTGCCCCTCGTCCTGTGCCCTGACGCACCTCGCAGTTGCAAACATTTTCGCAATCAAATTAACTCTTTGAACGCTTAAGCTGACAAAGAGAGAGAGAGTGAGTGAAAGAGAAGGAGACGGAGTTTAAAAAAAGGAATTTATCAAAAATTGTAAATTGCCAAAGCCATTAAAATTATTAAAATCATGCTTGCCGCGAGGGTTACAAAAAAACGGGGCGTGTTCCGTGAAATTTATCAACCAGGATATACTTGTGTATGCAAAATCAATGCCAATGACAGGCAAGCGCCACTGTTACAGTGAACCCTGGCGTATTTGAAAACTAGCTATGAGCACATATACTTTGACAATTTCTTGGCAACAAAGTTGATCAAAATTTATGCTAAATTGATTTTAATGCTCAACAAAGCGAGCTCATTGTCTGCCCAGCTACAAAGTATGACAAATGAATTTTAATTACCAGCAGTAAAGCATGAAACAAGAAGAAGCATCTGATCTCATGCCAAACAATTGAAGCCAAGTTCATAAAAATCCGAGATGACCAACCGATTCCGAATGGCTTTTGCAGTCGGGTTTCATTTTTCAGTCTCTCTATAGTAATATTCATAATAGCGAACGATTGTACAGTTCTTATGCTCATGCAGGAAAGCAAAGTGAGTATATTGGTTTGAGTGCAATGTACGTTTTGACTTTGGAATATTTGCCATAGTATTATAATATATTTTTCGTATCGGTATCTCAGAAACTATGCCAGTTGAAGTGTTAAAGAAATGAAATTTGGAATGTATACTCGGGTTGGCAGCCTAAAGTCAATAATATATGACGTATATATCTATCTATCAACTAACACACTCTTGAGATCCTTTATAAAAATTCACAAAAGTCAAATATATATCAATTGTAGGCATGACGAAAGGGAAAATAGTTCTGTCATTCTGTATTCTTCAGTCGATAACGCCCGATTACAATATTCTCTCTCTTGATTTCCTTTGTTTTTTTTTTGTTGCTTTCCTTTCAAGGGGTTTATCTTTTGACAGTCGGTCATAATTTTTTGGATCGTTTTTGGCTGATTTGATTTCTTTCATTGCCTCTCTACTCTTCTTTCTTTTTATGGCTACTTCGCTGCTCGATATAAAATTTTCGACAATGTTGCCTAATAAATTTGCTTTGATTGATTTTAATGGTTAAGCGCTTCATTGAGCTTTGGAGTGGTGTCGTTGTGGCTGTGTATGTATGTGTGTGTCTATGTGTGTGTGTGTGGTGCGTGTGCGGTCCGCCTGGGCAGGGCTTTAAGCCAAAAACATTTTAATTTTAATGCCCAGGCCTCGTCGTTGCCGTCGATTGTTAGCGAAATTAATTTCCGAACGAACGCTAGGCGAAAAGGTCTTAAACATTTTTTATATGGATTATATATTCTATGCATTGGACATAAAAGCATTTCTTACGATTGTTTGCCTTGCAGTTAAATGCCCCAAAAATTACGTAGAGCCAGCGCTACTAAGCGGAGCTGAGCTCTACGCGAAGCTTTTCAAATGAATTGAAACGATGTCGCATTTGGCGTTTTTAATAGCCGCCAAATGAAAGGGGGTTCGCACAGTGGGGCTAAGTAGAGGGAGAATTCGATTCAAATATTAAAGGTAATTTAGGTAAGAAAATTTTAGCAAGTGCATGGAAGAGAGAGAGGGAGAGAAAGAGAGAGAGAAGTTAAATAAAATGTTAGTATTAAAAGATATATTTGAATGTTTTTTATGCATAGCGGAGGAAAGTGTAAGAATTTAAATATATTATTATAGATCAAATATGTATATTCAATATTATATTTGTTATATACATAAGAGAACAATACTTATAGATAGTATGTATGTCAAAGTATTTTTTTTTTTAACAGCACATGAAATAATTTGATTTTTGATTTGCATATTTTATATTATTATTTTAATATTAATTTTATTTATTAATATTAATTGATTTCAGTTTTTTTTTCTATTATTTATTTATAGTATTTATTATTTATTCATAAAAATTTTTAATACATTTTTGATTTAAATAATGTAATACAATATTATAAATTCAACTAAATTTAATTGAAATATTATAATAAATATAACAACAAATATTTGAGTTATTCTTAACATAATTTAGTAATTAGGTATTTTCGTATACTAAATAATTTCATAACCTGCGCACCACTGTGCCTGGTTTGATTTCCCACAGCTTTCGAAACAAGTTTCATTACAGTTGTCATGTTCAATTTCATTTTACTTGTCATCAGTTGTTTGGGCACCCCAAGAGCTTCTCCTTTTTTTTCACCATCGCGCTATTATAACTTGCGAAGAATACAATTCATAAATATCCACAGGGAAAGAGATAGAGCGGCATAACGAGAGAGGGGGGGTTGAGGGAGATGGAGGTATTCATAAAATTCAATTTTGTTGCATGTCGCCGTCATAAAAGTGCGCGATTCCTTTTGTTAGCAAGCGCATGGAAATAAATACAAAATCTGTGCATTGCTTTGCTGGTCACGTTGCTCGGTGAGGCCAGTCTCTGGCATTGGGCAGGTTTGCTGGCATCAGGCATCAAGTTGAACTGAACTGAGTGGGTCTGGGGCTGGGGCTGGGCTGGGCTGACTTACAATTTAACTGCAGTTCTTATCAAGTTATTGCCCAGAGGCTCAACTAGATTTTAAATATTATATGGAAGCTCTGTTTTATGATACATATTAAGAATAATGCGTATTTACGAAAGAGAGTAAGCAGGCAACAAAATGGAAGAAATTTATAAATTTCACTGAATTGAAACTAATTTTGTAAATGTGATATATTTTATAGAATAAATCCTTAAGATAAGTGTTTATTATATATGTATAATTATTATAAATATTTATTCAAAATAAGGTTTGCTGCAATTACAGTCGAGTCTCGATAATTATTACCCCCTAAACCTAAAATCGCGATAAATCGAAAGCAATTCTATCAGTCAGAAAAAAATAAGTTCTCGATAATTCGAGTTTCTGTGTAAATTGAAAAATAAAATGATCCCATTTCGACTTATCATGACTCGACTGTATATATATTTCATTATAAATCTAGTTGAATCTATGCTCTTTTCTTAGACTTGTTTGCAAATATTGACTGCTTCAACTCAACTCAGCTTAAATTATAGTAAATATTCCAATATTCTACATGTTCTCACAAACTCAGCTCAACTTTATGTTTCTTCATTTCATAATTCATATCATAGAAGAACTTCTAATTGAATATCTTTTTCGATGATAACTTCTTCAAATTTATACTCTTCTATTCCAAGCGCCCTTTGAGCGTTCAAATATTAACTGTTTTAGCTAGACTCTCTCCCCATTTCTCATGTGGATTTGCCAACTCTTAAACTCTCTACTGCCGTTTCTTATCTCAATCAGCACCATCAAGCGGTCCATTCGAGGTGTTCTGTAACGTTTCGTTTTACAGCTTCAGCTGCAGCCGCACATAAAGTTGCCCCGTCTCCTGCCTGCTGCCTTCTGCCACTGCCTCCTCCCGCCTTGCAGCTAAATGTCATAAGATAAGGCGCTGCCACATGAGCGCCCGGCTTAGTGTGTTGGCAAGGCTAGCTGGCTGGCTGGCACTCGTCATAAAAGTGTGCACAATTAAATGCAAGTTAATGGTCGGCCAGTCGAGTCGAGAGACGAGATGAGACGAGTCGATGCCATTTGCCCAAAAGTCACTTTAACGGTGGCCATTACGTGTAAATGCCGCTGATGAGGTGACGCTGATGTTGAGGGAACAATTAAAACGTTCGCGTCCTGCTACCGCTCCTGTTCCTGCTCCTGCTCCTGGCTCTGCCGTGCTTCAATCTAATCAGTCCAACATCAATGCCAAGCTCCTTAAATTATGCTACACAAATCGAATTTATGACACCAGGACAGACGGGCAGGCAAACCCTCGCAGGCATTTGCCGCAATGAACTTAACCAGAGAAAAGGCCAAATAAAACCAAAGTCCAAAACCGAAAACAATAAAAGTTACATTTGCCGTGCAAATAAAATTAAACGAAATCAGTTGCTCAGCTGGAATCGGAGTTGGAGTAGCATTTGGCAGAGGTAATGCTAGCAGGAGTCGAAGCTGGATCATCCCACCCACACACACACACACACACACATACACACACACCTCGAATTCAGAGTCAACGTGTTCTGGACAACATCATTTGGCCGGGCTGAAACAGCTTTTAATGTCTATTTACAGACGACACACACGCGACTACATCGAGCTCCACTGGGAGCTGGGATCTGGTTGCTTTGGCTGCTTGGGGTAGCGTTTCGGTTGCTAAATGACGTCGTCTTTTAATTTTTATCTCAAACATTGCAAACGGTTTTTATTGTCGCTTTTAACTGCGCTGGCGTCTGCTTCTGTTGCCTGTTGTCTCCATTTCAGTCTGTTTCTCCTCAACGGCTGTTGCAACTTTTCTCAATTTTTGCCCAAAAAGGTCGAGCGTTTTTGCACGGCATCTGTGCGCCGAGAGCTGCCCTGGTTGCTTCCTCTCTTAATTTGAATTCCAACTTATTTATGGTTTTTATTTAAGTTCTGCCGTCAGCTGAACATTATTTCTATGCTTTGCTGTGGTTTTTCTTAGTTTGGTTTCTAATGCAAGTTTATAATTGCATCTATGTACATTATAAAGAATTTAGTGTACATTTATATTAGATTAAAGCTTTGGAGCTGCTTAGCTAAATTTTATACAATAAAATATAGCGAATATATATAAAAAAGTATTTATAAATAAAAAAAATTAAATTAAAAAAAAATAAAAAAAAAACAATTATTGTTTTTAAATTTAATTTTAATTTAATTCCGATCATGACATAATTATTATTTTCTTAATTTTTAAACATTACAGAATTCTTAAAATACATAGCACTAGATAATAAAAAATGTATATAGTTTTTCGTACAAAAATTTCAAGAGAAGAAATCTGGATATAAAAAAAAATAATATAATAAAATAAAATATAATAATATATATAAGTATAAATTTTAGTTACTCCAATATTTTTTTTTTATATTTTAAAAATTTATATATTTAAAAATTCTAAAAATAGATAATACAGAACTAAACTAAACTAAACTTTCATATAAAATATCATTGATATAAATTATAAATATAAAATATTCATCTACATTCATAAATATTTAAACGAAAATTTTAAAAATATTCGTTTAAAATAGAGAACACAAAATTTTCATTAAGTCAAATCTAAAAAATCTGGTTTCGTTTTCATTAAATATTAAATAGTAAAATATTAGTCTCTATTTTACAGTAATAATAAAATAATAGTAGATCAAAAAGGCAAACCAAATTTTAATAATAATAATAACATCTTTATTCAAAATATTTTTTGTATTTTTTGCTAATCAATTGAGACTGAAACTCAATTACTATTATCACATTTCTCTATTGTTCGCCCTTTCATATTCGAAACTTTTGTTGAGTTTTGCATAAAGAAGCAACTAGAAACTGATACCACAAAAAAAAAACCTCTGCTCATAGGTCAACACATATTTTACGAGCTCAATTCGCAGTCAAATTCAGTTTGTTTGCTAACCAGAATATTAAACGAAGAAATCGATGGGGAATATCTATTGAAATTCACAGAGTATTAAATGCAATGAACTTGCAGTAAGAGCTTAACCGCTTTAACAATCACCCTTGACACGCCGGCAATGCCTTAATCTTCGGGGAGGCAATGACAGACCACAAGCGCGAAGACAGAGAGAGGCTAATAAATCAATGGCCAACTGTCAGCATTGTGTGCGAGTAATAATAATGCAAGCAAACTGGTCAATAATAAAGCGAGCAGCAGCAGCAGCCGCAGCCGTGGCAGTGGCAGTGGCGACTGCCAATGGCAAGTAGACAATGGAGCAACAAATGTCACGAAAGATCCGGAGCTGGTCAAGCGTAAGGAGCAGGACATTTGAATTGGTGATGATGCACGGGGTCGTTGCCAAGATTTATGTCCGTCTGCCAAAGGAATGCGTTGAAATAAAACGTATTAAGTCATAAAATGGCCAATACGAAAGCGGATTACCAAGTGTGAACGGCAAACACAGCAAATGCTGACCACCAGGCCCACGACCACGACCACGGCGGGGCATCAAATCTAATTATGCCATCCATATACTAGAAGAAGAAGAAGACGTAGAGCATCTCAATAGTAAAACTTCACAGCGGGCGGTGATGGCTGTGGGAAGGGCAGCTGGACAAAAGGTTTGCGGAAAAATTTATGCGGCTTTTGTTTTAATAAAAATTTTATCATTGCGCATAAATAGCGAGAAGCAAAAGGAGAAGCGTAGCATGTGCGCATAAATCTTAAGATGCGATGCGTTGCGAGTCGATGCCAAGTGAATGCCACAAGGAAGAACCGACGAACGAGAGCCAAAGCAATTATATGCAATTTATGCGGTGGTCACAACCGCACCACCACCAGAAGCCACAACAGTACAACCAACCAAGCCACCCAGCCACCCACACAAAAACAAATTGAGAGTCCGTTGGCGTCGCCTCTGCTCAAAGCAACTTGTGAAAATTATTCGAATTGAATGTCTTAAACCGAGTTCCTGCCTGGCTCGCTTTCTTGGCCTCTTTATCAGCGCACGAAGCTGCTGCAAATTTATCAGCTGGCATAAAGTTTTCTTTCTTTTCCGACACTGCACTTTTGCCATTTCATTTTGGGGGTGGGGAGTTGCTAGGAAAACCACAAGCCAGAGATACACAGATAAGTTTTCTTTTATTGCAGTTCTTGGCCCGAAAAGTTTTATTGCGCCCAGAGAAGGAAAAGGAAATGCCTTTCAAATGCTAACAAAATACACGAAAATTAAGAAGCTGCCAAGAGCCAACTAAAGAGCTTGTCCTCCATTGAAGAAGCGTCTTTGACCAAAAAAACCCGCTCAACCAAATTAAAATAATAAACTATTTGCTGCGAGTGCAGCTGCTGTTCCTGCTCCTGCTGCTCCTGCTGCCACAGGAGACAAATCAGCTTGTCTTCATTCTCCTTTAGTATCGCATTCTTTTGTAGTCTTGTGCAAATTTATACAAACTATTTAGATATCGTTTGATAATAGAGATTGTCTCTGTATTTTTCTCCAGGAAGTTTATACATTTGCAGCAGTTCATTTGATGTTATCCAGTGAGAGGTCTTAGCAGAGTCTGGCAGTGGAAAGAGTTTTGCTACATATGTTTGCTCGAGCCGCTTAGGTTTTTGTTTAATTTATTAGATTTTTCATACTCTTTATTTTTGCACTTGTGTGTTTAACTAAGATTGTATCATAAGGAACTGTATTTGATTTTTAATACATATTTTTTTGTTTATATTTATTTTAATAATAAAGCAAATATAACTAAGGCAAGTGAGCTGAGTTTTAGTTTTCATTGTTTTCGTAATTTTTTTTTTGTCCTAATTCTTTTCAGATAGATCTTATAAGAAGAGAAAAGTCATTAGTCTTTTCAAAACAAATTTTTTTTCAATAATTCAATTTTAATTTAATTTTAGTTTTAATTTAATTTGTATTATTTCATCAATTAACTAATAATACTTGAATAGCTGGATAAATCATGTTCTAGCATCGAGTTACAGATCTATAGAGCTCCATCCTAATGTTACTGTTGAATAAGCATCAAAACACCTATACCAATGTAGAGCAGCAATTTCCATTCAGCATGCTGAAAATTAAGGATTAGATTTCAACTTTAAAAAAATCGACTTTTTACTGCAAAATATTTTACAATTAAAGTCTAATAATCTTTATATATACAATATATAAATATAAAATAGTCATACAAAAACCTATTAAATATTCTACTTAGTCAATAATTGTATTAACTCTGTTTAAGGGAACATTTTTTGGAATATCCATAGATTGAAAGTCTTCAATTTCAATTAAACTTTCAAATCAAAGTAGCAGACCAAGACTACTGATGTATACCTATTTCTTCTCCCTCTCCCTCACCCTCTCTCTCTCTTTGACCCCTCCCTTACAAAATGCTCAGTGAAATCAGCAGCAACTTTTGCCATTTTGCAAAGTGCAATAGCAATGGCAAGAGATACATCAAGTTGTCGTAGACGATAGACACTTCAGTGTGACCCACTCCACGGGCACTCGACACACACCCAGATGCAAGGCGCAACCACAGTTACAGCTACAGATACAACTCGAGGTTGGCAAACAGAAAGAAACGAATGGATAGAATGAAGGAAAATAAAAACGTAAACGTGGCAGGAAATGCGGGCTTGCTCATTATTTGCGCTGAGTGCGGCTGAGTCGACGGCTGCGACAACGAGTACTTTGCATAAATTTCAAATCTTAAAAGGACCCAAATAGATGACAGAGCACACAAAAGGACATCGATAGCGATATAGCCACAGTCGCAGTCGCAGCTGAAGCCGAATCTGAATCTGTGGCTGCAAATGTAATGGAAATTGAAGGGCGGTCCAGGACCATCTCCTTCTGCACCTTCGCGCCGTGTCAAGTGCGGGGCTGGAATATATATGGAAAAATGCAATGATACGGAAAAATTAAAAACATTACGTCTACTGTGGGACTCAGCGCTGAGAGGGTGTGGTGGTGCTTGGGCACTCTGCTTGGCGAAAGGAAATCTCAAATAGGCGGGCATCAGATCTAATGACACGACGACCGCAGTTCAAGTTGCTGAATTTATGGCTGCAATTATGCAGCGAACAGTTCTCAAATAATTTGCATAAAGAATTTTTTAAGTAGTAGCCAACCACCCAACCACCCATAGAACATGCCACTGGCAAGTGTTACAAATTGTACGCATGCTCACCCACCCACACGCATCCATTTGGCGTTGGCTGTCCTTGATTTCGATTGACGTGTAATCCTGTCCTTGGCATTTCGCCGGGCGTGGCGCCAAGGACAATGCGGGATAAAGCTGCAAGCAAAAAAAAAAAAAAAAAGAAAGAAGCGAAATATATCCCCAGCAAGGGGTGGTCAAAGTCAAGGCGAAATGCTGCTCGCTCAGAAATGCCAGCGCGTGCTGGGATATCAAGGACAACTGCATGGCGCTGTGTGTGCGTCCAGGATATTGATTTACTTGTCGCATTGTTCACATTTAATTAGCGGATTGCAAGTGTTTAAACTGAAATTCGAGTTGGCCAAGCAAGGGAATAGGAATTTAAAACGAATGAAGAAAAGAGCTGGCTAATTATTGCTTGAAACGGGCTAGTGAGGACGGCGATTCGCATTTAGTACAGTAAAAGGATTTTCCAATTGAAAGTTCCTTTCGATATATTTTGTATATATAATATAGATTTATACTTGCTAATAATTGAGAATATGGAGATGGATCTTATACTATATATGACCTATTTTAATAATAATTAAAAATATATATATTAATAATTTAGCAATAAATTTATAGAGTACAAATTTGAAATTTGCATGGCTTTGCTAGATTATATATGATATACACAAGTTTATTCTTGCTATCAACACGGAAGATAGAATAGACTCTATGTTGACTAGTTTTAATAATACCTAATATTCTAGAAATAATTGCTAGAGAAAATTCATTTAATAGCCGAAAAATTTCCCTGCACAAAAATAAATACATTTTGCAGATATATTATATATTATTATTATATTTGTTTAGAAAAGAAAATGAAATCTTTGAAGATTCTTATACGGCTTGGCTTATGTGAATCAATAATAATAAAAAAAAAAAAAAAAAATTAACAAATAATTTAGTACTTTATAGAATGATAATCAGTCTAGTTTTCATCCAGTCCATTTACTTGGTATATAAATTTGTAAACAGTTGATTTTATTTATTTATTTACTCGATTTAAATGCTTAGTTTATTCTAGACAATTTCTAGAATTACTATATGACCTATAATATTCCATATTTTAATGTACAATTGACTTGGCTTTCCTTAAATTTAATAATAAAATAAATATATTATAGATATATATTTATATATATATATATTGATAGTTAAAATTTGTATTCACTGAGTCAAACCTAATATAGTTTGGTTTGACAATTGTTTGCCATAATTTAAAAATTAAATAATCAAAGCCAAGCAACCAACATTTTTGGAAAGAGCTAAGCTCTTGATAAAAACAAACTTGAATTATTAAATTATTCAGTTAAGGCTCAGCAGCTGCCTTCATTTACGCTTTCATTCAGTTGTCTTTAAATTTACTTTATAATTTATCATAATCAGCAGTAAAAATCTGTTGTTTGTGCCATACAAAGGCGCTCGCAGTTTAACCCTATATTATTTAATTATGACTTTTCTTCCATTTCATTAAAGCGCGACCGCAAAAGTCAGTTGTCATCGTTGTCCTTGTCGCTGGCTCAAGACGCCATTTAACCTCCGGTTAGAGTTTGAAAGTTCAAACAGAAGACAAAACATTTACTCAGCTTCCATCTGGAGTCTGGCGATGTCTTTGAGCAGCCAGAGAAACGCCAATCGCGCACAATTTGTTACAATATAAATGACTTATGTCCGCGACGGCCAGCAGCAGCAGAAGCAGCAGCAGCAGCTGTTGCAACACAACCCTCTTGGATGCCCCCCAACTGCCCCACCGTGCCTATGTTGCATAGCCATAAGCATAATAAATTTTTACGCTTGAGCGTGTAAAGTAAACTGGATGGCACCCAAACCCAAACCCAAACCCCAAGTCAAGCGCAGCCAAAAACCAAAGCAAACTATAAATTTATAATGCGCGAAAGTAATTTTATGACTTTGCGGTTTTAGCTTTGGTTGCTGGCAAACAGCAACAGAGATATGTATGTATGTGTGTACATTTGTTAAGCATACGCCGTGGCAGCGGGTCGGAGTCGAAGTGTGAAGACGCTGCTTACAGCTGTAGTAAATCAAAGGCGCAAGTTGCAAGCTTGCTCGGCCATGTTATCGCAGCAGCCGCTGAGCCAAAATAATAAGCGCCCGGCGCCATATTTATTTGATTAACTGCTTCACACACACACACACACACACACACATACACGTACGCACACCCACTCCAGTGTGCACAATTATAGATACACATGATTACAAACAATAAATTGTTGTTTTGACACTTGTAATGGCTGCTGCTGCTGCTCCTGCTACTCCTGCTACTCCTGCTGCTGCTGCTGCTACAATGTTGCACAGGAAGCAATCTTTAAACTACAGCTGTAATGCGAAAGCCCTCCAGCACACTGGACAATTGGCTGCGCAATCATCGCTTATTGTGGCATACAAAATTGTTTTATTGTCGCCACATTTCCACACAAAAAAAAAAAAAAATAAAAAATGAATCTATAGAAATAGAAAAATAGAATTTACTTTTTTATTGCAAATTTATTCAAATCGTTTGTAATCTCTGCCAACTCTCTGGCCGTCCCCCCTCCCCCGGCATAGGCCATAAAAGAGCGTGCTCTTATTATTATGGCCATTGCTGTTGCAGGCACGGGCACTTGCTAAGTGGTCCACTGTGTGTACTTCTTCTATTAGGGGCTATTTCTGTGCACGGCCAATTGTGTGGGCGGGGCAAATTTGTTTTTTAATAGGTTTGTGTGTGTCCGGGTGGGTCAAGAGTGGGGTCAGAGCTCAATGTGTATACGTTTCATGCTCGAGATGATAATCTTTGGTGGTCAGAGGGTGCAGCATACAATGTATGAATGTAGATAGTATAATAATAATGTTTAAAATTACGTACAAAGTAAGAATTGTTGTGTGAAATGAATGTGGAAGATGTAAAAAGTTTAGACTGGTAAAGCTAAAACTAATCATTTCTATCATAAACCGAGGTGTGGTCCAAAAAGAGAGACTGCGTCATCAGTAAGTATTATCATTATTATATTTTTCAAAATTATCTTTATTAAAACGTTGATTTTATTATCATTTATTTTCATCTGTATTACCATCTTTGCATTTATTTATATTATGAAGATCAGGATTTTAATAATTAATATGATAGTCGTAACATTTAACTGACATTCTTTAAAATTTTCGTATATTGTTTTAATCTTAGCATAATCATAATATTAGTGTTCTTACAAAGTCTCATTAATATAATAATAATAATTATAAAAAAAATATACAAAAATTTATTAATTTAAATAGAGTCTTTACAAAAATTAAAGTTAAGAAAATAAATATAAATATATAATTTAATAAATAATGTGATTAAACAATGTTTTTATACATTATAAAATAATTTCAATTATAGAAAATAAATATATAATTTTACATATTAATTTTTCTTAATTTATATAGACTTAAGTTTGAATAATAATATTATTATATTTAAATATAATAATTAATTTAACATATTCACTTTCAAGTCATATAAATACATATTTTGTATACAATATTTAAAATTAATTTAAATATATTACATGCTAAGATATACATATATATATCTATATATACATATGTATGTCATGAGAAATGTTTGTATTTAAATTATAGAATTAGTTAAATTATTGTAAACATTTTAGGCAGTATACAATATTTAAGTGTTAAAATTAATTCTTCTATAATTAAGCAAACTTAAATGTATATTACATAAATACAACAATACAAGACTTTATTAATATGCTTAAATATTATAAATATTGATAAACTTAATATTTAACTGGAGCTGTGAGCTGCGACTGACCAGCGGGAGGTTTAGTTAACGACTGAATGCGAGCCGCACTATGCTCGGGCTTTTATAGCTGAAAATAGGCCACACAAAGCAGAGCGAATCTCCGATTTAGTTTTCATGTGTGCTCAAAAGATCTTGAAGAGTATATTGGCTGCAGGCACTGAGCAATGCCCATCAAGAGATTAAATCATAGCTAGCAATCATAGAGAGATCAAGCTGATGCAGAGATACAGAAAGTTCGTTTGCTGCGCTCATTAGACATATATGTATGTATATATAGTATGTATATACTAATTAACAAAATTAGTTAATGCTAATATACTGAACTTATATATGTATATATGTATATATGTATATTTGTATATATCGTATATAAGCTGTAAGGCTTTCATTTCTTTAAGCAAAATTTTAAGTGTGTTTTGAAGTATATAAAATTCTCTCTCTACTTTGATCTAAGTTTTGCTCAATATCGTGCCGATTTGCAGAGCGGCTTTCAGTTTCAGCATCCTCTCCATCGCTGCCTTAAATATCTCCTGCTCAAAGAGCATAAAAATAACTCTACTTATGCAAATGGAATTGCATCGCTACTCCTGCTGCTGCTGCTGCTGCTGCTGCTGATTCTACCGCTCCTGCAGTTATTTTCTCATGTTCTGCCACTAAATCAGATGAGGCTCGGGTGCACACGTTTAAAAATGCAACTGGCAAACTGAGAATGCTAAACAAAAGCAGCAGCAGCAGTACAACAACAACAACAACAATAATAATAGAAGAGCAAAAGATTTTTATATTTATTGCCCGAGTCCTTGGCGCAGTTGCTGTTGTGGGGCACCCAGCGTGGCAGTGCATTAACCCCTTTCTCACTCAAACCCAAATGCAAGCAGCGCAACGCAACGCAGCAAAATGACTCATCAAACGCGGACGAGTTGGGGAAGTACAACTTGGCATTTTATTATTATGATTATTTGTAGTATTTGCTGCTGCTGCTGCTGCTGCTGCTTCAAGTTGTGAAAAGAAAAGAAAACTGAAAAGTGCATAAAAATGCGGCTAGAGGGGTTGAGACAGCTCGCATCGAGCTTCGACTTTCCTCGTCTAATGCTCAAATTGTATGCATGGACTTCAGCTGGACTTCTTCTTCTTCTTCTTCTTCATCATCTTCTGTTGTTTCTGTTTACCAACTGCCGCGAGCGTAAAATGCACTTTGTGATTAGTCCGAGGGTGCCCAAGAACAGTTAGCCTGTGCCTGCTCCTGCTGCTGCTCCTCTACTCCTACTCCTTCCTCTACTGTCAGCTGCAATCCAATCCATTCCCTCGATAGGTCCATTGTGCTCACAACAGCACCGTCTTGGCAGAGCGAGCACTTCATCATGTTTTTAAAGTTCAATAGTCATCATCGAGCACATCAACGTGCCGATCGAGTCCTCGCCCAACCCTTAAATCAAGTGAGCGCTTAATGTTTAATAAATGTGTAATGCATAAGCAAAGTTTTCAGCCCGAAGCGCTTTGCTCTAGCCCTAGCTTCGTTTCTACTGCTGCTGCTGCTGCTGCTGGTGGTGCTTCGCCCTGGCCGTGACTCATAACTTCTTAGCTCTGCTGCACAGTGGTTAGACCTAGATAAAAGTTAGCCATATTCTTTAGACTAGAATTTAACATTTATAGCAGCTGCTTAAAGTATTAAAAATTGTTTAGTTAAAGAGTCGCTCTCATAATAATTTTTTTTAGAATTACAATGGGTTTTATAGCATTTCAAGTTGCACTTTTGTTCAGTCAGAGACGATTGCTTAGGTTTTAGTGTTGTTTCGTGAGAGAAAAGAAATAAGTTGTAAATTTTTAGGTTTGTATAAAAAGAAGACTTTAAGTTAAATTACATATTAATTATGCACTTATCATTTTTGCTAAATTAGTATTATTTATTAGCTGTATATACTATTACTAATTTATTTATTTCTTTCCTATTATTATTTATTATTATTGTTTGTTTTATTTACTTTCATTAATATTATTTATTATTTTTATTTATTTATATAAAAGTATTTTTACTTGTATATGCTATTATTTATTGTTTATTTGCATTCATTTATTATATTTTAATTGTTTTTATTTGACAAAAGGTTACTTATTGTATAATTATAATTATATTTTAATTAATTCTATTTATTATTTATTATTTTTGTTATATATTTACTTTTATTTATTTATTTAATTTTTCTATTATCACCATTGATTTTTATCCTTTAATATTTTAATTAATTTCTGTTTTTTACTCTTATTATTATTATTTTGATTATTATTTAATATTTATTTGTATTATATATTGATTATAATTAATATATATCTTATACAAAAGTGTGCTAGCTGCCTATTCTTTTAGTAGCTTGCAAGCATATTCATGTCAATGATCATTTCAGTATTTTTATCTAAGTACCCAGACAACAGGTTAAGTTAATTAACAACAGCTGACAATATTCAGTTATACACTCACCTTCTAAAAAATATATAAATCATCAAGTATCTCAGCCCGTTGTTCAATTAGTTTCTCATTCTATAATCTACATACAAATATACATATACATATATAGATAATATAAATTCCATATCGACAATATAAATTGTCAACAGTTCCATTTAGCTCTTAATTTGACTGCCGTCTCTGCTCAAGCGGCACATGAAACGCAACAATATCTGATACTCTCACCTATACATTCCTTTACACTGCCCTCAATTCACATGGTATTAGCGCAGAGTTCCCACTGTGCGCTCGGTAACCCTCCAATCCGGCCGGTCTGTCGGTCGCTCACTTCATGTTGTTTATTGTGTTAAACTCCCTACAGCGCACTTGAGCATATTTGCATGACCCGCTTGTCGACGCTAAGTGTATTGGCATGCCAGAGTCCCGAACTCGCGCCAGCAGACCGAGTGCCGTGTTTTGGTTCAAGGATACCAAACAGTATCGAGCCCGGGCACACCTGCAAAACTTTGGAATACTCAGCCAGAGAAACACTTGAGGGCTTTACTCGGGGTGGCTGCTGTGGCTCAAGTGTATTTAATACAAAAAATTTGTTTGGGTAAAGTGCGACGCAGTTTTGGGCGAGTTGTGATTGTAAAGAAGATCGAAAAGGTATCAAAATTTTCCCATGACACACGCACACACACATGCACACTCAGGCATATGCAATCTGAAATTGTTTCCCAATATGTTGCCTTTGTCAACGCATTTTGTGTCACATTTAATTGAAATCGCTACCCTCACCTGCTGCAAATGCATCAAAATCTGTTCGGCTCTTTGTGTGGAGCTGGTCTTTTGTTATTGTAAATGATTAAAATTGCAGCGGAATTTATGTGCTCCAAAAACATCTCCCTCCATCTCTCTTTCCCTCTAGAGGAGCGCAGCGTGCACCCTCACAATATCTCAATATCTGTGCTGTGGGAACTTTCTAATGCTTTTGAGGCTATGTAAACTTTGTTCAATTACATCAAGTCTGAACGCCTAAGCACTGTGAGAACTACTGGGTGACTCATTTGTTTATTGATGACTTAACCTCGTTACGAACACCTGGCCGAGAAGAGCTGGCACCTGTTTGCTCTTATAGTCGCGCTGCTCCTCTCTCTCTCTCGTTCTGGCATGCTTAGGTGTGAAATTGGGTAAGCGGCTCTTTGCGACGACCTATGATCGATCGATGGATCGACGGATCGTCTGTTTACCTTGGAGGATAAAGCGGCAATTGCCTATTGTATGGCATTTACATTGAATGCGGGACTCTAATTGATAAATAATGCAATGTGATAGATCAGTGGCAGCTAGGCAAATCTTGCATATGAAATTAGAGAGGCGATTAAATGTCAACGAGGGAATATGGAAATAGGTAAGGTAGGGTATGTTCTCCTTATACAAAATTACTAAATAATGCAATGTCATCATGATCCATTGCAGCTAGGTGAATCCCAAATATCTTGCATATGAAATTAAAGAGACGTTTAAATGTCAGAGAAAGAAGAGAGGAATTAAGCTGAGATATGATAAAGTTTTACCCAGCTCTAATTACCCTTTTTGACTTGCAATTTTCTCTCTGCTCTCTATACATAAATGATAGATAATGATAGATCCGTAGAGGCGCGGAAAATCCCAGTAATCTTGACTATTCTATTGGAATTGAGGTAAGATCCTACCACCAGCCCAACTTCCCCTTCTAATTCACGAATTTTCTACATCAATGATCATATAATGTAATGTAATAGATCAGTGGAGTCCAATCATAAATGTTTTTCATATGAAATTGGAAAACTGATCGAATTTTCAGAGGGGAATATAACAAAGTAAAGCAAGGTATGCTCAGGTCTTACCCCAACTAAGGTGAGCTAAGTTAAGTAGTTCTTGTCCAACCTTAATTCCCCTTTCCCCTACATCATCTTTATATACAAATATGTATACCCCATGCCCAGTTTAGATAACCCAAATTTTCACACATATCTCGACAACATGCTCGTAGCAGGGTGTGAGCACGCGACTTTTATTAATTATGCCAACAAAATGTTATCTGTGTGAGCGTGTGCTGTGCGATACAAATGTATCTGAAATTTCATGAAAATTTCATGCGATTAATTAGAAAAATATGCAAATTATAATTTACAACTGCGGTCGCCTGGCTAAGGACACGTGTAATTGTTGCTGCTAGTCGACGTCGCTTGACAATATGTCAACTGACAACCAAAAACAGCCCTCGAACTGGGCGTGAGGCGGTGGCGGGCAGGGCCGGTGTGGTACAGTCGCTCTCTCTCTCTCGCGGGCTGTCTCGGCTCACGTGTTGCACTCGAATGAGAGGTGAACACGAGAAACCACTTGGGAAAGTGCCGTAAAATAGTTGCTAGCGATAAGTTTATTTGATGTCAATTTGGCGTCGGTGGTGGTGGTGGTGCTGCTGCTGCTGGTGGTGGTGGTGGGTGCACATAGGACGCATCCTCTTTGTTTCACACGCCGACCCGAACCGAAAAGGCAAACCACGGCAAGCCAAAATAACAACAAACAAAATGCGGATAAGTTTGGCTCTTCGTGTGCGTGTTGCAACAATTAAAAAGGCAGCGCTCGGCTTTTAGCATGTAAATTGAACGCACCCTTTACACACACACACACACACACACACACACAGAGACACACTCACTCCGGTGAGTCAGAAGACGACCCGCATATGTCACCGTCAGCAACTCTCGAAAGGACCCTAGACGAATGTCCAAAAGGCAGCCGCCTGCCGCGTTAATTACTCACTTCGCGCTCTTCACGTTCTCACGCCCCGCTCTATCTGTATCTCTGAGCCGCTGAGCCGCTGTATCTGTATCTCGATCTGTGATTGCTCTCATGTTTTGCCGCTTCAATGGCTTGTGCAATTCGACGTTGCTTGACACTCGAAAATTTGTCACACTGCAACTGGCTCACTCTCTCTCACTCTCTCTCTCTCTCTATCTCTCTTTCTCACTCTCGCTGGCCACGGAACTCGAGCGGCGTTTGTTTAATTGCGCGTGCGATGCAAACTCATCTCAATCTGGCCCGCTGGCCGCCCCTCGATCTTGATGAAATGTCACACAGCGCTAATGCAAGCTAAACTCCATTTACCAGCCATTTCGATACGCTTGCTAATTTCAGTGAATTTCGAGCGCAATTACACGATAGAGCGTGCTGAATTTCGACAGCAGCGAGTTCATGGGAATGGCAATAGCCTAACATGGACTAAGGCAAAAGGTTAAGCAGTTGAGATGTAGTGAAAGAGTGAGAGAAAGAAATCGAATGAGAATGAGAAAGATAGTATAGCGAAAGGAAGTGAGAAAGTGAATGAGAGAGAGATAAAAGATACCAAAGTACTTCAATACTTTTATAATATATTACTATTATTATTTGTATTTATTTTTATTATTATTATAATTTGTATTTTTTATTATTTTGTTTTTATTTAATTTTTATTATTATTATAATTTGTATTTTTTATTATTTTGTTTTTATTTTATTTTTATTATTATTATTATTTGTATTTTTTATTATTTTTAATTTTTTTATTATTTTTTATTTTAATATAATAAACTAATATAATTATTTGTAATATTATATTTTTTAATTTTTATAATTATTAATATTATTATTATCCAATTTCCATTCATTTCTCATTATGTATCTTAGCCGTATCTCTCCAATGCCAAAGGTTAAGCAGCCAAGCCTCTCTTGCTCTCAATTATCTCTCACCTCAATTATCAGTATTTTAGCATTATTATCTAGCACGTGTTCAATATAAGGTTTTTTTTTATAACCCAATTATTACGAAGTGTTCATGCCATATATGCCCAACCTCAAAACATCATTCAAGAACTCAACAAAAATTTGCCGTAATTGCCCTATATCTATGTGGAACATAAACATTTTGGGCACTTGTCAGGAATCCCTTGTAACTGATATCATAAAGCATAAATCCAGTTGACCCACCCACACAGTCACCCGCACATTTTCGAAAGAGCTTGCCCTCAAAATTGAAAAGCGCACGCAAGGAACGCATCGAAACGCTGAAAGGGACGTCGGGCTAAACAAATATTACGATTGTCTCTGGCAATTACCAAATTATTGTTATGTATAACCGTTCGGGCGCATATCTATGGCCATTATAGTCTATCTCTGACCATATGCGTGTACAGTCCAGACAGGTTATGGCTTTCAGGTGTGTGCAAAGCGAAGGCAAGAGAAATCAACCCCTCAGCTTTGGCCCAGCTCCCAACCGGGTAATAATTCACAGACGCAACTGTACCTATATGAATAGCCCAGATACATATATAGCTATATGTATGTCTAATCAACAGCTCAGCGGGACTGCCTTTTGATTTCTGTGGCCTCTCGCTCTGAGTGTCCGTTCATTGCATCATTGTCATTAGCCAACCCTGGGTCAGGGGGCTGTTTGTTGTCGCCTTTAATTGCTGCACCATTTTTTCTGGGTAGTTTTTCTATTCTTGTTGTGTTTGTTTCTTTTTTTTTTCATTTTTATGTAGATTTGCTCTGGGCATTGGTGAAATTACTGCTGATTGTTTTCATTAGTAATCGTAATAAAGTGAATTATGAACTGTGCAGGACCTCGATTGTTGTTGCTGCCGCCATTGTTGTTGCTTGGCCCACAATATTTGTTAATTAGCGTTAATTTGATAACAGTTGCGGCTGGGTGTGGGCTCTGACTTGGTTTTTATTATTATTTGATTGCGGGCGATTGTGTGTGTGTATGTGGGCTTTATGCAATATGTTGACAAAAATCATAGACTATGCAAACATAGGGACAGGTAGGTAAAGAGAGAGAGTTCTTTTTGAGTAACTGGTAGAGTGAGATGGAGAGGGCGAAAAACAGAGACAGAGAGAGAGAAAAAGAGAGAGAGAGAGGGAGAGACAGAGATAGGGCCGACAGAAGGATAGAGAGCGCAAGAAATGATATATAAAGAAAGACTGCGAAAAAGAAAAATGAACCAGGAGTTATTTAAATAGTATGAAATAGCGGCATTAAAAGAGAGAATATCAGAGGGAGAGAGTGGCAGAGGGAGAGAGAGAGAGAGAGAGAGAAATAGAGATAGAGATAGATGAGCCAGGAGAGATAGAAAGAGTGTAAAATAGAGTCATTTAGTAAGAGAGATAATTGGAAATAGACAGATAGAAAGGAATATAAACAGACGATATAGCTGAACCTAGAGAGATAAGATGAGTGTAAAGGCACTAAGAGGCAGGCAGAGAAAGAGACAGACAGAGAGAGAGAGAGAGAGAGAGAGCGAGAGAGAGAGCGAGAGAGAGAGAAATGGACATAAACTGACAGAGGCAATAAGAAAAGACAGAGAATGTAGCCTTAATTAAGTAATTCAGTTATCTTGAGATTAGAATGGAGGAATTTAAGTATCCCTGCAGATATTTGAATATCTATAGTACATATACATATATAAGATAATGCTGTTGCGTTTGGTCTTGTTAAGCTATAATCAGTAGGTAGATAGATGTAGAAATAGCTTTGGCAGATGTAGTTAAATCAAATGAACCTAAATATTTAAGCAACATTTCATATGACTCTTTAGCTAAAATATATAATAAATAATTACTAGAATTGCAAGTAACTCCCTTGCCATTTATGGTTGGCCATTAAGACTCTTTAGCCTTCGACTTTCTATATATATAACCCTTTTTTCTAGTTTCTTTCTCATTTGAAATTCCCATAAATTATAAATGTTTTGTTCTTTAATATGCAATTGCCACTCACCACATTATTAAGATCTAGTTACGATAAGCCTATACTTATAGCACACACACACACACACATATATATGTATGTGTGCGTGAAGAGTGTTACAATTGAATGCCAAGAAATTAAGTGAAATTAGCAACATTTTAATTAAACACAAGTTGCAGTTGCAAAAGCATTTTAAATAAGTACCCACATGTTGCCACATTGCGGCATGCCCCAGCGCAGATACTGGTACCTCCTTGGGCACGCCTCCTACGGCCAACTGCCTCCTGCTGCCATTTTTCTTGCTGACATAAACTACGCAGTTTTAGCGCACTTTTAATGCCGAAGGGGCCAGCCGCCTGTCAAAATCTCATTGCGTGCACTCAATTTGCCCCAGAGCTGCAATTATACATATACATATATATATGTATGTACATATATGTAAATATATTTATATATATATGTATATTAGTTAAAGTGTGCGTGGCACGTTTTAATGTTTATGGGAGCGGCAGATGTTACCCATTGAATGTATTTACTACACACAATTTATATACATATACATATATATTTAAGCTCTACGACTAGGCTAGGCCACAAATTTAAATGCCAAGAGAGTGAGAGTGAGAGTGAGAGAGGAAGCGAGGGGGAGAGAGAGAAAAAATGCAAATAGATGGCACGCAATGCAACATGATAATTTGTCGTGGCTGTGTTGTGCGAGGGAGGGGGGACGGAGGGAGGGGCACGGGCGCAACTCCTTTTGTTTTTAACACTTTTGCCCAGCGTCAAACAGGGGTAGTTCCCCCTTTCGGGCTCAAGGAAATGGCAATAGCTACGCACATTTTAGCAACTGTTGAGGTTGTTTCTTTTTTTTGCAAGAAAAAGAGCTATCTCTCCCCCTCTCTAGCTGCGCTCTGCAGTTGACAACTGCAACTGCAATTGCAACTGCAACAAACAGACCCACGTTAACTCCTCTCGGGCCTGTTGCATCCTTTGGCCGTTCGGTTCATTGACCGCATTATGCGCCGCTCTGCGAGTGAAATAAAAAGTAGAAACGCAAGCAAAACAAAAACCAAATGCCACCAAAGGAACTGCGTAAATATGCGTGAGAGAGATACGCGTGCCCCTTTAGCTCAGCTGAGCTCAACTCAGTTCGACCTCCTCCGAGTCCTGGCGCTTTATTTGCATTCGCTAAAGTTGATTCTCTATGCTCGTGGCTTTTTGATGTTCCCAGTTTATGCGTTTCCCTTTGTTTTTAATCGGCAAAGTGCAGCATCTATTTCCTGTGCTTGCGGTTAGGCACTGTGGTAAAACATTGGGGATCTTTCACATGTGGCACAGGCAGAGGCAGCGGCAAAGGCGGAGGCTGAGCTGAGGGATTGTGTGGAGCAGGTGAATGTTGACGTTAAGAGAAACTCTTATATATTCTTGAACTCTGCTTTGTCGTTTGCTTTTGATTTTTCTGTCAGCTAATCAATATATCAATAAATGACAATTATTTAATATTTACATTTATATATGCATTTATCATATATATTATAATTTATATATTTATGTATATAATGCATACAAATTGAGTTTGATATCAGTTGAAAAGGATATATAACTACTTCTTATACTTTAAACTGAGTGTCATAGCATTCAGCTTCTGTCATGCAGTCTCAACGCATTTAACTTCTGCCATAAATTAGCTAGAAGTCCTAAGCTGAGAGCATTTCTATTTCTGTGAATCATATGATTATGTTTTCTATTTCGTGACCATTAAGGATAAATATTTCCACAGGCTTCATATTATTTAATCTTTGGCATTGATGATACCTTCAATCGACTCTTGTAGCATTCAGCTTTTGTCACAGTCGCTAGAAGAGCTGGTCCACAGTTTCTTAATTATTCATAGGCTATGCCTTTTATTAGAGAGTAAATTCTGATCAATATTTCCACAAGTTTCATAGATGTACTATCTATCGAGTGTCATATCATTCAGCTTTTGTCATGCTATCTCAGAGAATTTAGCTTCTGCCCTAAATTCGCTAGCAGACCTAAATTAAGAGCATTTACATACATTTCCGTGAATCATGAATAAGTTTTCTGTGAGAAACGAATTCATATAATTCAGTCCTTGGCATTGATGTACCTTCAATCGAGTCTTGTAGCATTCAGCTTTTGTCATGCGGCTAGCCGAACTCAAGTTTCAGGTTTTGTTTTTGTCACAGTCGCTAGAAGAGCTGGTCCACAGTTTCTTAATTATTCATAGGCTATGCCTTTTATTAAGAGAGCAAATTCTGATCAATATTTCCACAAGTTTCATAGATGTACTATCCATCGAGTGTCATATCATTCAGCTTCTGTCATGCTACCTCATAGAATTTAGCTTCTGCCCTAATTTCGCTAGCAGACCTAAATTAAGAGCATTTAAATACATTTCGGTGAATCATGAATAAGTTTTCTGTTTCATGAGAAACGAATTCATATAATTCAGTCCTTGGCATTAATGTACCTTCAATCGAGTCTTGTAGCATTCAGCTTTTGTCATGCATCTAGCCTAACTCAAGTTTCAGGTTTTGTTTTTGCACAGTCACTAGAAGAGTTGGCCCCCAATCTCAGCTCTCATTTCTGCATGCTTATACATATCTCTTTTATAGCTCATTAATTAAAATCAGCTCATTTCTTCCGTTTTAAATTCCTTACGATACTCAACAATCAAATGTGATTTGTAAAGCCTTCTATGCCAGTTATTGCCTACTTGAGTAAACTAATAAAAATTAATTGCACTCTTCAATATTGCATTTAATTTATCACTCAGGCGAGTCAGGGGTCTCTGAATGGTCTGAGAATCTCTTGACTCTTTGCTCTTTGACTCTTATAACTTTACCTATGCTTACATGTTGTTTGCCTGACTATCTTATTAATTAATCTCAACTCAACTGCTCGCTCCATGGAAAAAATAACTTCTTGCACTCAATCTCAACAATTTGCCGACTTCATCTTCAACTTTCCATTGCATACCTTTGCAAATGAATTGCACTCTTGAAGTTTACAATTCTTTCTATTAAATATATGTTTTTATCAGCATTTATTTAGCACTCGATGCGCATTCCTAATTGCAAAAGCCGTTGCAGTCTCCAGCTCCAGCACAACCATCATAGAGAGAGAGAGAGAGAGAGCACACTTGTGGGGCTCGGCTCCTTTTGATGTATGCCCGACACTTGAGGGTGGACACATTTCAAAATTAATTTCGTTTCGTGGTTCAATTTGCATAAATTCCACTAGGCGAGGCCAGTTGCCATTGACAAAACAGATTTCATCTCATCATTTCTTTTATTTATTTATATTTTTTTCTGCATCTTTCATTTCCTGCTGCGGCTAAGGGTTAACCAGGCCATACTCCTTTGGCTGCTTGACTCGCGAGCTGCGAGTTGCATTGTCATGCCTGCCAGTTGTCAGGCCTGTCAAGTTGTCCAAGAAGAGCCAGCCACGCCCACCTCTAAGCCGTCGACTCCCTCGCCATCTTGCGAGCGGGGCCCATTAAACACTTTTGTATTAATTGAAGCGTAAAAAGAAAGAAAATTTTTACGGGTGCCTGGGGCACCTTTTTCTCTGACAGCAGAGCTCTCACTCTCTCTCTCTCTCTCGCTCTCTCCAACGCTCTCTAACTCTCGCTCGCCCTGCCTCTTAATCCTTGTGGTTCTCGCTTGCCTTGCTGCAGTCAATAACCTTTTAATGAGATTTATAACTGTCAGGCCTCTGTGCTTGTGTGTGTGTGTGTGCCTCTGTCTCTCCCTCGAGAGACGTGTGAGTGTGTGTGTGTGTGTGCCGGTGAGATTATTGAGGTATTACATTGTAGAAAGTATCTCTCAGGCGACTGCTGCTGCTGCTGTTTGCGTAGCAGCTTATTGAAATTAACGCTTCGTTCGCCTCTGCCTAGTTCAGGCTTAAATAAATTTGCATATCAATTTTTTTTTTGCCTTGCCTTAGCTCACCTTTCCTCTACTCCCTGCCATCGTTTGTTTACGCCGTTTGCCAGGATTAGTGTCATGACTTGACTTGCCTAGCTCTGACACTTTGCTGCAGTCTGTCTTCAATCATCTTGACTGATCGATGGCGCGATGCAGGGATCTCATTTTCACACACTCTCAAAGGCACACACACTCTCACGCATACACTATCATTAGCTGCAGGGACCCTTATGCAGTTGTCACCTGAACTGCGCACAGTTAGAGCCGCCTGACCACAACGAGGAGTACCTAATGACGCGTGACTCAAGTCAAACAAACTAGAAATTAGTGAAATATATATGTGTATATAAATATGTATGTATATGTATATATATTGACTTTTTCGCAGTCGAGCGTAATCATAGTGCTTGCATGTGACAGGAATCTATGGGCTTGGCTTCCTGCGGCCAATGGCTGTAATTGTCACTTTTGATTATGTCAAGATGACTTTATAATTACCGCAGTGCCGCACACGTGTGACAGTTTAAGTGCCGGTTGCGACCGCATTGGGAACAGAATGCGGCGCGTTATTTGCAAACCGCTGGCCAAAAGTGCAAATTACCGTAATTTGGCATGTATATGTGCCAGAGTTGTTGTTGTTGTTGCTGTTGTTTGGCAGTGCTTGTTGGCAACATATTGTATGATACGCCGGAAATGTCAGACAGCTTTGTTCTTTTTTTTATAATTTGTATGGCACTGCGTACAGTCAGAAATCTGTTTGATGGGCGGAAGCGGGCGTGGCGTGTGATATTAACAAATTGAATGAGAAAACCGTGTGAAAAGTTGTGTGAACAGACATTTGCAGGAGCAAAACAGGAAAAGTCCCAAAAGGATTTCGTAAGGAATTTTGTTTGACTTCATCTCTTTATTCACTAATTGAAATCAATGTATCAATGGAGAGTTAAAGGGGTATGTGTATTGTATGTATAGATATATACTTATGTAGTATATAGTGTGTATATACAGATGATTGCAATACTCTCATTGTTTTGTCTCGGTGATTCACCAAGTAAAGATGCTGGAGATAGAACATTTTGAATGGGTTTTCTAGTCATCTCTAGGTATGCTAAGCTTACACTATTTATATGGATTTTTTTTTTTTTTTTAATTAATAAATTCTTTACAATCATTTTGTTTCATTATAATTATATGAATAATATATATAAATTATTTATTAATTATTCATATATTATATGAATATATTACTAAAAACTAATGAAGATATTAATGACAAGATTCCCATGCAAAGCATGACTCTTATTTTATTTATTTAGAGTTAATTGTATAAAATTTTGTGGAAATGTTATGTAGGAATCTGTGCTTACAAAACTTCTAGCAGGAAGTCTCAGAAAATGAATTATGCATTTTTAATAAGCACTGCATGTGTTAAGAGTATGTTCAAACACATTTTATATATTATTTAAAAAATAATACGAAGAGTTGTTATTTTGAGTACAGACACATATATTATATTATATATTTTTAATAAAAACAATAGAGGAGCAAGACCTATTATTAGCTAGATCACATCCTTGACATTATATGAAATTTATTTTATTCATTTATAGTTCATTGCCTACATCACCAGTATAACTAATATTCAGATTCTGTCAACCGCAGAGTGAATCCATTCTCGCTTCGTGCTTGGCTATAGTTGCTTCCATATTTCATCACTATCTTTAGCAAATTTATATTGATATAAGCAGTTTGCTTATCGATTGTTCTTGGTATAAATCACTCAGTATTTTTCTCCACATACATTCCATGTTTTTATTGGTATTAGACTAATAAGAAAACAAATTTATTTCTTTAATTTATACAATGAAATTTATATTATTTACAATACATACCATATAAAATTTATTTTTTATTAAAATAACTCTGCTATTGCTCTAAAAGATTGAGTTAGTTTTCATTGAATAACAGCTCAATTAATTTAACTATCAATGCCCGCCTGATCATATTACATTGCTATATAAACTCCCTCTTCTTCAACTATATTCGCAGCTCTTGTTGCCATTTGATTGATTACATTGCAATTAAAGGTTTGAAGCTCTTGATGAGCTGACATTCATAAAAAGTTGCTGTGGCTGTTGTTCCGCTTTTGACGAACAATTTTTAATTATTTACATCAAACATTTTATTACATTTTTACTAATTTAATGCACAGCGGTTTTCTTTCTTTTTTCCATTTTTTTTTTCTTTTCTTTTTTTTATATTAATTTGAGTTTTTTTTTGTTCGCATTCGTTTGTCACATTTAATTGAATTTATGTATTTTTATTGTCGCTCGCTTTTGCGTACAGCATTTTCGCATTAATTTTTATGTTTTTAAATATGTGCGTCGAGGTCTATTTATTTGTGTGTGTGTGTGTGTGTGTGGGCTTTCCACCGTCGAGCAGACTGTTTTGCGGCTTTTCATTTGGCCGCAATGACGAACGCTCAAATTATGCAAAATAATTTTCAGCTGTCACGCATATCAGACGCTCCGACGCCTGCCCCAACCAGTCAAGTTTTCTTGTTTCCCATTTTTTCCCGTTTTTTTTTTTCGTCTTATCGCATGGCTAACAATCGTGAGCTGGCTTTAATTGATTCTAATTTGGTTACCCGAGCCTGTGCCTGTGCCACCTGTGCATTTCTCAAGGCGTGCTGCTAATTGGCTCCGTGTGTGGCTCAATACGCCGGACTTCAGAAGCGGGGCGCGAAGTCTTCCCAAACAGATAACATAACTCGCTCTGGCACCCCCCCCCACCACATGTCTGAGCTGACTGGACTGTTCACTGTGTTGGACTGTCAAAATATTATCGTTGCATTTTGGGTGTGTTCTCTGCCCTGTTGTTGTTGTTGTTGTTTTTGTTTTTGTTTCTGTTTTTGTTCAGCTCTGTTTTGTTAGCAAAGTGCAGTTGAGGCTACAGGCAGCGCAGGATTAGTTTCGAATGCCGTTTGCCGTTTGTCGTTTGCTGTTTGTTGTTATTGTCACAGTTTATGATGCGTACCGAGTTCCACTTTCAGCAGCTCATATTTTATGGTCTCGCCCGCTGACAGTTATGGTGGGAAGCGTTGCCAGCGGCTCAGTGGTTGGCCGGCCGGGTGGGGGGTCGAGGTAGATTTGGTCAGGTGCCTAATTAGTAATGGCACATTGGGCCAGGCCCAAATTATCCTAATGAGCTTATGCTAAGCGCTAATGCAGCTCTTAGGCATTCGTAATACCCTCAACCAAAACTCCTAGTTCTACTCCACTCAACTGTACACACACACACACAGCTGCCTCGTTTAACCCTCTCGCATTCAGTTTGCCAATTGGCAAAATCAATTTTTGCATTGAAAACATGACTCGACACTAAAAAATATCATAAATAAAATATGATCCATGGGCAAATACAATGGCAAATGGAAATAACTATGAATATTCATAAACCTATTGAACAACAATAGAAATTGATGATGTGTTGTCGTTTGATTGATGATAGTGCCATATATATATTTTTTTTGTGGCCAAATTATTGTCGAGCCACAGCGAAAAGTGAAAAATATCCCATAAGAATATTAAAAATGAAGCGCAACTAAATCGAAAAATCCGCAGCAGACAGACAGGACAACAGCCCAGAGTCCAGTCCAGTTGTCATACATCATCATTCAGCAATGGAACAGAGCATACACCCTCGACATGCAGTCGATATGTGACTACCCCTTTTCTGGGATTTTTACTTCACGAAGAGGGGGTCTTAATGTTGCCCACGCAAAAAATAGATAAATAGATAGACAGAAAGTGAAAAAAGAAAACAGTAGGACAAAGCAGTGTCAAGGCGAGAGAGGGAGAGGGAGAGGGAGAGGGAGAGGGAGAGGGAGAGGGAGAGGGAGAGGGAGAGGGAGAGGGAGAGGGAGAGGGAGAGGGAGAGGGAGAGGGAGAGGGAGAGGGAGAGGGAGAGGGAGAGGGAGAGGGAGTAGCTCTCTGCTGGCAATCAAAGCAAGTCAGAGGAACCACATGAAACATGATCGATGGGCTGACTGACTGGCTGGCTACTGTCTCCCTTTGTGTGTGTGTGTGTGTGTGTGTGTGTGTGCGGGTCGGGGTTGGTCCTGCTGCGACTGTCCACAAAATGGCACAATTAACGTGGCATATCCTTTCAGCCAAATTGTTGCCCAACAAAAGGATGCCCGTCTACAATTGTTGAACACTGTAAATAAATGTCAATGCCCAAAAATACCCCAACCCGCCAGCCTCGATAACATAATGACGTTTCGTATCATTTTTCAAATTGTAAAAAATAATAAAATGAAAAAAAAAAAAATTGGAAAAACGTTTTTCCTTCACTGCTAAACCAAAAATTGGAAACTCTGTTGTGGCAGTTGGCGGCGTCCCTTCGCACAGCAGGACACCGGGCAACATATTCGAGTTTTAATTATGATTTTTTATTGGTTTTTCGCGCTTAGCAAGGCAAGGTGTTATTGTCTGTGCTCTGAAATGGTCAAACAATTGAAAAATGATATTTTCGAAAAACGTGAACGCCAACAAAATAATAATGATATAGTCTGCCTGCAACAATGGATGTCAGCCCTTGTAACGCGGCTGTGATAGCTGCAATCGAGCTATCGGATTATCAGCAACTGTTGATCGATGTATAGTTCTTGGGATTACTAAAGTAGAGCCCTCTATATATACTTTTAAGTTAAGTGCCAATAACATAATATTGAATGACTGTTTATGGGTTTGTTCTCGGATTAGTGGGTGACCGTGCTGTGTGGGGACTATTAATGAAGGAAGCTATTTAAGAGTTTTATGAAACAGTTCATAAAAAACTATCATTCAATTTTATTGTCAGGTTTTTTTTTTTTAAAGCCCTTTTCAGCTTTCAGAAGTTAATGAAATTTTAGTTAAAAATTATTTTTTTTAAGATGATAGACGATTTGATAATATAATTATTAATGTCTTATATGACGCGTATATGATTTTATTTTTGTAATAAAACATTTCAATATAGATACTAAAATATAATAATATATTAATAAATACCTTTAACAATGAGAAATCAAGGAACCATTTTTCTTAGCAGAGTGAAGGATCCCGTAAGAAATATATTTTTTCTTGAAAAATAGAACATTTATTTATTATTTATCGTTTATTTGTATAAGTCTTAAAAAAACAAATCTTTTTTTGGACTTAATTTATATTTTTTTCATTTATACAAAAATATATATAAATGAAGAGATAGAAGATGCATAGAAGATTTTAGGAATCCTCTCTGCTATGAAACTTGGCTTTTGCTATTCATTCCTTTGAGATAAACGGAATCCTATGTAACAATCTTTGGAAATTAAAGCTCTAAAGCTCTAAAACGTGAATAAAATATATAATATATACAATTCTGACACTGTGGCAATTTTCCATAATATATAAAAATATATATATATCTGAATAGAAGACTTAAAAACATTTAAGCTCTATAGTATAAGTCCCTAGTACTAGTTTCCCATTTCCCAACGATGCTCACTAGATTTTATGGCTCTTTTCTAAGCACTTAGAATCTGATTCCATATCCACACGACTTCAGTTGTTTGTCTAAACCCATTTAGTCATTCAAACAAGTGCCTGGCTACATCAAGAGCATTCATAAATAGTTAATTACAGAGCATTTCATAAATCGAGCAAAGTGAGTTCAGTCCAAGTCAAAGCATTGACTCCTTTAGCACTTTCTCTCTCTCTCTCTCTTGTTGTTGTCACTCCCAAAAGACAAAATGCCAAAGCAAATTAAATTAAGCGGCAAACAAGTTGCCCGGGCACATACGACACGACTTTACAGCTTCATTGCGAGCGAGGCAGACGAAATGTCTCTGGGAGGAGCAGTAGCAGTAGCAGGAGCAGGAGGAGACAACGGCAGACAGTTGTTGAGGCAACTATCAACACAGTTTATGAATAGTTCAAGATGAGCTGAGTGGATGGATGCGAGCGATGGCATTCACTCATTCGTATGCCGCCTGCGGTTGCACTTAATTTAATTGACAAATTTTAAAACCACGTCACTTAAGCGTTAGCTTTCCCCCCCTCTCCCTCCCCTCATGCTAACCATCACCACGAAATTGGAGGTTGCCAGGGACAGCCTGTGCTTGTAAATGGATTAATGTTTACTTTGTTTGCAGCCAGTTTACAGGAAATTGCAATATTTCCACCCAAAAAGGAGAAAAAAGAGAGTCAGACAACAAGTCAACAGCTCACAACTCGTTTGGCTAAGTAGAAAACGCCTCGGGTTAATTGAGCGTTAGCCAAAATATAAAAAGAGAACTTCATTTGGCTGGCTGCTTACATTTCCGCCGGTTATCAGTTTTAGGCTAATGAAAAAGCTCAGGCTCAGTTTCAGTTTCAGCTCTCAGGTTTTTAGGTCCAGTTCCGGCAAGCAAATAGTAAGCAATGAAAGATAAACAAATATATGGGGATATGTGTGTGTGTGCGTGTGTGTGTGTGTGTTCTGTTGCGATTACAGCACCGTGAGGCCAGTCGAGATAGACACTGTATAAATAAGTATTTTTCGTCTCTTTGACTTTAAGCCAGTTGTGCGATGTGTGAGTCTTGCTATAGTTGCTGTAATCATACTCTATTGATTTTATCAGGCACACTCACACACACTCACACACACACACACACACGCACACATTCACAATCACATTCAATTCAATGAAGCATTCAACTTCAAGTCTCTGAAACATAAGCGAAATACAACCCCCCAAAGTAAGTGAAGAGCCCAAGCTTTGGTTCCACCCACTCCGACTCGGTTCTTATAAATAAACGTTTAAATCCTCATGAATGCTTACAGCTTTGGCTTCATTCCGGCAAGTTGTGCGCTTTTGTTTTCCAAATTTCTTTTCGCTCTCGCTGCTTGGCCATAATTTTTTAGTGTTATTGCCTCTCGAGGCAGCAGTAGCGACGAGCCGGATTTCGCTACAGCTGGCATTGCGATATGGGATACGGGATACGGATTCGACTTCGATAGTGCCGAGGTTTCCAAGTGCGTTCTAATAGTTGTTGGCACTTCATTCCGTCGCACTTGGGATTTTTGTGTTTCGCATAATGTTTATCCCATTGTTGTTATTCTTTTAGCCCGTCTCTGTGTGCGTAATTATCATTTGAACGCATTTGCCTTAAGTGTCCTTTTTGACATGTTTATAAGATGGCCTCGCTTATAGATCTGAAACAAGTCATTGCGCTCGGCTTTGCGAAATGTGCAATTATGATGTGTACTGATGATGATGCTCGAGCATCTTTTATATCTGAATGGCATTAAGATAATTAGTCTTTGAGCTAATGGCTAATCATAGGGTGAGCCAACAGCTTGATGCGTGTTGATCCATAAATGTATCAAAATATCATCTATGTGTATGAATTGGATGTAGAGGGAGAGAAAAATTTTTTTGTCTAACGCCATTCGGAATATACGTAAGAATATGGTTAGAGGAGAACATATTGATTTGATAAAATTATAATCTAATAAGATCTGCCATAACATTGACTTCTAAGCAATTTATTTAAATACGGAGCCCTCTAGGCCATATCAAATTTTTTCAATTGAGAATGAAAAGTCGGTGTATAATGGTACACCATAATTTCTTCATAATAATTAAATTCATGGTATTTCTCTATATATTTCATATTTTTTTATATATATATTATCAATATTTTTTTCGAATTTTTTAAATTAATATAATTATTTTATTATTTAATATTATAAATAATATGATTGGTATTTAAAACTATATTTTAATTATTAAAATAATAATATTATTATTAATATTAATTTTTATTAATGAAAGAATTATTATTTTTAAAACCCTGTATATTTTATTAAAATTTATAATTATATTTTTATATCATATACATATGTGGTAAAATTTTTAATTATTATTTTTAATATTAGATGCCATTGTACATCTTTTTGAGTTAAAATATTATATTCTTTTATATATATTTTATATTATATTTATTTATTTTATATTTTTAATATTTTCTTAATTTATTTATTCTTATAATTATATATATGAAATAAATATAAAATATTTTTAATGTATATTTTAATATTTAAGGTATCTTGTAACTATATTTATTTCAAAGTATTTTATATAACTTTTTACATTTTCTTTTATATACATGCATATATAAATAACTTTTAATACGTTTTAAAATTTTGATTACAAATGTCTCAAGATATTCACAGACTTGGATGCAATCTTAAAATCTTCCCACCTTCTTCTTCTTCTTGCAATGCTAAAAACTTTGCTGATTTTTTCCACGCAATTGCTCAAAGGATTAACGTGCAAAGTTCTGTGCGTGGATCCGGTTGAGGCGAAAATATTTAATGTGCGCTGGACTTTGCAGTGGACTTTGGTCAATGGTGCGTCATATGACAGAGAGACAGAGACACAGAGTGAGAGAGAGAGAGAGAGAGAGAGAGAGAGAGAGAGACACGACGCAATGCTAATCCTGGGCAGCGTAAAATGTGCCAAGAAATGGGCAGGAAGCGGGCATAAAATATCCTTGTTTATGGTCTGGTTTAGACGATTTTATTGAACAACTTCTCTGCATATAAATCTGCAGATTAGCGCTGTGAGCTCCGTCTCTGCCAGCAAACAAAAGAAAACTCGCTGAGCGCTGCCAAAACTCTGGGGTGAGAAGTGCCATATAATTTTTAACGTAATTATTACGTTTGTTTTCTTATGTGAGTGTGAGTCGCGGTCTCTCTCTCTCTCTCTCTCTCTCTCTCTCTCTCTCTCTCTCTCTCTCTCTCTCTCTCGGTCTCCGTTCTCCAGTGTCTCCGTCTGCCGGTATTGTAAATCATAGGAAAAAGTGCGCAGAAACTGCGACATGAGAACCTTGGAACGTCACTTCACTTCACTACACTTCAGTTAGTTGAGCAGCATGTGAGAGCGGAGTCATCAGAAGTATCTGCTGCCATTAACATGCACATAAACCAGAAGCCGAAGAGTCGTTTCATTCCATCAATATAACAATTATTGTTATGATTATTATGTTGTATTATTATTTTTTCATACATAGCGTGGAAATGTTGGCCAGTGCGTAAATGTCTATGAAATCATCTTTTTATGGGGCTCGACAGCATTTGCTACTTCTTACACCCACGCTCAGGCATAACTATTATGGTTATGGCAATTTGTCTGTAGACATAACGTCGTCGAATGGTAACGATGTTGGCACTGCATTACGGGCTGATGGTCGGAGAGTGCGAGGCGGGGCGGGACGGAGTGGAGTGTAAAATACTCGTAACAGTTGCCCAACACGCAGCCCCATCGATGAATTATTTGCTTTTGCCGTAAACTTCGGGTGGAAAGAGCGGGCAACTCCCGAGACATGGAACTCTCCCCCACGTTATGGACCATGATATACCATTACATCGTCCTACAGGGAACATGGGCATGTAAGGCTTAGGCGGCAGTTGCTTAGCTGGCCATAAAACATGAAATACGGCCAAAGGATTAGCAACGGACGAGTGATAAATGGATCCGAGCCATACAGAACTATTTGCTTAGGCTGCCTGCCTGTTTATTTTCGGACATAAAACAAAGCAAAAACATTTACTTTTAATTAAAAGTCAACTGCATTTAGTTACAATCATACGGAGCAGTAATCGAGCATGGCAGTTGGCCCGTGTAATAAAAGTGGAGCCAACTGAATTATTGAGTCATATTCAAGTCATGGAAATACTGTTTGCAGAATGGTATAATAAATGAAAATGGAGAAAGAATATTAACCAAAATTATATATATACATACATATATATAGAAACTGTTACAAAGGAGAAACTGATACTGCCAGTAGAGAGCTTATAATATTTATAAAATTTAAATATTATATAGGTCGACCGACCAAACAGGATTTGTGAGATTGCCTTTTTGTTTCTGCTCCAAGTCGGCTGACTATGGCTAAGTTTCGCTATTGTGAACTGAGTTATGATTGAAAATACCAAAATGATATAAATATATATTTATATATTTGTATCATAAATATTTCTAGAAAATATTAACAATTAAATTTCGATTTGAAGTTTGAAGAAAATAAAATTATTCTTCTATCGCAATTACTTTTGATTTGATTAATCCGCATGTGCCATAAATTTTAAATAGAAATCATATATTGAAATAAAAAAGAAAAGATAAATATAGATTTTATACTTATTGATACATTTTATTGTTATTAATATATGAATATACAAATTTACATACATAATTAAACAAAAATATTAATATTGTATATACATTTTATTTTAGTAATATATTTTTAATTCTTCAGTCTATAAATATTATCTGTATTTATTTTATTCTCTTTCTCGAAAATTGTAAAATATATATTATATAGAATATATATTATATACTTAAATAACATTATTTTGTTGTTTTATATAGATATTTTTTAGATATTTTTTAAAATTTAAAAATAATATTTCTAAGATATATATTTTTATGTAATGCAAATTCATTTATTTTCTAGCTGAAAAAACATAATAAAATTGTTGCGTCACAGCCTATCAATAAAATATTTTCTCATGGCCCAAAAGCCAAGGACTCTTTCATACATTCATAAATGTATATACACATATACAAACATACGTTTATATATCCTTTAACCCTAATTTATGCGCCCAAAGTGACAATTGACGAACTCCTCCGGCTTTTACCCCTTTTTTTTTGTGGTAATAAAAATATCTAAGCGACGTCTCTTTATTAGTTCCTTTAAGCCCTGTTGCCTATTGTTCAGAGTGAGCTGTGTGGATAGTGTGCGAGTGTGTGCGAGTGTGTATTTGCCAAAAAAGGCAACAACTTGTTACATTTGTCATGCGCTAATGTCACATTTGACAGCTGCGCAGTTTTTCTTGCTGCTGATCTATAAAAAGAGATCCTCCGGCAACTTTGTTGTTAATTTGCTGCGCTCTTTGACAATTTGAGTGTGCGACTGTGTGCGTGTGTGTGTGTATATGAGTCTACCTTTGCTCATTATGAAAATAATTTTGTTTTAGTTTTTATTGGCAGTTTAGCGTAACAAAAGGCTGCCTCGCAGCGCTGTTGACTCTCTTTTATTGTGCCTCAGACTGACAATTATTTACACTAATCAGCCGGAGTCAGGTCTCAGCTGTGTGCGAGACGGCTGTCTCAAGGTGCTGGCACAACCCTCTTTTGTTCGGCTATTGCGTATTTTGACAATGTGCCTACAGTTTCCATTGTTTCCATTGTTCCATCACATTCGGGGCCTATAAAATTTGCAACAAAGTCAATTTGGGTTTCTCTCCGTCTGGAACGCAAAACTTCGTTTTGTTCATTGATTTGATCTGGTTATGGAGGCTGTGCGAGAATTATCTATGGTTTATGACAGAGGCCCCTGGGGAATATGTATGAGAAAGATCGTATACTTGGAAGAGAAGCAGAGATTAAAGATGTGAAGTTAACGTATTCTTTTGGTAAACTTGTGCTGATATTTAGACTTCGATATAGAATCGATGTGCATATATGTGTATCTATATACTCTCATCAATCTCTATTAATAGACAGCCCATTAACTTGTTACTTGAACAACAGCGAGAATCTATTAACAGACTCGTGCGCAAAAAATGATGTTCTATATAATCGTTGCTGCATAAATAATCGCATAGATTGTTTGTTATTTACCCTCTGCTACTCTATCTCTCTCTCTCTCTCTCTCTCTCTCACACACATAGCCACACACACTACCCCCTCCCTCTCTTTCTGATCGATTGATTTGGCATGCGGCCGTTTTTTCGTCACTTATCACTCAAAATTATGGCAGCAATAAAGCATTTTCCGTGCTGCTTTTCCGTTCAGCATTCTGCCCTGCGACTATTTCCCTGACTGTCAGCCTCGGCACACTTTGCCATTTTTTTGCTGTCAGCTTTTCCCCTCGTTTCACTGTGTTTTCCCACTTCTTTTTTTGCTGTCGCTTTTTTGTGTTTATCAAATTTGATTTGCGGCAATTTCTTTGCCATTTTCCATGTGTGCCGAGCTGTTCGACACTCTGCCGCCCCTCATTTTGTTTGCATTTCTCGCAGCAGACGCTCTAGTCTCTCATCTGTTAGTTTTGTCAGCTTCGGCGGCTAATGTTTAACAATTTATTTAAATGTCAGCAGCTTTTTAGTGTTCGCTGCGATAATATTGTTTACTAAGGTCAATAATGAAATTCTGTTGTCTGCGGCCAGAGCTAAATGTAAAGCAAATGTTGTGGGGTGTAGATAAAATAGTTTATGAATTCAAATATTAAGGGCGTGGGGATCAATTGAAATAAAAACCGAAATTCTATAAGGAATATATGAATAAATCCACAGATGTAATTAAGGCAGCTGCTTGACAAAAGCTGAATGCTACGAGACTCGATGAAAAGTGCTTTGATAAAACTTTTGATCATAACTTGCGTGTTCAGAAAAAAAACATTGCCCCATGAATGCTCCTGAAATTGTGGGCCAACTCTTCTGATGAATGTGACAAACACAAAACTTAAAGCTTGAGTTGGGACAGCTGCCTGACAAAAGCTGAATGCTACGAGACTCGGGGCAAAGTACATCAATTCCAAGGACTGAAATTATAAGAATTCATTTCTCATGGAATAGAAAACATATTCATGATTCACTGAAATATAAATGCTCTTTATTTAGGTCTTCTAGCGAATTTGTGGCAGAAGTTAAATGCAATAAGACAGCATGACAAAAGCTGAATGATATGGCACTCAATGGTTTATTTATGAAACTTGTGAAAATATCGATCGGAATTTGCTCGCTAAATAAAAGGCATAGCCTTATGAATAATTAATAAGCTGTGGGCCAGCTCTTCTAGTGAATGTTACAAAAACAAAACCTGAAACTTGAGTTAGGCTAGCTGCATGACAAAAGCTGAATGCTACAATACTCGGTGTAAGGTACATCAATGCCAAGTACTGAATTATATGAACTCATTCACGAAATAGAAATAATAATCATATGATTCACCGAAATATAAATGCTCTTAATTTAGGTCTAGCAAATTTAGGGCAGAAGCTAATTTTTCTGAGACAGCATGACAGAAGCTGAATCATATGACACTCGATGGATAGTACATCTATGAAACTTGTGGAAATATTGATCAGAATTTGTTCTCTTAATAAAAAGTATAGCCTTCTGAATGGTTAAGAAGCTGTGGGCCAGCTCTTCTAGTGAATGTTACAAAACAAAACCGGAAACTTGAGTTAGGGAAGCTGCATGACAAAAGCTGAATGCTACAAGACTTGGTGTAAGGTACATCAATGCCAAGGACTGAATTATATAAATTCATTGTTCACGAAATAGGAAACATAATCATATGATTCACAGAAATAGATATGCTCTTAGCTTAGGTCTTCTAGCAAAATTATGGCGGAAGTTAAATGCTCGGAGACTGCATGACAGAAGCTGAATGATATGACACTCAACGGGTGGTATATTTATTAAACTTTCAGATCGTGATTATAACATTGAAATTTAAACAGACTAATTATACTCTCCTCTCATATCAGCTTGAGCTGCAGAATAATAATACAGTTTACTTTGAAACCAGAGCCAAAGGCATGCAGATTTTATTTTTGTGCTCTTTAAGGAGTGGAGATTGCAACTTTGACTTTCTTGGATTGTTAGAGCAGCATTTGAGTTGGAGTTGAACGGTCAGCAAAGTACCTTCCTGTGCTCTAACGCTTTTTGCTCGCTCTCCACATATATACATATATGTATGCCTATCGATGAGACGCAGAAAAATTTGTTGCCAAATGTCATATATGTATGTTCACGTACACATTCATTTATGTACATACATATGTAGTCTATGTATATATATAAATACAACTTTCCATATATGTATATCCTTATATATATATATCGTGTACAACCAAAAATATATTTCCATCACCTCATAATCCCCATTTATAATTGCACACTCCAAACACAATATACCCTAGACTTGATCGCATTTCATAGTCAGCTAATTAATATACAAGTTCGAGCGTTGCGTACGCTCAAATTTGCATAACCCATAACACAAATGGCCAACTAATTAATATTAAATTCAAGTGAAATTTCAAAATTTAATTTACAAACTTTTTGGCCCCGCCTCCTGTATGGATGATGCCGCCAACTATTGACTCTTGACTAGCTGACGGCTATTGTAGCCTGGCGCTGACTGCTGCGGCTTTTGTTCCCCATCCCTCCCAGCCATAGGCCACAGCCCACAGCCCACAGCCCACAGCCCACAGCTCACAGCGCCCCCTCCATCTACACAATGCGGCTGGGCAATTCATAATCATGTCGTAAAGCCCCACGAATGGGGCATTTGCAGCTCTTGGCCATGGTGAGACGCTTAATTACAAGGGCTTTAATACCGATTGCAACGGCTCATTGCCAAACAAAAATTTTCAATTGACTACACATTGCTGTGGGAGATGGAAATGGAGACTGTGACGGGGGCGGGGGCGGTGGCCGAGGCAGGGCAGCTGCTGCGACAGCTTCGCAACAGATTATTAATTAAGAATTTTACGCGTACTACGCGAAAGCCGCTTAAATTGCTCAAATATTTCGTGGCTCATCAAAATGATTGAAAAATATTTTTTACGCGTGAATTAAATTTGGCGCGGTTTGAAAAGGGTTGCAAACCCTTCAGCCAGTCCGGACAGTCATTGATGCCCGATTTGCGTCTGGTTTTGGTTTGATTTCTGTGGCTAGCCATGCTCAACCAAGCCAAGCCAAGTTAAAGGGGTTGCCTAGCTGTCAGCCACATTCAGCTGGAGCCGTCGACGAGCTTATTACAATTTTCCGCTTAAATTTCCTGAAAAAAAAAAACTGCTCTTAGCTTCTTCTGCTCATGTTTGTTTAGGTTTCACTCCAAGGAATTGCGCGACTGTCTTTTTTTTACCTTTGATCCTTTGACGCGCTTTTGTTGTTTTTAGTCATTTTTTTTTACCTTTTGTTGTGTTTAATTTTGGCTTAATAATTTTGCTAACAACTTTTTTTCATATTTTGTTTATTTTCTTTGCTCGCTAAGCTGCCAAAGTGGCGCATTTTCTGTTTTTGTTTTGATTAAAAAAAAAAAAGAAAACAAAATGAGAACGAAATGTTTTCAGTTTATCTTTGCGGATTAGTAATGAACTTTGAAGCTGGGCTGTGGGTGTCGAGCAGCTGTTTACTTAGGTCCATATGCAGCGCATTTCAATTAAAAAATATTTTTCTGCTTGCTTTGCTCTCAATGGTGCGGAAAGGCGAACAAATTTTGGCTAGTTGCTGTCAGTACTTTGCGATGGTTCTTAGCGCATTTGCGGTGTTAGTTAAGCAAAGGGGTTTTATGATTAGCAGAAAAGTTGCTTAAGAATGTTTTTTTTTTTTTTTTTTTTTTTTTTTTTAGATAAAGAGTAGAGGTTATAAAATTATGAGTAAGAGTATGAGTATGAAATACATACATGCTAAAAGCACATTCTGAGAATTTTATAAATGAAAAACTACTAAAAAGTTTGTAGATAAATATATTATATATGTATATGTTTAATATTTTATAAATATTTATATTTTTTATTAATTTTTTTTTTTTTTTATTATTATTTGTCTATATTTTATGATTGTATGTATTAATTTTTTATATATGTATTTATTTATATATAATTTCGTTATAGCTTTGTATATTTCATAATTGGATTTATTTCATATATTTTATTTATTTTTTATTTTATAAATATTTATATTATTTTATTGTGTGTTTTCGAGCAAATTCAACATATTTACTCTGTTAAAATATTTTTGTATAATTTATAATTAAATTTATTTGTATGTATGCATATTTTATAATTGTATGTATTTCATTAATTATATTTATTTTTAATTTTTTTGTTTTTAGAAAAGTGCATATTATTTATTTGAGTGTTTTATCAGCATATTATATAAGTAAATATTTATTATTATTTATTTATCTATTTATTCATTATACAGTGATTAAGCATAATTCCAACTCAATACTAATGCTTAGTCTAAGCATTTAAATTCAATGCTGAAAACTAATTTTCACAGCTTTCAATAAAATTTCCATTCTAACCTTTAAATGAAAATTTGCTATAGAAAAAGTTAAGGTCTTCTTATTGCTTCATTTAAGCTGTGAGTCCTGTTTCGATTGCTCTTACAAGAGCTGCCCCCTCCCTTCCCTGTTCCAACCATCGCAAATCCACTTGAGTACGCATTCGCTTGCGTCTAATGAGTTGTATCAACAGCAAGACGCAGGCAGCGCCGTGGTGCTGCCACCGACTGTTCATTAAGCCTGACTGAATGAATTCGCGTAAAAGAAGTTACTTGTTGGGCGTTCTTTTTGTTGCTCGCCCCTGCCCCATGCTTAGATGGCTTTCACTTGCAGAGCAAAAAAAGCAGGAAAAAATGCCAAACACTTGATCAAATATATTTTGCAACTTCATGGGAGTCATGAAGCGGACTTGGTTGAAGTGCTCGCTGCTCGCTGCTCACTGTTCACTGCTCATTTGGCTCGACAGCCTCGCTGCACATTTTGTAAAACGTAAAACGAATTTCGGTTTATAATTAAAACGAAGCTGAATGAGCAACAAAATGGAAATTTTCTTTTAGCTTCGATTACGAGTTGCTGAACCCGTTCGTAGTTTGAGCTTCACTGAGGCGTGCAATTTGATAAGAGTATGAGTTTAGCAAATACCAATTCAATTACTCTTAAGGCCAAAGGCATGGAAATCAAGCTTAAGCTCTTATACGAAGATTTTTAAGCCATGTCTTGCTTAATCTTGAATCCTTAACGCATGACTCACATCGATGCTGGGGCTGAGCTAATTAAATGCTTCTATTAACAGACTCTATTTTCTTTTCGAGTCACCTTCGAGTGCTGTGCGTTCCTTTGGCCATTAATAAACATTAGACACATGTGCATAAAAATGTGGGTCAACACATTTGCCAGACAGGCGTCTCTCTCTCTCTCTTTCTGTCTCTTTCTGTCTCTCCCACTCACTTACCCTCCACAAGTTGCGTGTCTCACTTAACTGTGGCAAAAATGCGTAAACACATGGCCAAAAACTCCAATCTCATAGCGAAATTGAATGCCCTACCCCTAGATAGACAGGCAGACTGACAGACGGACATAGACAACTCATTTGACTGATGAACTCGTGTTGACATTTCCTTTACTCCTTGTGAGCCTCTGATGCTTTGCCTGTTTTTCAATTCTTTTGACACTGACACATGACATTTCGTTAGCATTGTTGCTGTTCTTGTTGTTGTTGCACTGTCGACGCCGTTCGGCCATTTGCCAAAATTGTTTTTCAACACAGTTGAGTAAACATTTGGCTGCCTCTCCTACACCCCACACCCAGTGCCCCCTGTCGCAATCACATGTGCCGCCGTCACAGACAACAGCAAAAAATTGCCTTAAAAAACATTTGTATATTACATGAAAAATGCGAGCTTGATGTGAGCGAAACATTGCGTGGAAAACATGGGAAAATCGAAATACAAACACATATATATATTCTCAGCAATTGAAGTCAATTGAAGTGAATATAGAGAATATTCAAGGAAATGCTTGATTACATTTGAGAATAGGCTTATGTTGGCCAAGTTATTGCTAGAAAAAAATTTTGACTATATATTTTATTAATGTTTGTTCAGTACTTGACACAATATTTAAATGTAGAATATTCAATATTTATATTAATAATAATATAATGTGTATAGCGAAATCCGCATACTGCCGATGGACAGTAAGGAAATGTCTTTATTAGCTCAGTGACCTGACTCAAAGTATTTATAAATCTGCTATCATACATTTTTCAAATTATAAGTGATATGAAAATGATGTTGGACCCTCTAGAAACATCAATACAGATAATTCGCATTTTCACATATGAGTAAATTAATATTTACTAATATATACTTTATATTTGCATAAATTTTAACATAAATAAAATAAATGCCGATTTAAACGTAAATGAATTCAATCAAAATCATTTAGTTTTTGCTGCATTTAATGGACTATAGCAAGCAAAAAGAGCTTTGAAATGCTGAAGCCTAATCTGAATATAATAAAACTCCTATTATATGATATTTTAAGTAAGTAAAAATGAATATTCTCATTTTAAAGTGACATATAAAAATAAATTTAATTAATGTTAATTATTTTTTTAATTAAAAAAATTTTTAGTATGATATAAAGCTCAAATTAGTTTTTGCAGAGATTAATTAATATTAATTAATTAAACATAAATTTAAAAAATGATGTAAGACAAAAAATATTATTGCACCAAAAAAAATAAAACAATTATTATTTCTATAAAAAATAAATATAAAATGTATGTGACTTACTGATGAAAAACAGATCCGACCAAAATGCTTATCTGCAATCCAAGTATCAATTACATTAATCCATATTCGAACTGAATCTGAGCCTTTAACCATGCCTACCTCAAGCCCAATTTACTTTGCGCAGAGTATAAGGAAGTCCCGTATTTTCTCCACTTTACTTATATTAAATTCTTAAACGCTCAATTAAAATTTAAGGTAATCAGCAGCACTCCAGGCTGATTGTCATGGCTAAGGCGATACAGTGTCTGTCCAGTCTCTCTCTGCCAGCTGCCTTGCTGCGGCTCATTTGCGGTAATTAAAATTTCATTTGGCCCGCGTTCGCTGCTCGAATTTAATTGACATTAGCGGGCATTTGAATTAATATCCAGGCATTCGGCTACTTGCCGCGCATCCTTTTTGTGCACCGTGTGCGATCCATCAGGTCATAAAAAACAAAGGCGCGTCCTGGTCCTGGTCCTGGTTCTGCTGCTGGTTCTGGTTCTGGTGTAGCCAGCGGAGCGTCATCGCGAAAATGTCGCCAAAGCAGCGCATAAATAAACCTGCGCCCATATTTTATGAGTGCCCACGCCCACAACGGGCGACCCCGATCACGACCCGGCGCCCCGTGGACAAAACTCGTAGACCGCGATGCGAGTGCCGCCATAAAAAACTATAAAAACTAAACGTAAATAATTCCATCTGAGGATGGCAAAGGAAACTTTACTTGATACAGCTGAAAACCCCAAACCCCGAGATCCTCCACGTTTACGTCTTACTGCGTGGACTGAACATTTTTTTTTACCATTAATATTATTTTTGTTCTCCAAGCTTTTTGTCCTTTTGTTTTCAGTGTGTTTTCTTTTTGTTTTGTGAGCGCGGAGAACTTTGTCTTTTGCATGTGTTGGCATTTTGCTGCAACGAAATTCGCGTGACAAACGAGAATTTTATGGCTTCCGTTGACCTGCGCCATATCCTGCGGTTCACTTTGCAGCGCCTGTCCTTCTTTGTGTCCTGCATTTAGCATGAAGAATGAGAAGAAGAAGACGACGTAAAAGAGAGAGAGAGAGGAGCTGAACCCCAACAGTTGTCATTGCCATTAAAGCTATATATGCGCCGATGTGATTGCACCCGCTACGTTGCCGTGGCAGTCGGTGCCAGGTTCCCTCCCCCGGCTCCTCTCCCGCGATAGCAAAGTTCTCGTTATATTTCTTTTGGCCAACGCTATAAAATGAAGTGTAAATATTTAATGTGCGCTTTCGTGCATGCCATGTGCAGTATATTTTTCTTTCGTTTTTGTTTCTTTCGTTTCGGAGTGTGTGTGATGCATTTCGCTGAAGAACTTTAAGTAGATGTCATGAACTGGCAATTTAAGTCAACAGCAAAGAGGAACTCGATACTAAATGTATTCAAGTTGATTGCCTTTGCTGTGCTGCCACTGATCTACTATTATTATCTATTTGGGTAGCACATTACTGCTGGAATACCCGCGCATTGGATATATATATTTAAGTGAGACCTAGTTATGCACTTGAGACAGTGAAAATGGGGTAAGTGGGAGAGTTTGATTCGTGGAAATATTCTAAACAGGAGTAACAGAGGGAAGCAGAAACGACTATTGATTATACGTACATATATATATATATATACGTTTTTTATTTATTTGTGAAGATAAATTTAAAAAAAAAAAATGTATTTAAATTATTTATTTTACTGGTTGTTTTTTTTATTTTTTATTTATTTATTTTTTTTTTTTTTTTTTTATTTTATTTTATTATTTTTTTTTTTTTTGGCTGAGGTAGGAACATTTAATTAAATTTTACATTGATATATTAGCATTATATAATAAAAATATATTATTATAAATATTTTTTTATATATAATTAAATATTAATTATTATTATTCTTATATATAAAGTAAGGAAATTATTTAAGAATTTTATGTACGAAAGTATTTTAGTCAGAAAAATATATGTAATATATGTATATATTTTATTTATTGCATGGGTATTCCTTTTGCTTACAGATTATTTTTTTTTAAATTATTTATTTCACTTTGATTATTTTTCGCACTACAGTATACTCTGCCATTTCCACATCAATGCATTCAACTTAATAAATCTTATAGAAATTCCCCACAAGTATCCTTTACTGGACATAAATACAAAGCAATTTGAGTGAGTTTTTTGCTGCCAACTAACCCCAAATTAAAATGAAAATTTAAATGCCCTAAACAAGCAATAATTATTTATTCGTATGCGAATATGTGCTGTCAAAAAAGTTGGCAAAACAGTGAGTGGGACTAAATGCTAAACAACATTTATTCTTAATTGGCTTAAATTGGCTTTAATTGGCTTTAATTGGCTCTAAGGCTAAGGCCCGAGCGCACAATGGCCAGTTGAGTCGACGGGCAGTGAAACACGGATACGGACAGAAACACGGACACGGGCACGGACACACACGTAATCTTTTCTATAATTTGTTAAATTTGTCGCGGCAAAAGTTTATTACCCCGCCGTGGCAGACAATGGCAAGTGCATAAATTGGACTGCCTACGGTTAGGAGAGGGTATACGGGCGGAGAGCGGGCGACTCAGGACAAATTACGTATTACAATTTGTATAACGTTTGTCGCTGGCCATAGTTGTTGGCTTTTTGGGTTTTTGGCGTCCCATTGTAGCCTTGTAGCATGCATTCTGGCCATATTTCTGCAGCAACAAAGCGGACGAGCGATATGGCGATAAGGGAATTTATACGCGCCGGCCAGGACGCCAGGACGCCGCCAAGCAATGCAATGCATTTTCTGCCAAAGGATTTAAGTTTTTGGACGCGCTATGTGATTTCATTAATTTACGATTTGTGTTTGTTGTCTTGGCCAAGGCGCCACAGTGGCTCTGAATTAAATTGGCTTACGAGAGAATTAGGCACACGCCGGGCGACCCAGCCGACCCATCGCTGTGCCAAAGTTTTCGGCTCTCTTAAATCCTTGTTTGAGTTGCCCTTTTTGTTAGTCAGCGCACATCAAAGCCATTTACTTATTATTATTTTTTTTTTTTTTTTGTGCTGTGTGTTTAATAATAATAGAGAATCGCATCGTGTGTAAGTAAAGTAGAAATATTTTTGTGCTTAGCTCAGCTCAAACGGAAATTTTACGTTGTGGCAATTTTTTTTTTTGCGTCAAGGCAGCTGCAAAAATACTTAGGCGGATTTAAGCGCGACAAACAGACCAAACAATACAGCTAAGCAGAAAAAAATCTCAAATACTTGGAGCTTAACGAAATGTGATGGAGAATATCATGTACCCTTCAAAATGGTCACAAGCATTTTTTTGAAAGGTAAGATGTATATAAAATGGTGCCACAATATATATTAATTATATTTGACTAAAAGCAAATGCATTAAATAAAGAATATGTAAATTATTATTATTATTTTCTTTTTGTAATAGAGTATAGTACTTTTTAAATATATTTTTTATATATTTATTTAGTTATCCGATTTTTTTTTATTTATTCAAGATATATTTCTCTTTAAAAAAAAATCAACTAAAAACCAGAAAATGTTTACAATACAATCTAAATATTTTTGCATATGTTTTAGTCATTTTATTAATTTATTATTATTTTTTTTTATTTATTTATTTATTTGTTTATTACTTATTTATTTTGATTGGTTATAATAATTTTTTAAGGATATCCTTTGTTAAAGTCTTTTATTCTCTATTAATTTAATAAATCATTTTAAAAATAAATTGACTTAACAAATAAAATGTTATTTTTTTTTTTTTAAATTACTTAAATTTTTTTATAATTATTCAATAGTTTATTTAAAATTGTTATTTTGACTGAATTTTGATTTAAACTAAATAATAAATTAAATAAAAATAAAATGTATGTTTCTATTAAAGTAAAAATCATAATTTAATAAAAGAATAAATTAAATAATATTATATACAATAAACAAAACTCTTATTTGTGCAACAAATCTAAGTACTAAATCGCACTTCACCCTGAACTATTAGCATTTCCGGTTAGGGTATTAAAAGCGCGACAAAGTCTCTTGCCAGACGCCCGGCAGTGCTTCAAAGAGCGCCTGGCTGGGCTGGCAACAATGCCGAAGGACCTCCTGCAGTGCGATGGCCTGAGTGGGTGAGTGGGTGAGGGGAGCTGACGTGAAGGCGTCTGTGGGTGGGCTTAGGTAATGCGCATTAGTGGAGCGACTGCATATTACGATATTATTATTATGATACGCTTTATTTTGTGGTTCAATGAGCTGCTGTCGCCGCCTTTCATCCGTCTGGTGGTAACTTTGACGGCTTAAAAAATTTGCCTATCGCTAAAAGACATTGTGCAAATAGCTGTAAAGACGCTAATTGAAACAAACGGAGCGGGCCAGGCCAAGCAAATGGTTCGCCCGCCTATGGCAACCATCGGGAAACCATCAAAGCCGGAACCGCAGTCCAAGCAACACGGCCACTAAGCAACTTAATCTCATAATGTGTGTGCGTTAGTCATGTGTGTGCGTGCGAGTCTGTGTGTGTGAGTGGAGTGTGCTGTGTATGTTTTGTCCTGTTGGAGTCCTTGGCCAAATGGCTGGCCATAAATTTCATGGCTCGCTATTGTTGCACGACTCGACTCGTCTTTGACTGCAATTTTTCAGGCGCTGTAGCCATGTGTGCTTCATGGTGCTGTAAATTTGCTTGACTTCACTTGGGCAACGTCAAAAGGTCAAAATATGTTGCAGCCAGTGCTGGCAACTTTATTAATTGCGCCTGTTTATCGTCCTGTTAAAGCGCCATCGCGCCATCGCGCCATCGTCTCTGCGCCTGAGCCCGAGCCCGTTGCCGTCTTTAGATAATTTAAACTAATTGCGTGACTCGCTGGCATTTCTTCAATTATCCCAAAAGACTTATGATGGCCGTGCAACAATTTGACATAATAGCGGGATTAGCGCAGAGTGCACAGTTTTCAATTAGCGCTAAGTAATACCCACTAATCAAAATGGAGCACTACTAAAATTTTTGTTTTTTTGCACTTGTTTACTCAACAATTTGGTCAACTGCATTGCATTTTTATTCAATTTGCCATAATCTTGGGGCGAATCGCATGTTGTGCAACTGTCATATGAATTTTTTAAGACACGTTCAAAAGTAATCGCAGCACAAATGTTATTGTCCTCAAGGACATGCACCTTTGCTTAGAGTATTTACGGACTTTTTCCAATCATTTTTTGCCAATAATATGCACTTTGGACTGTGCTTGCTATGAGTCGAAAGTTGAGGTCATTAAACCAAATATTGAATTACAAAATTGTTGGTTGAAGTAAACAAAGCTGCGCATGAGGTTTGCGGAAATTCGATTTGAATATGAAATGAAAGCTAATCGGAATCATAAATCATTATCAATCGAACTTTAAGTGAAAGAGTATAATCATAATTTTGATGGCATACAGCGTAGGAGCTAGTTGATCAAATTTGGGGTGCTACAACATTTGAGTAGAAGTAGATGAGTATACACTTTATTTTTTATTTTATTATTATTATTATTTTATTTTTGCCATCGACAGTGGCCCTACTGAGTGCCAGGACAAGTACTTCATATTTTCTATAAATTCTGTATCAACCCATTTATAAAATATAAGAGATCTTTCTCTTATCAGTAAGGAAATATATTATAAAATACAGTCATACGTGCCCTGAGCTCTCCATCGATTGTTGAGCCGTCGTTGTTAAAGCGCTTCTACTTGCTTAATTGTATTTAGTACTTACAGGTATGAAGAGCTAAAGAAATTCAAATCTACTTTATTATTTGCTGCTACTCAGATTCATGTATGTACATATGTGTATGTAAGCATTTACTTTATGGGCTCACTCAGCTCCTTTCACAGGTTGCATATAGGAAATCTTGCTGTATTTCTATATAGTTTTCTTAAAGATATAAAATATGTGTGAATCTTGTATATTTGATGGGCTCATTCAAGCCTTTTTCTTTCGCATTCCCATACAGGAAATCTTGGTCTGAGCTCAGATAGTTCTTTTTTTGAATATATAACATATATGTATGTGAAATCAGGGAACAGATCTTAACAACTATTCCCTCACAAGCTGCACTTATATTTCATTTATATATATACCAATATACACACATATATAAATCAACTGGAAGTCCCTTCTTACCCTTTCGCTGACCAACCTATTAGCGTAGAGACATAATAAAAGCAGATTTAACCTTTTCGAATCCAAAAGTCAATACATATGGGAATGCTTAATACTTTGCACTCCCTCCCTCTCTCTCTCTCTCTCTCTGCTCAACACTTGTTACAATTTTTAAGCTAATTTAATATAATGCTGGCGCTTAATAAATTTCAATGTATATGTATATGCATAATCGGCTTAAAAATTCAATTTTCAGCAGGCTTTTAAAAAAATTTTACACATGAACGAAGCGAATATAGTTTCTCTTTTCTTTTCATATTTTTTTTTTTTATCCTCTTGGGGGTTGTAATGACGTTTAAATATTTGTAGAGGACAGTTTTTTGACTACTGCTGCTGCTGCTGCATATGCCAGGCCTAAGCTTGTTAACAGCCCGGGGCACAGGATGTTCGGAGCTGTTAATGTGACATAATTGAAAATCAAAACTAAAGCACTTAACTTTATGCATACGGCGAAATGCACAAAAAGTTGAACATATGTGAAAAGCGGGAAAAACGAATCAGGGCCAGAGCCAAAGACAATGGGCCATACCACACGACCCAAATGACAATTTAACTGTCAACCAGTTCCATGTGCGATGACAAGTGCAATCAGCCATAAGGGTGGGTAGGGGAATCCTCTCTACTTCTCCTCCCCCTTTGTCGCTCACTAAGTGTGAGTTTCAATTAGAAATGCTAGATAAGTGAACGGTTTGTTCTAGTTTGACGGATGGCTTGATAGGCTGATAGATCGAACTGGTTTTCGTATTGGGGTTTTCCTGTTGTTGTTGGCCATCTTTACAGCTGTCACAGTTTCTCAAGTTGCGCCCCTTTAAATAGCTGTCAAACCTTTGCCTGCTAATTGCTTGTGATCTTTTACAAAATTACCTCGAACCTCTGGCCCACATTGAGGTATTATATAACCAAGAATGCGTGTGTGTGTGTGTCTGAGGTGTGCCACACCCTTATTCAATTGCCTCATAGTGTCAACTTTCAAATGATTTGTGTTGGGTTAGCATAAATATTTTCACCGCTCTCTGATTACAGCCACATTACATATATATTGATATAAACACCCCAATTGTCGGCTCTTTTTATTATATTGTGTTCCATTTCTTTTTTTTCGTTTTTTTTTTTTTTTTCATTATTATTTATTTGTTGTCTGCGCAAAAAGCGCTTTAGTGACAGCAAAATGGCTTAATTAGCGCGGCTTCGGGTTACACAAGGAATGGCAAAAAGGTTCGGAGAAAGAAATATAAATCAATTTTCACTGTAATTCCAGTAATTTCAAGTAAAGCAATTAAACACCTTTATTAATTAAAAAAATATCAATAAATTAAATTAATCAGTTTAATTAATAAAGGTTTTTAAATACTTATTTAATAATATTTTAAGAAAATGAAAATTTAAATATAAATATATATAAATTTAATTTACAATAAAATGTAATAAAAATAATATAATATGGAATGTTAAAATATTATTAAATTTGTAGTATTACCAAATATTGTAATGTATTGTAAATGAAAATATTCAAAAATTAATAGAAAATATATATAATATAATATATGTATAAATAATATAAATATGAAAGTATACTCTTAATATGAAAAAAAAAATAATAAATACAAATCAATTAATAAAATTTATTAATAAAAATAAAAATTAATAATAAATCATATTAATATTAATAAATATTTATAATAAATACATGAAAATTTTAGATAAACTGGTTTTTTTTTACGAACAAAAAAGAGC